>NC_062217.1:52533373-52847918 GCF_902686445.1 Sciurus carolinensis | reverse complement strand
TGTGTTATAGCAAAAAATCTTCCTCTTAAACAGGCTTATCCCTATAGGTGACCCATGTAGCCAAGTTGTCTCTGCTTAAGAGACTACCAGTTCAATTAAAACAGCATGACACATGTCTTAAAGGACCAGTAACAAATAAAAATAAATAAATAAATAAATAAATAAGAAGAAGAAAACCAGATGAGGATCACTAACCAGAGCTGACAGAACTCTTTAAAACAGACAGACTTGCATGTGCAAATTTGTTCCACTTACTTTACCTTTAACAGACCAACTCCAACAGCAAGTTTGTATAATAATCCAGAAAGCTATTCAAAGCTAGATCATTAGAGTAAAACATTATCTTAGATAGGCTTATACCTATAGGTGACTCTTCATCTCACTTTACCTCTGACAGATCAACTCCAATTGCAAGTTATACAAAATAAAAACACAGAGAGAGATAACCAGAGAAGAGCCCCCAAACCATGGCTGATAGATGCGAGCCTTTAAATTAACCAGCCAAGATCTTTCCTAAGAGACTGCTTATAGAATCAATGCAGTACTGGCCATGTTTTGAAAGGGCCAGTAACAGATACACATAAAACAGACAGCCAGAGGGGATTCCCAAGCCCAAGGTCAACAAAAAGATGAGAACCTAGAATAGATCAATAGGGGGTAAATATCCCTAGGTCCTTAAATTCCATTTAACCATGACTCTTGCACCAGTGCACCACAGATGTCCCCAGAAAGAGGGACTAGAAGTTCCCGCAAAGAGGAACCAGATGTGTGGAATCAAGGGTCTTGGTGTGCACACCAGGGGACTTACCCAAATGGCCACAGTTGTCACAACTTTTCTGAGTTTTCTTTTTCTCAAAGTGGACCATCTTGGACCAACCTGTACCAGTCAAGGGGAGAAGGCAGTAGTTCCCTGAAGCAAAGGGAGCTTCAGCAGTTGCTGGATGGTTACTCTGTCCCTCCCTTTACTCACAGGTATAGCTCCTCCAGTTGGACCCCAGGCAAACTCATCTGTCTCCTAACTCTCCTACAGCTGGCTCTCAACAAGTATGCCTTATATCCTCAGCATGGAAGTGGGGTTCCTTGGACAGCCAGGACTGCCCAAGAAAGCTGGAGCAGGGGCTGCTCTTGGTTCCCATCTGGAATGACAAATTGTTGCTGAAATCTCCGTCCTTGCCTATGATGCCAATCCAATAATGAGAACACAGTTGTGAGGAAAAGGAAAAAGGAGGTTTATTGCTTTGCTAGAAAAGGAGCAACACAGGAGACTCCTGTTCCCAAAGTTGTGATTCTGCCCATCAGCATGAACAGGGGGCTTTCAAAGGGGTGATTCAGAGACTACATTCCACATGTTTTCAACTTTTTATTTTTAAAACACATGAATTAAGAGAAGGAATCTATATTCATGCTCTTCTTTTACAAACTGTATGCAATATATCCAAGCAGTTGGTTTGAGAAATTTCTTTTTCCAGGTCATCAATAATCTATCACAGCTATTAAATGCAGAAGAACTAACAGAATTGGAGAGTTATCACCTCAACATATGGAAGTAATAAGACCATGTTCATTCATGGCTGTTATAGCCATTGGTTGAAAGTTTGAAGTGGACCTTTATAATAAGTGAATGAAGAGGTATTGATTTGAACACAGAGGTTGCAGGAGATAAATCAGGCTGACAACATGTAAAATCACTTATTAATTTTAGTATCAGAAAATAGGATGCCAAACATTATGGACCTTCAGGTATAATGTAATAAGAAATTCACAATGCTATGAAGGAAAATGAATTTTGTCAAAATAAATGCAAAAGTTAGACTTTATATTTAAACCTTTAAAATCATCTATCAACTTATAGAAAGTTTTGGTAGACAGCAACTTGAGGATGCAATTATCAAATTTTAAAATATGAAAGATTTCACCAGACAAGTGTAAATGACCCAGTTTTTAAATAAGTAAATGTCAAGAGTTAAACTAGAAGAGGGCGAATATTATAGATTATAAAAAATTCATGAGACATATGTATCACATATAATGTGTGTATCTTGTTTTGACCCTAATTCAACAAAAGAAAAATTAAAAATAGGCATTTTTGAGATAGACCATATAAAGTGAACATGAGCTGGTTATTAAAAAGACAAAAAAATGCTATTGATCATGTTGGATGTGATTATATTTTTCTTTATTTGTTTTTATTTGTTAAAGATACTAATAAAGGTAATTTTCAGTAGAATAAAAAATTTATCCACGTATGAATTTAGAAATTTCCAAAAAAAATCCCAAAACAACAAAAATGTGGGAAAATGGAAATAGAATAAAAAATATCAAAATGTTCAAACTGGCAAATGGGCATATTGATTAATTTTATTACTCATTCTACTGTTGAGAGTTGTTGATAATAACATAATACAAAATAAAGCTCAACAAACAGTAGCACTAATTTTCAAAGAAATAAATATTCATGGCATAGTAGACTATTCCATGTGTAATTATTTCCCTCAGAGAGATCCTCAAAAGTCTTAATCTGTAAAGAAATTGGTAGAAACTAGAAGGAATACATGAATGCAGGAATAATCAATTCTTTATGGAATCTTGGATGGTAATATTAAGAAACTTTATGAAGAATCTATGGTAAAAGACAATGATAGAAAACAACAAAGAGAGAGACAATGGCAGATTAGAGGAAGGATGTACATTAGCACCAGACTTACAAGCAGGAAGACTCCTCGTTAGTGAGTTGGGTAACTAAGGGACCTCACTGAAACTTAGTACTGGACTTCAAAAGAAACTATAGAGAGAAAGTCAGAAACTTTGTAATATAAGAAATAATACATTTGAGATGCGCTAGCTTGACCACCAGTAGGGTCAAGCAGAAGCTTCTAAAGAGTGACGTGGAGCAGAAGCATACAAAGAAGACTGTATGACTGGCAGATAAAGAAATTAATAAATAAAGAAAAATTGGCTTGGGCAAAGCTGTGGATTAGAGAGGAAGGCTGGTTTTAACAGACAGCATCAGTGGGGAAAGTGGTTCAGCAAAGGTCATCCCAAAATACCATTTGGCAGGATCTCAGGTTGCTGCAGGAAAGTGTTTGGTGAGTGTGGAAAACACTGCTGTTCACCACACAGTGTGGGAGTCATCTCTAGATGCTGTGCAGCAGTGAGCAGAGATAGGAGATAGGGAACTCAAAGGAAATTGCCAATAGTCACCTATTAGAATTCCCAGAGTGCACATGAATCAGAGTGACTGAAATAGCACAATGAAAATTGTACCTGGATCATACAGGCTCCGCATAACAAGGAGAGTAAGCTCCCAATGTTGCAGTCACCCGATAAGAGCTACTGGGAAGACACCTATAGAGGCTTCAGAGGAGCATCTGCACTCCAGGGCTGTCAAAGTGTAATTCATCAATGATCAGTTTTGACTTCTAGCCACAATGGCAGCTGGGTGAGGAACACAAAGACATTGGACTTAAAATTCCCAGCCCTTGATTCAAGGATAATAAACCAATATAAGTATGCAAAATGAAAACCCATCCTAGTCAACAGTTTTGATCACTTCAGCAGAAAAAAGTCCTCTATTTCTCATTATGATTTTGTTAAAATGAGTTGTCCCCCAAAAGTTCTTGTGTGAAATAATGCAAGAGAGTTTGAAGGTGAAATGATTGGGTTGAGAACCTTAACCCAATCAATGCGTTAATTCCCTGATAAGGATTAATGAAGTGGTAACTGAAGGCAGGTAGGGTGTGGTTGAAGGATGTGGGTCTCCTGGGAGTGTACCTTTGTGATATATATTTTGTCCCTGAAGAGTGAGGATCTCTCTCTGCTTCCTGGCGTGATGTTCTGAGTTAGCTTCCTTCACCACACTCTTCCACCATAATGTTCTGCCACACCTCCCTCTCCTTCGAGCACCTAGGAAAGGAGATGGCTATCTATAGACTGAGATCTCTAAAACTATAGCCTCCAAATAAATGTTTCCTCCTCTAAAATTGTTCCTAGGTCATTTGGACATAGCAGCAAAAAGACTGACTAAACAGAATTTTTTCCTTTTGCTTCTCTCCTTTTTCCTCTTTATTCCCCACAATTTTACTTTTTTTAAAAAAATTAACTTTTTAAATTTGTTAAATATCATTTTATTATATTTTATTATTTTCTACTTTTTTCCTATTTTGTAAGATTTTGTGTATGGGTGGTGTGTGGAGGGAAGTATGCTCACTGTGGCAATAGCTTCAAAAAACGTATATCTATAAATATATATATGTATAATACACATATATATTATATATAATAGTATGTATTTGGATAATGCTTTCATTTTAATTGCTTTTTTCTTTAACCATTTATTATTTAGCCTTGGTTTGACTTAGGTGATTTTAATTATGCATGAGTTGGAGTTGCTTTGATCTTGCATTTGCTTGTTTGTTCATACCTTAGATTTGACCTTCTTATTCTCTTCCCCGACTAATACGAATTTTCCTGTTTCCTGTTTGTCCTTTTCTTTTTTCTATTACTTTTACTTAATTTTTCCCCTCCTTTACAGCCAACATCTGCTACCTATCTCCTGTCTCTCCTCTTTTAAAATTTTAAAATTAATTTTTAAAATTTGTTCTAATTAGTTGTACATGATAGAATGCATTTTTACATTTTGATAAGTCATACATAAATGAAGTGTAATTTCACATTTTTCTGATTGTACGTATTGTAGGATCACATCAGTCATGCAGTCATATATGTACATGAGGTAATAATGTCTGTTTCACTCTACTGTCCTTCCTACTCCCATGCCCCTTCCCCTCCCTTCACATAATCTAAAATAACTCTATTCTTCCCTAGTGCCCCCTGACACTTGTTTGGAATTAGCATCCACATATCAGAGAAAACATGCAGCCTTTGTTTTTTTGGATTTGGCTTATTTTGCTTAGCATGATAGTCTCCAGCTCCATCCATGTACTGGCAAATGCCTCTCCTTTTTTTATTTCTTCAAATAATTAAAGTTTTCTCTTGCCTCCAACCCTATTTTTCTACTACTGTTTTTAGGAATTGTAATCCCTCTGTATAATAGAATTATACACTTTCAATAATCTCTAACCCAATCCAGTTGTGATTACCAATAGAGTAGATGATGTAGTGGACACTGCTATTTAACAACTCATCTAGTTCAGTTTTTATTGTTTTTGCTCATGTTACATTTTGACCCCACCATTACTATACAGGTGGTTATTAGTATTACAGATGTCAAAATAGACACTGCACATTTATCTGAAGGTTGTTCATCTGTTGATAACATGAGTGCTAAGCTTGCTCCCTCTCTTCCTCTAAAAGGGACTAGAAAGTGATTGTAATGGTTCAAGTTCACGCTGAAAACTGAACCAAGCAAAGGAATCTCACCCCACAGCTGACCCTCACCAATATTCCAATACAAAGAACTGGGGAGACAGAAATCCCAAAGCAACAACTAGGCCTCAAAGAGGAACAATCAGAGGGCGACCTCCGGTCTCACTCCTGGGTATCTACTCATCCTCTCTGCTCTTTATGCTTAATTTTCCTATGTAGATAAAAACAAAGTCAATGAAGTTAAATAATTCACTTCGAAGAATGTTATTTAGAGATGAATCTCTTAAGGAGATAAGCACAACAGATTCTATCTACAACCATGCTACCTACTTTTGATGTGCCTTGGTGAATCCTTTCATCCTTTTTGTCACACAAGAGGGTGAAAACAACATCTCATAAGGATGCCTAGGACTATGTGTACATCTTTGCCTGGAACACAGTAAGTACATTGTTTTCTGTATGATCAGCATACCTGAGAGCAAATGTAGCTGAAACAGAGCAAGAGAATGATATGACTATCAAAAGGAAATACGCTACAGATATAAGATTCTGTGGCCAGATTCTGGTTTCATAGGTACATGTTGCATTGAGTAGTTGTTGGATTGAGCAGTCATAATGGCAAGCATTAGTCTGTGATTGGTTACTTTCTTACATAGACATGTCTATTTATTTTGTCTATTTAATGTCTATAAATATTATTGATTCCCCCAATCAATATTGAGAAAGCCATCAAGTGATTGTGACTGCTGGCATTTATTTAGAGCTCCTCTCCCTCCACCCCTGCCCCAGAACTGTTCTAAAAGCTTTATATATTAATTTTTACATAAACCCTTAAATAGGTAGAGCAATTCTTTTCATTTGGCAGATGACAGAACTGGGGTTAATTGACTTGTCCAGCTATTGGTCACATAGCAAACAGGTAGGAAAACTGAAATTAGAAAATGAGCAGCCTGATTCTAAAATCCAAATTCTTTATCAGAACGGTAGATTTTCTACTTCACAGCAAAAACATTTTATATTTGTTTAGGCTTGTTTCTTGTTATAAAACTGGGTTTGAATATGGCTTCACAAGTTGTTTTGTGTCCTTAACCAAATTTTCTTGGCCTGTATAGGGATAATAATATTAACAATATCACAAGATTCATTAGGATTAAATGGAAAATAATATAGATTGCTTTTAAAGCTATTTTTAAAAAGTCAATATAACATGTTACTTTTTGTTAAAATTTCAATCTTTTCAATTACTTTGCAATTTTAATACTTCATTACTACTATGCTAATAGCAATCTTATAAATTTTCACAAATTTATTATTTATGTGTATATATGTATATACATATACAGATACATATATTTGTAACCTGTGAATTATAATTGAATTTTTAGCTATGTCACTGAAATCCTACTTTACAGTTAATATAAATCAGGAGTCACAAACTAATTTTTAAGTAGAGCAATCTGACAATCCATCATTAAAGAGTAAGTGATAGGTAATAATAAATTTGGACTGATGCCTAACCCATAGTAGGCACTCGGTAAATATTTGATGAATGAATGACTAGCACTTATTGCAATAATGCCTTGCTAGAGAACAAACATAGGAAATGGCCATACTAACCCTAATGTCATGGTTAACCACAAATATAGGAAGAAACTCAGCCCAAGTGAACAATGACAATATAAATAAATCTATAATAGTAAAGTCCTAAATCTTATAGGGGTCTAAAGAAGTTCCTAGGGAATATAAATAGTGAAAAATTAGTGGGTTAAGACTGAACTTACAGTTCTGAACATACAGTTTCTCAAGACACAAAAAAATCCATTCATTAGGCCTTGAATAGCATAAGTAGTGTTACCACCAGTGTAAGGATTAGAATAGTAAATAGTAATTATTAAAAATACTATTTTCCTTATTATGATCTATTTAATATATTAATTATGTGAACATAGTATAGCTATAGGTAAACTCTTATACACAGATGGTTGTTTTACTTAAGCTTTTCTATCATAATTCTATCTAACAAACCACTGCAAAATTCAGTGGCTTGGACAGCACACCTTTATTTTCAAGCTTACCTGACTACAGGCTGGTTACAGTTAAGTCAATCTTAACTAGGCTAGGTTATCCCTCAAGGAGCAGGTCAACCAGGAATACCTCCATGGTGTAGGTGAGGTTCAGGCCTGCTCCAATTTTCTCTCATCAACCTTACACTAGTAGCTACTCAAGACAGTTTCTTCTCATGGAGAATGACATGAAGAGGCCCATTCCCAGTATCTGTTTCTATTATGTCCAATAGCATTTAATTAGCAAGAGGAAGTCATGCGGCCTATCTTAACTACAATGGAGCATCAAAAGGTACGCCATGTTCTCCAGTGCACAAGAATACTCCACTGCAGTCCAACGAGCTGTAAATAAACATGCATGATCATTTTTAAGAAAGACACTTTGTCAGACTTTCTGAGAAAAGAATGATTGACTCTGTGCAAGCAATTAAGCTGTTTTTGTCAGATTTTTCACTCCTGTGACTAAACGACCTGACCAGCACAATTGTAGGGGAGGATAAGTATAATTGAGGGTTCAGGGTTTCAAAGGTCTCAATCCATAGACAGCTGGCTCCATTTCTCAGGGATCCAGGTGAGTCAGGAACATCATGGTGGAAGAGTGTGGTAGAGGGAAGCAGCTCACATGGTGATCAGGAAGTAGAGAGAGAGAGTCCACTGACCAGATACAAATATATACCCAAAGTCACACCCCAATTCCCACCTCCTCCAGTCACACCCTACCACTTCAGTTACCATTCAGTTAATCCCTATCTTGGGATTAAATCAGTGATTGGGTTAATACTTTTACAACCTAATCATTTCTCCTCTGAACCTTCTTGCACTGTCTTACACATGAGCTTTTGGGGGACTTCTCACATCCAAATCATAACATAAGCAAAGCAGTTAGTCATCTGAATAAGGGAGAATAGACAATTTAGATAAATTTGAGATCAATAAGTAAACTAAACATATTATACAAGGAAGGAAATTTGGGGCACTGTCTTGAATGGTAGGAGAATTATCTGAAAACTGAAACAAAAAGTGAAGAAACTTTGGATTAATAATTAGTTGGACTCCAGCATTAGAGGAGGAACAACTTAATCTTGGGATTTTTCTTGAACTGAAATATGCATCCTCTGTGAAAATTACAGTTTCCTGAACAGAATTTGTAACCTCAAAAATTACTTCTGCTGATCTTTATTTATATACGTATATATAGCTATATATGTATATATAATTTTCTTGCATATGTTTAGCAAAATTGTGATATGACTCTTAATGACCCACAACTATGTGTAATTCTCTGCCATTTAGTGTAATGGAACATGTAAGTTGGTTCTAACCAACAGAACATAGCAAAGATGACGGAATTTTGATGATATCATTAAAGTATCTGATCATTTGACTTTAAGGGAAGGGATATTATCCTGGGTGGGTCTGTCATAATCAGGTTAACTCTTTAAAGTGGTATCACACTCTGTAAGCAAAATATCAGTCTTTGTCTCTCTGCTTCTCTCTGTCTCTTGCTCTTTTTTCTTTCTATGGCTTAGAGAGAATGATCTATAGCTACATGGAAATGAATTTTTCTGACAATTTGAGAAAGCTTGGAGACAGATCCTTCTTTAGTTGAGCCTCAGATGAAAATATAGCCTGCCTCAAATTCAGCATTGCCAAGAGTCTTATCAGAGAACCCACTTAAGCCATACTTTGGATTCATGGAAAATGTGAGTAAAAAATATATGCCTTGTTTTAAACCTCAAGGTTTTGGATAGTTTGTTGTATAGAAAAGGAAAACATTCATTTCACTAAAATAAAGCAATATGGATAATATTACTCTTCAATAAACATTTAGGAACAAACCTCAACAGAAGAAACTGTAACACGTGTATTTGCACATAGGAAGGGAAATTCAGATCAATGATTTTAGAGCAAGCACTGGATGGCTATTCTGTCAGTTTAGTAAGAGTACTGGATCTTTGCAAATGTGCTGTAAATATGATTACTTTACAAAATTCAATATTAGTTAACAATCAAAACAATAGAAGCAAAACATTACCATCTGCTTTCATACAAACTGATTTTATTATTTTTATTAGCATCTGTAATAAAAGGATACTTATGCATTTTATGTCAAAAGGTATTTGAACATAATGTAATAGAAGAAAATTCTTTTAATACATATCAGAAATATTGAGAAGAGAAAGTTGAAGAGCTACAGATTGGCATCCCCACCGAATATTGTTTAAATATTACAATCAGTGGTCAAATTTCCTGGGAAGCAGACTCCAAAGGGAGGAAACAAAATGTGTGCAGGAACATTATTCCAGAGTGTTTTGGTGACCAAACTTGTAGAAGGGAAGAAATTAGGATCAATGGGGCAAAGCAAGAAGTCAGTCTCCAATACATTCTCAACTATCACTTAAGCCCGTCCTCAGAGAGACTGTAAGACTGAGGTGGCTCTTTAGAGATGTCCTGACCTGGGGGCAAGGGTCCTAGTCTCTACTCCCTTACATAGTAGTTTTGTTAATTGGGCAGGGATGAAAGAGCACTCATTCTCTTGAGCTGAGCACAGTTCCTGAGAAAGTTCATCAGTTAAGGCCTGACATCTGACAGCAGCTGTAACAGTAGAGGAAGAAGTCCTCTAGTCCTAAAGGTGGCTGGAGGGAGCATTATCATATACTTGATCTCCATGGTCAGCTTTTCATCTCTGTGACAAATGCCTGGGGAAAACAATTTAGGGAGGGCAACATTTATTTTGACTCATTGTTTCCAAGCTGTCAGCATGTGGTCTCCTACTCCAAAGGTAAAAATGCCATGGTAGAAGTGGGGTGTGGCACAGGAAAATTGCTCAGCCCATAGCAGTCAGGAAGCAGAGAGATAAAGGGACCAGGGACAAGTGCAGGAAGCCATCTATAAGCCATGTGTGAAATGAGCAATGTTCCAGTCATTAGACAGGGAAGTCGCTGTTTTGAGAACCTGATCTAGCTCACAGCTCAAGTTCTAACACAGTCCAGGAGATGGAAGTAACCCACCAAACACCAAACAACCTGTTTACAGCAAGACCCCTGCCACACCAAGAAGTAAGCACTGAAACAAGACTCTTCCCACATTGAAACTTTATCCCTCTTGATCCCCTATGATCTGTACTGCTATCAATAAGGCAAAAGTGGGCTGCTTCTTTGTTAGAACCAGATCTTTCTGGTCCCCTCAACTGGTCACACCCCTGCTTCAAGAATATTCTAGCCTTTGCCTTTATTTTCTGATATATTACTTTTGTAGCTTTTATTTCACAGTCAGCCCATTCCTCGGAGGGTTACCTATTCCCTTGCCCACATGGGACGTGAGCGAGAAACAAGATGTCCTCCCCAGGGGGACACCCCCACAGACCTACTTCCTCCAACCTGTGCCCCACCTACCTATAGTTTCCACCACATCCCAGTAGTCTATTCAAATTATTCAGTCATCTAATGGATTAATCCACTGATGAGCTTTCATGATTCAGCATTTCTTAAAAGCTTCATCTCTGAACATTACTGCATTGGGGACCTATCAACACATGAGGCTTTGTGGGACACTCCAGATTCAAACTGTAACACTAATATATCATTTAATATTAAATTGAAATTTAGGCTAAATACATTAAAGTGGGAATCAGAAGCACAAAGAAAATCAGTCACCATTATTTTCCTTTCTAAAACAAGAATACAGTGATTTTACTTCTCTTTTTCTTTATCATTTTTTTTTTCTTTTCTGTAAAATGGAGATAATCAGAGTTGTATTCTTACTAACCTCAGATATATTCCCTGGATAGAGACGGACAAAGAGATAGAGAAAGAGAGAGAGAGAACACAAACAAACCAGATACCTTTAACAGTCTTATTTAGGAAGATATATGTCCAAATTATACTGAAAATAACAGTAATAAGTTGATATTTAATTTAGATATTTAAAAAATCAGATCCGCTTCTTAAAAACCTCTTTGTAATTGATAGTTGCACCTTTTTTGACATTTCAACAATGGTATTTCAGTTAAATCCCAGACAGCATGGTGATTGTGAGTACTTTTATTGATCTTTCGACCCTGAATAGAAGACAATTCTGTGGCAGTCATAGAGCTTCTTCATGGCTCTGGCCAGTGATGAAAAGCCTTGTCTTTCACCTTAAGCATCACAATTCTGCCCTGGGAGGTTTAACTGCTCACCTCAAAACTCAGACAAGTACCAAGTAACTGTGAACTGACATCACAAACACCCCTTCAAATTTAACAAAGGAAAAATAAGAAGGTAAAACTGGGGGAAAATGCTACCAGAAACTTTTAAGATTAAATAATAAGGAAAAGCTTAATGAAACCATTTAAAAATGTCATTAGGAGAAGAAAGAAGATGCAACTCTCTTGTAACTGAAGACCAGGCCACCAGAGGAGAGCCCCACGGTGTCCTGATAAAGTGCTATCATTCTTTACTTTGATGAACTCTGGACTGACAAGTCTTTTATGACAAATTTTGTACTCTAGCAGCAACTTCAAATCTGTCTGAGATTTGGAGCTCCATTTAAAGTTATATCTCTCCCTGTCATGCTTGTGTGACGAGTTCCCTCAGTCCTCATCTGGGTCACTAAATGGAGATCCCATGATAGAGGAAACCGACATCCCATCCATCTTGCTTTGCATGAGTGCGCCTCTGTCAGTGAAACTACATAACAATGTTAGTTTTATGGACTCTCAAGAAATGCAGCCATGAATTGACTTCAATAGCCCAAACAGGAGCATCTTGCAAGCATCAGGTTAGTATAGTCAGAACCCCTAACCAAAACAAAAAAAAAAAAAGAAAGGAAAGAAAGAAAGAAAAAAGAAAAGCTAGCATTTCCTCCAACTTATACATATATTTCTTCAAAGCTTGTGTTAAACTCTTTGTTTGGAAAGATTAATTTCTCTCCCTTGTTTGAAACAAGGGAAAAGCATATCATGTTAAAAAATTATTCAAGAACAGTCAGTAAAGGCAGCACATTGTATAGTTAAATTTTATTAGCATTTCACTTCTTACTTTCTTGAAGAAACAAAATAAAACTGTACCAGCAGTTTAAAATGGAAAATATTATATCTTAAGTTGTGGCAGTTTGTTGTACAATTATATTATTTTTCTAATTTTGTGCTATCTTTGCTTTTACGGGTAACATAAAAGCTCTTTTTTTTTAAAAAGAGTGAAACCAAAACTTTAACCTTTGTGGTCTCTTTCAATACCTAAAACATGTCATGATTAGTGAAAAAAGTGAATTCCTAGGACTCTGCAAAATATTCTGCAGTTTTTAATAAAAGTCATGATGTACTAAGTAATTCCTAAATGCTATATAAGTCAAAATAAAGGTGGCATTGTCACCTATACAACAAAAGTGAGTCATGCACATAATTAAAAAAAAAAGCATCACAAAGTCTCTTATGTGTTGCTTCATCTTTATGGTGCATAAGGGAAGTCGTAAGAAACTGCCTAGACCCTTATGAAGCCTGGAAGTAATAAACAGAGTATAACCCAGGTTCATTCAACTGTAAATGCTTATTAAAGATGAGCTTTAGAACGGATTGTAAAGTTACTGGCCTCAAATAGCAATAAAAAGAACAATAATTGAAAAAGATAGAATGACAAGATGCACTTTAATATTACCAAAAAAAAAAAAAAAAAAGGAAAGAAAAAAATAAAAAAGGAAAAGAAAGAAACAGTAACCACTGTCTACCCAAGGACAGCACTGTAACAAGTAACACTTTGAAATGCCATTTAGGAGTCATATCTACTCCCTGAAGATTTCCTCCAACATACATTTTGTTATAATTCTTCCTGACCTCTTGTACATTGAAATGCTGGTATCTGTAGAGGAAATTTCATAGAAAGTATCCCCTTGAAATGAAAGAACATCTAACACTTGCCCTTCACTGATATAAACTCTATTGAAAACAATTTATGTTGCTCAGCAACATTTAATATACCAAAATAAAACCCCACCCTTCACCTGGCTCTTAAAAGCAACAAAATTGAATTTCTTAACATGACTTCTGATATCTATTTAGTTTAGATTAAATGTAGGTTAAAGTGTAATCTTTCTGTAATCTGATCACAGATTCCAGCAAATAGGATAACTATGAGCTGGACATGAAATAGGAAATTCCAAATTGTTCTAAGCATGTTCAAATCTAGACTGTGAAGCAGAATCACAGTGGCTCCGAGTGCCAGCCTCACATCTTCCAAAAGACGTAACATCTCTGAGTGAACTTCCTCTGAACTCCACTTTTCAGTGTAATGGCAAAATAACAGAATCATGTAAACAAAACAAAACAAAAGACTGGATGGCTGCTATTGTTAGCATCATTAAAAATTAAGTATTGCTGATTTAGAGCAAATATTTAATGCTGACAATTTTATTCTTTGCAATAGTTTTCCTCTAAGAAATGGAGTTGTTTTTAAAAAAGCATTGTTAAAGTCTTTGTACATTTTTTCATAAACATATATTATTTCCTCTGTCTTACTGTTAAATTTTTGCTTGCCCTCCCAGCGCATTTTATTTATGAGCTTTTGGATCTCCTTTAAACATATTGCATTACAGTATCATGATATATAAACCCTACCATTTCTTTTTACAATATCTATTAAAAGTCATATGTGTGTTAAAATATCGAAATATTTAAATACATAATAAATGTATCAAACTTCTAAATAGATTCTCAGATATCAAAAATACATGATTTAGCTTTAATGCTGAAATAAGTTTTCCATGAGAAAACCTGCAGTTCAAAGATTAGATTTGAGGTGCTCTTGCAAATAATGTGATCTGTAAAACCCTCATTTGTGAAGTCTGTTATTTGTCCTATTTTTTATCTAAAATAAAATTAACTCTGACAAATTAAACAGGTGCCCCAAGTCAATTTTGTGTGGTCTGGTCTATCTTCAAATATGAGTAATTTATACTTACCATATATACCAACTATCCACACCAGTGCCATACAAATGTTAAGGATCCTAGAGGGGTTTGCATTTTGTCAACTAAAAGAAAAACCTGTAGTCAATGGAATGAAAATGCAGTCATGAGCTTTGAGGAGTTTATATGATCACTGTTGACTCTGAGGTGATTTAGCAACCTTCCTACAACTATATATATAGTCACCTAATTGACCTTCTTGTGTTTTTTGATCTAAACCATAGAAAAAAGAATTCCCAAATAATCACAGGTTTTAGAAGTGATGGTACAAAATTAATAGTTATTAAAGTGATGATAAACTATAGTGTATATAGATTTTATTTCTTATAACATCCTTAATTTTTCAGCTGAATAGGTGTCCCTGCTTCTCATTGTATTCTCCAGTGTTCTTTTTCAGTTCATAAATTATGATCCACTCTTTTTGCCTTTGTCCTTTTTACATTTTATTTCTTCCTTTTGGAATTTCTTTCTCTGCCCTTCTTCTGGTTAAGCCTACTATACTTCATTGTTCAGGTGGGATGTTTGTGTTTCACTCCCTCTGAAACACAAAGAGACTCCATTACGAAAGTCACATGCTGGTCAGAAATGGCTGGGTCCATGTTTAGGCATGGCTGGGGCCTGCTCTTCAGAATGTGATCATGGTGACTGAGCTAATACCAAGGACTGGCATTTAGCCATAGTACTCACGGCTGTGCATTGTTCTTCATGTCTTGACTTGAAGAGGTTCTGAATGGTTTATTTCCACATCTGCACAGCTGTGACATCAGTGTCTCCTCTGCATTGTGAGTTTTATCAGGGAAGATATATATATATTTTCATTCAATGCTTTAATTAAACCATTTAATTTCATTCAATGCTTTAATTTAATTTAATTTAACAACATTTAATGTGTTGCTTTTAAGAACACCACATATGTGTCAAAGCTAAGTAAATATATGTTGCATGAACAAATGATTATTTCTGGTTTTGATTCCATCTCTCCTTTTTATTCCAAATATTGGCAGGGATAGAAAAGAAATAAAACTTACTGGATACCCTCACACTGCAATATGCACATGGTCTATATCATAGTATTCTGATAAAAATTCACATTCAGTAAAGTATATCCATTGATAATGAAAATTTAAAAGCCCTGCACAAATGTTCAAAATCAATACTATTCAATTATATTGCCAATTTTTTTTTAATTTCCTTTTCCTTTTGTATTGGTTGTTGCTTTTGACACTACCCAGTTTAAAGAATATTGATTCTGTATTTAAGTTTTATTCTATCATTCAATCTAACACTTTTTATTCATTCAGTATTTTGTTCCAAAAGAAAATAGTGGCAGTGCTACATAAAGAGAGATAGATGAAATTTAAATTAGGAATTGTTTTCTAGAAGAACACATGAAACATTATGTTGTGTGAAACATTGAAGCCATTGAATATAGTGCAGTACAGAAATTGTAAATTTGTCACTAAGAGTTAAAATGAACTCAGTATCTCACATTCAAAACATGTTCTATCTACTGGTCTTTCTTATAATAGACATCAACTCCATTGGATTTAGTCTTGTTTGTTTCATCATTTCTGGGGGTCATCCTGATCAACCTGAGCTATGTTGACCATGACCATTCTCACCTAGTTCCATTATCCATAATTTTCTTGTCAGAAACCATAGAACTTTTCAGTTAGCTCCCATAATTCATCTCTTTCCTAAATACCTAGAAACTCTAACAAAATGTTACATGAAAGATACTAATTGCAGCCAAGTTTTTTGGAGTGCTTTCTCTGTGTTTTATCCTGTGTTAATTATGTTCATATATCCTCACATTCAATTCTCACAATGCTGTGAGATACTGTGAGATGGGTATGTAACTACTATTCTCTTGATTTTCCAAACACAGAAGAAAGGAAATAACAAGTTTCCTAGATCACATAGCTCCAAAAGGAGAGATCATGCAATAATATAAATTACCTTATAATATAATAATAAAATATAATATAATATAATATAATATAAAATGATCTTCTTAATTGGATTGTTAAAATATCTACTTAGTTATTTCTGTTATGTCTTTAAATTCAGCACTAGTTATTTCACCTGCTTTGAAATCCCCCCTTTTTATTTTGGTTATAAAATAAGAAACACTTTAGTCTGACATCAAATTTGCCTACAAGGATGCAAACTTACTCTTTCAGTTTCTTTTTCCCTTCACATCTCTCATTCATATTTTTTTCTTAACTGCTAAACAATCAACTAGTCATCTCTCCCTAACCCCTATATCTGAACTTATTTCCCAATTTTATGAGCTCTGTTTTATTTAACCCATTACATTCTATCTTTACTTCAAAGAAAGAATTAAGGAAAATATTAAGAAATACAGAATCCTCTCAATTCTTCAGTCAGTGTACTTCTGTGGTATGGGCACTTGCATTATAATTCCCTGTATATCCTGTCTTGTAATAATGAATATCCAAGTTCTGTTGTAGAATGTAAACTGTGGCCTTTATTGAGAGGAGTTTGAATCATCCTTAGAGTCTTAATCCCACCACTTCCAACATGGTAACTTGTACTGTTTGTCTAATAAATAATTGCTGAATTGATATAAACTAAAACCAAAAGGGTACATTTTTCCATTGTTACCAATGTACAAAACTTGCATTAAGAATGAGATCCTAGGAGGTTACTCTGTTTACTGTATCCTTTACTTATTTGGGTGTGGAAATTTCACTTAATTTTTTTTAGATGCAAGTATTGCTTTTGAAATAAAATGTTTATATTTTCATTCTAATTCTAAAAGCTTTCATTTACAATAGAGCAGAAGGGAATTTAGGAATGGCACATTCTGTATTGGCATGCTGGTCTTTGCATTTTTAGTATCATCTTTAGCTATTACTTACCTCTACAGAAGGAAAAATACTGGCAACACATAAAAATCACATCTGCTGTCACAACTATTGTCATAGATCCTTTTCTTTATCCAAAATGGCAGTATAAAACTGCATAGGGCAGAATCCCAAAATGTGGGACCCTATCCAGGTGCCCCATTGTCCTTTCTGTCATATTATAAATGGAACAAAAAGAGAGCATAGGCAGTAGGCTACAGATCTGACTGCCAAAAGTAATAAATAAAATGTTTAAAGGTATGTCTCTTTCAAATGCAATGTTTTTATATTCCACGAAAAGAAATATTAATTCTAACATAACATGAGTCCATGTGTAATGGCAGTTAGTTTCCTGTTAAATGTTATCAGTTGAACTCAGTTATTAGACAAGTAGTCCTAGAAAATATGTGGAAAGACATGGTGTAAGGGGAGAACTGTCTTTGCTTCCAAATTTGCTCAGATTTAGTTCACATATAATTTAATTTTTCCATTGAAAGCTAAGAGAAGTAATGTGTTACAGTGGAAGAAACACCGTTTCCAACCTAACAGAACTGGATTAGAATATTGATTTTATAGTTGGTAGATGTTTTCATGTTACTTAATCTCTCTAATCTTTAGTTTTGTGACTTAGCAAAAGGAAACTTTTAGATAATATTAACACTCTTGTATACATGCAAGCTATTAGAGATAGTCATTATGTCTAAAAAATAGGTGTTTGACAAGTAATAACTAATTCTATTATTATTATTTGTGCTATATATAAAATACAAGCAAAAATAATATCAATATATATAGACACTGAAGTATATACCATAAAAATGAATCAGATCATAGGTGCTCCCCAGAGGTCTCCTCCAAGATAAAAACAGCAGAGGTATCTTCTAGTTTCCTGTTCCAGAAAAACTTAGTCCACATAGAATCTGAATAAACACTTTGTAAGAAGTCTGATTTTTTTTCAACTCTTTCTAATTTGCAGTTCTTTGAGATAATTACTCATCAATATCTACTATATAACCTCAACATAACACAGTAGAATGGCAACCATTTTTCCAGTCCTAATTTTAAATTAGGACAAAGATAACTGCCTACTTATGCTTTTATTTTCAACAAATCACTCTGCAAAATTAATTAATTCATTTTGCTTTAACTGACATATACAAAGTAAAATCTTTGTGTCAGATGGGGTACTATGTAGATTTGGAATTTGTCCTTAAGAAGCCAGTCAGTATGTAAGAAAGAAGAAGAAAAAAACAGTAGCTTGCTCAGAAGACTTAAGGCTTCTATAAAACAATAAAGAAAACAGAAAAAATTATTTTTCTCTGAGTGTGTTCACAAAAACTAAACATATCGCCTACCCTTCATTTGAGATAGAGGGCTCAACTGAAATTCATGAGCTAAATCAAAGCTTCTGACTTATATTTTATTTCAATCTTCTCTGTGAAAAAAAATGATGTGGAAGCATACAGGAGGTTGTTAAAAGAGAATAGAAATATAAATGAGACAGATAGTAAGAGCAATTTAGTTGCTCTGTATGAATTCGTATCACTGAGCCCAGAGATGAAGTATACAGCAAGCAGTTCGGAGAACTTGCACAAGTACTATAAAACCAGTGTTGCCAATGTTTGTGGAACTGGAAATAATGAGAGGCTCACTGGAAAATTAAAGATCAGCAAGAATTCCTTCTTGCAAACAACTATTCCTGGCATAGATGTTTCAATAGATGGATTATAAATCTCTATTAATAAACACTGATCCTTAGTAATCGGCATATGTTTATAGGATAGAAAAACCAATACACCCTTCCTTCTTAAATCCTAAGTTTGACAGTGTTTTTTGTGAACAAAGTACTTATTGTATAACTAAGTGGTTTTAAATAGAGTGATGTGAGATAGTGGGAACATTTCTAAGTAGGATTGATAAATTTCTGTCTTCAGTACTGTTTGTTCAAAAATTTGAATGACAAAAATTTGAAAGTTCTGGCTAATAAATTCTGTATCAGAATTAGAATATAAAAATAACTAGACAGTAGATAAAAATCTAATATGCTAGAAATAGTTGCATATCTCTAAATGAATGGATATAGGATAATAAACCAAACTATACTATTATCAGGTGGTAAGACAGACTTCAGAATGGCATGTGTGTGTCAGTGGCAAGGCCATACTCCAAGTTGGAAAGGACATTCTATATCAAGTAAAATCTCCCACTTAACTCAGGCATTTTTTTCAGATCAATAAATAATTAGTTCTGATTTAGTACAGTGGATGGGGTCCTCCTTCAATACAAAACTTTCAACATAAAGTTCTATAGGGAAGTAGACATGATTGTAGGATCATAAAATGCATTATATATATGGCATTTATAAGACCACATATAAATGACATATATAAATGCACATTGCACTTAGAAGATCACTTATAAAATTTTTCCCATTCATGCAACTCTCTCCAACAATAAAGTGACTTTTTATATTTTGAAAATTTCTTGTAAATTGTCAAATGTTGTATACATTGATCATAAACTGAAATGAGATAGAAATTTAAGTTCTACTTTTTGTTGTAAAGTGATATTCAAATATTTCAAAAGATATAGGATTTTATACTAAAAGAATGATGAAAGGGGTGATGGGACATGGTTGTGTTGCAGGCAAAACCTTTATAAATGAGCATCTGGCTATTTAAACTAATCAATTTTTGAAGCAAGACATTACAAAAATTAACAAAGAAGTACTAAACACTTCCAAAAAGAACAACATCAGTATCAAAAAATTAAAAGTGGAGCCGGGAATAATGCTGGAATGTACTGCTGTCTCAACAACAGTCTTCCTCACTGTCAAACATGAATTAAAAAATAACACCTTTATGCCATTGTAAAATTTGGTTGAAAAGTGTTCCATACACACCTCATGTGAATTAAAACTTGACTCATTTTAAATAAGTTCATAATTTCAACAATTTAAAATTAGTTAACTGTCAGGTAAAATTTTCACTTTGATAATTTTAGTTTTAAGAAAAAAATCTTAATGAAGTAATTTTCATACTTCATAATTAAATTTTCAGTTTTTGGAATAGAAGCATTTCAATTGCCTTTCTTTAACACTGGTTATGCTTAGATAACAATAATGTCATTGACTACTTACTGAGAAACCTCCTTCTGTATTCATCACTTAACTCAGGCATTTTTCCCTTCTCATACATTGATTTATTAAAAATATTTGTAGGGTTCCGTTGACAGGTTAACCTTTGTTATAACAGCGAGGGGAAGAGTATTGAATAAAACAGATAAAAGTCTTCCTTCTGATACATTTCTTTTTCTTTCTTTTTTTTTTTTTATTTTGGTTTTGGGGATCGAACCTAGGGCCTCATGCATTGCAAGGCAAGCACTCTACTGACTGAGCTATCTCCCCAGCCCTCCTCATGCCTTTCTTATACAAGGTCTTAACTAATTCTCTTTACATCTTCTGTGCACTTTTCCTTTTTATAACACAATTCAACAAATCACCTCTTAAGCACAATAGCTTTTCAAATATTTAAAACTGTTGTCTTGTTTCCCTTTAATCTTTTTATTTCCAGTTAGAGATAATCAGGTCCTTTAATTGTGTTTTGTTTGGCATAGTTTTGAAACCCATCACCAACCCTCAACTCTATCTGGGATGCCATGATTTCTGAGTTACTCCATCTTTCCATGCTTCCTTTGTGATTTCCTAAAATTTTTCAGTGATGATTTTAAATGCAGCTTACCAAAAGAAAATTTGATCTGTATAAAATATGAAGATGTACAAGAGAAAATATATATCGTATGCCTTGTCCAGGATATTATATATATTTCTATATATAGAAAATGTGTACATTAAAGAAACACATAAGAGCATGAACCTAATTAAGATTTCTCTCACCTAACTCACTCACAGTGGTTTAGCCAAAAATGTTTCTTTCAAATATTTTCTACCCTTTATTTCTCTATTTCTTCCCATATTTTTATTTTTAACACTGCAGGCCACCATATTTAACTCTACTGATTTTCATCTTCTTGATTTCAGCCTATTGTTTTAGGCCTTTATGGTGATGTCTGCAATTAATTCTGCCCAAATATTGTTTGTAACATTACCCAGGTTTGTCTTCTATAAATTTAATGAGCAGACCATCTAATTAAGAAATAAATATAATAAACTATAGACAAGCATATATTCCTGTGACAATTAATTACTATGGATGATGGTCATTGTTTAATTCTTTACATGAGGATGTTAAATCAGGTGTTAATTTCTTTTTCTCTGATATTAGCCAAAATACACTCCATTGTGGTCAAGCAGTCATAAATGCATTCATAATGCTTTTCTGAAATTAAAATACACCATAGTTGTAATACACCCAGTAATTCCCCCCAGTAGAATTCCGTGGTTCCTTTCTCTGTTCTTTTTGAACTTTTTATGTGCCTACAATACAATACGTATTCGAATTATATTAGAGTCATTTGTTTGCACAGCAGGTCTGGAAATGGTACTCAATATTTATTAGTCAAATGAGTAAATGGGTGGTAGGTAGGCTTATATTAACTTCTTAGTGAAGGATCCTAACAGAAAATGACATGAGGTTGTTGTCCTGAACATGCTGAATGACTTTTAGCAACACCTAAGGTCTTAGCTAACTAGATTCAGTATATTACGATCATTACATGGCTATAAGTTGTACAGATGACAGGAATTGCTACTTGCACTCAGAGCTGGGAAAACTGGAGTAACTAAAAATTATGACTGCTTCGGGGTCCATGACAAAGCAATTTAAAATAGGACTCACACGTTCTACTTTATAGAAATGTTCCACTCAAATCAGGGACACATCTGTCAAATGAGAAGAGCTGCTTGGGGGTATATCATGTTTTGCCAGTGCAAATTAATGTAGCAATGTGGAATTAATGTTTTCTTCTGTGTTGTGGTTTCTGCATTTATTTTTTTTTAATAATGATGTATGAAACTATTCTATTAGTAAGTATCATGCATTAGCCATGTAGTAAGTATTCTGCTAAGTGTATGATACTGTGTAGACTCTATGAGAAGCACTAAATACAAGGTATTTACTTTGCTATTCATAATGCATATATGTATAGATAATTTCTCACCATTCTTGGGAGTTCACCTCCTATTTGGGAATATACATTCATGGGAAAATTAAATAACTAAATAGATATATGATTAGCCAGTGGTTTTATACTGTAACAATGACATTATTTGGTTTAAAACAAATTAATGTTCAAACACATATGTAAAGAATGTCTGCTATGTGTTTGTAATGGAATTACTCCACTGGGTGAAATAGGATTCTATACTCTGTCAAGTTACAGCTTAATAGTAGAAACACTAGAAATTTAAAGAAGTAAGACCAAGTTGCTTTTTGGTCCATAGAAGATTCATGAGGATATTGAACCCTCAATGCTGAGTCTTGTTAATTGAATAGTCACAGAATAGAGAGGAGCTCAATTCTAGGCTAGAGAATAATTGACTTTGTGCAAAAAAAGTAATGACAAAAATAGATACTGCTCCTTAAGAGATGTTGTATTTTTCTTCCTCATCTTTTGTTCAGTTCTTCAGATATATCAAATAGAAAAAGATAATGACACAGATTTTAATTAAAAAAGACCACAGCTTGCACCAGAAAAAGAGGAGGACAAAATCATATCCTGATTAAATGAGTCTTAGCGTCCTTTGAAAACAGTAAAATATTTATTGCTCTATTACACCAAGAATTTATTTTAAGTTCAAAACCTGAAGATCTCATTTATACCCTCTGAATCTAAATGTCAAACCTGGTGTGAAGACTAAAATAAAACACGACTTAAAGAGAGAAAACGGTCACACCACAAGCTTCCAACTTACCTAGAAAAGGCCACTGCAGTGCATTTTCAATGCTGCCTGTCATTCAATTTGCAAATTACAGGTCTTCCATTGAACATTGATGATCCATCACTGCCATGACAACAAAAGCGCTACCTTAGCAACACTCACTACTGGGGAGAGGTTGACATGCTGCTTGTAAGTACTGTAGTTGGGAGGTTAGTGTAAATTCCTAACAAAGCAACATAATGAATCACGCCCTGAAAATGCAATTGAAGTCTGTCAATTTATTCCTGTGAAAATTCATTCCAAACTCTTGTGCAGTCAAATTTATCTACATAGTTACAAGCTCCAAGAAGATGCTTAAATGTACATATATGAACCTTAAAGTTTTACTTAATGATTTCCTTTAATTGTTGAACCACTTCTCATTTTTAATCATAATTCAGAAAAATAAATGTAAAACACAGACACTTCAGAGTAAACATAGTTTGAACAACTTTTTATTAAATGGCAGTTCCAATATATGAAAAACAATTATTATTTTATATATACTAGATAAAAGTTAGAATATCATGTGACATTATTTAAATTTATCTGTTTTCAATTAGATTTATTAATTATGTTTCAGTTCTTATGAGAATAGGGGTGAGTTTTGCAATTATATATTTGAGAATAGAAAACAAATTAGTATGTAGCATTTTTGGAAAATATAATCATAAAACAAGGCCAAAATACATTGATTTAATTTTGCATTTTGATTATTTAAATAAAAAAGAAACATCTAAGTAGAATATAAAACATGCAACTATCCATAAGTCATTAAATTTTCTATAAATTTCAAATTGTCAACATTTGGAACATCTTAGAATTTCCTTTGAGCACATGCTCATTAGATGAGTAATTGGGAAGATGGATCCTCTTGTGACTCAGTTTAAGAACAATAGCAGTTTTAAGGTACCATCTTGAGGGAGAAACACCATATTTTTATACTACTTATTAAAACTGTAATTTTACAATATTTTCTATCGTTATATATTTAGCATGTCTCTTTTTATCTTTCAAATGAATTTGAAGACTAATCTTTTATCTTTCTTTGTTCATTCTATCTGTTATGGTTTGGATATAAGTGTCTCCAAATAACTCATGTTTTGAGTTTTTCATAGTGTTAACTGTTTCATGGGTGTTAACTGGAGCCAGGTAGGGTGTGACTGGAGGAATTAGGTTAATTGGGACCTGACTTTGGGGTGTATACTTTATTCCTGGAGAGCAGAGCTTCTCTCTGCTTCCTGATTGCCATGTTCTGAGCTATTTTCTTCCACCATGCCTTTCCTCTATGATGTTCTGCCTCATCTCAGGCCCAGAGCTATGGAGTTGGATAAGCATGGATTGAACCACTAAAACCATAATCGAAAATAAACTTTTCCCCCTATACCTTGTTTTTGACAGGTCTTTTCAGACTAAAACAGCATTATTCTGGGTTTTGAGGAAGCTAATGAGTACATCATAGATATCACCTATATACTACCTGAATTAAATAAAACTGACTTATAACAGCTTTGACTAGTTCATGATTTATGGGAAATCCAAGCTCTGAAAATAGTGTATTTGGTCTTAGTACAAAACCCTTGGTTGCATCATAATCACTGGTAACTTAGTTCTTTGGGTCCAGGCTTCCATTTAAGTTTGCCTATCAAAAATTCCTCACCAAATCATGAGTGCTGTTTATATTTGGATACCTGCATTCATGTCATTACATAAACTCTTTAGGTTGTCCAGAAAACACTAAAGATCATATTGTAGAGGTTTCTTATAATATTTATGAAATCACCTAGTGACACATTTTTCAAAAAGTATTCCTATCATTAAGCAACACACAACTTTAAGTGTGTATGTGTATTAACATTTTATTTTATTTACTATAAACTCTTTTGAGATTTGAGGTGACATTTTTTTTAAAATTCATCTAAAAATGCCTGCCCATTAAGTAACATAGTTCCTGACCAATGAATAATTTTAAACTGCTACTTTTGGAAAATATCCACACTTGGCAACCATTCATCTGTTTTCTGTCTTTACAATGTTGTCATTTTGTTAAGGCATATAAATGGAACAATTACCGTGTCTAACTCTTTGAGACAATTTTTCCCTCCACCCAGTATAATGCTTTTGCTATTCATCCAGATTGTTGTGTGTGTTTACAGATCATCTTGAGAAGTATTTCATGGTGAGAATATATCATAGTTGGTTTAATCATTTACCCACTGAAGAACATTTTATTTTTAGTTTGGATTATTATAATAAAGCATTTTTCTTTTGATTGTTCTTTCTTTTATTATTTATTTTTCTTATTTTTACAGACTGCATTTGTATTCATTTTACACACACAGGGTACAACTTTTCCCTTCTATGGTTATGCACAATATAGATTCACACTATTCGTGTAATCATTCATATGTACAGGGTAATGATGTCTCTTATTCCACCATCTTTCATACCCCCACTCCCTCCTCCCTCTCATTTCCCTCTACATACTCTAAACTTCCTCCATTCTTCTTTCACCCTCCACCCCTGACCCCCATTATGTGTCATCATCCACTTAATCAGGGAAAATAGTCAGCCTTTGGTTTTGGGGATTGGCTTATTTCACTTACATGATATTCTCCAATTCCATCCTTTTATCTGCAAATGCCATATTATTCTTCTTAGTGGCTGAACAATATTACATTGTGTGTACAGACCACAGTTTATTTATCCATTTATCTGTTGAAGGGCATCTAAGATGGTTTCACAATCTAGCTATTGTGAATTGAGCTGCTATAAACATTGATGTGACTGCATTACAGTAGTATGCCAATTTTAAGTCCTTTGGGTATAAACTGAGGAGAGGGATAACTGGATCAAAAGATGCATCCATTCCAACTTTTTTTTTTTTTTTTTGAGGAATCTCTGCACTGCTTTCCAGAGTGGTTGCACCAATTTGCAATTCCACCAGCAATATAAAAGTGTGCCTTTTTCCCACATCCATGACAACATCTATTATTGGTTATGTTCTTGATAATAACCATTCTAATTGGAGTAAAATGAAATCTTAGAGTTGTTTTAATTTGCATTTTCTAATTACAAGAGATACAATAAAGCATTTATGACTATTTGTGGAGAAGTTTTTGTGAAGGGCAGTTCTGGGCATGGTTTCTGGAAGGTATGATAAGTAGGATTCACTTTTTTTAAAAAAGAAATTTGCAAAGTGTTTTCCATAGGAAGTAAATCATTTATATTTACATTCCTACCAATAATGTATGAAATTTCTTTTACTCTCTCTGGTGTGTGTAAGTTTTACTTTTATTTTCTGTAATATGTGCATGTGTGTCTATGATATAATAAACTCTCCTTCTTGAAATTATCATGCAAAGAGACTACAAATAGATACATACTGTGTATATTTAGTGTCAAAATCTTTTAATTAATATTTTATTTTATTTCTTGATACTTGCATATATTCTCACTTTAAATATCACATTTTATTGTGAAATTCGTAAGTCCTATAACAACCATTTTCTCCTTGTTAGATAATTTGTGCTTTTTTATTTAAAGGAAACTATCACACCTCTGAAATGTTTTCTCTATAGATAATAAAATATATCTTGAGCAACTCTTTAGGCAACTTCACATTCTTCAATTCTATCTTTAAATATTATTTACTTAACAAACTCATATGTAATACTAACTCATTTAATTCTTAAAGAAAATCCAGAAAATATGAGTGATCATTACACCAGTACAGAAACTTAGGTATAGAGAGGTTAGTAATTTGTTTGTGGTTGAATAATTATTTGGTGGCAGGTATAGAATTCACTCAGGTTGTCTAGCCTTAGATCTATGCTGTCAGCAGCATACCACAGATATCTAATCATCTCAGCATGATCATATGAGAAAATAATAAAATTCCAACTGAGGGACATTCCACAAAGTACTTGACTGTAACCCTCAAAACTGACAGTCTGGGCCTGGGGTGTGGCTTAGTGATGGAGTACTTGCCTAGTATGTGTGAGGCACTGGGTTCCATTATTGCCACCACATAAAAATAAATAAATGAAAATAAAATTTTATTTCATCCACAACTATATAACCATATACATATGTATGTATATATATGATATATATATTTATATATTAATATATATATATACATATATATGAACTGACAATCATTCAGAATGATGTTATATAGGAAAATTTCACAAATGGAAGATGTTGAGAAGGCATGAGAACAAAATGTATTGCAGTATCCTACATGGTGTCATTTAATAGAAATGAGCCTTGAGGAGGAAATTGAAGAAATTTCAAGAAAGTGTGGGCTTAGTTAATAATAATGTATCAATTCTGTTTCTTTAGTTGTGACAAATGTATCATGCTAATATAAGATGTTAACAATAGGGGAATTAGGTTTTAAGATATTTGAGAAGACTACTTTCTTTGTAATAGTTCTGTGCATCTAAAACTATTCTAAAATAAGGTTATTGCTAAAAATGCAAATGACAACATAATATTTATATTATTCTTTTTATTAAGATATTACAAAGTATTTATATATAGTATTTATAACATTCTTATGTGCACATATTTTATTTTGGAAAAATGCACAGGAAAAATAGGCTTGGCTATTAACATTGACTACCCCACTGACTATTTCAGGGAATGAAACGGAAAGGTATTGGAAGGCAATTGATTAATTTTTCTTTCATACACGTGACTTGGGGTTTACTGAACCCTTTGGTTGAATATTCTAAGTCAGAACTTTCTTTGATTTTGAATACCACCAGACACAGAGATAAGCCATTCATTACCTGTCAAATGCAGTTGCCAAACAGTATTTGATGTGTGTCCCTCACAGTGAACGACATCAGTCATCTAAGGTACCTTGGGCTCCAGTCTTAATATCTTAATACATTCCTTTAGTAATTAGAACTTTGGTTGAGTTCCATCAGTTTCCATTTTTGGGGGGAAGAGAGAAAAAGATGTGGGGGGACAGGAATGCAGAAAGGTAGGAAAGCAAGAAAGCAAGGGAGAGAGAAATTGGTGTTTTTATTATGCCCCTTTCTTGAAGTTTTTGTGAAAAAATATATCATACTTGTGTGCATAATATAATGTACATGAAGTATAGTTTCTAATGAATGCATAATGCTTTCACATTGATACAAAGCCAGAAAATCATAATTCAAAGCATTTTTTAAGTCTGGGATCATTTTATAAGATTTGAGTTTTAAAATCAAGTGATATCAAAATACCATATCCAGTAAAATAGACATGGTTCAAGAAAAAGCTGCATGTCAAATTTGTGGCCCACTTGAAAAAATATGAAATAATAGGCCTTGGAAATTTAAATTAAAGCTCCCTTTGGCTTTATTTTTTATTAAGAAAAAGCAAAGTTCACCACAATGTACATATGAAAATTAAAAATCAAGAATACAACACAAAATGATATCTCTACTGAACAGGTTTTTCACCAAGTGATTTGTTAGATAATTTTTTTCTCATTTCTGACAGTACTTGGAGCTCATCTTTCACAAAATATTGAAGGGATCCTGGCCCACTATCCTTTAATAAAATGTCAAAATCTATTAGTCACACATAAGAAGGAAACATTATTACACTGTGGTGTGTCACGAATTTTAGTCCCTGTTTGAGAATTTCCAAAAGATTACGATGATAACATATTGACAGTCTCATTAGTTATAATGATCTCATATAATTTTACAGATATTAAATATAAAGTAAAATGAATAAGTAAAAGTGAAGCTTTTACAGAATAGTGCAGTGCCTGCATGGTGCAGTCTGAAATCAGAGGCTTGCAGCATCTATACCAACTGGTAAAAATACTATTTCACACCTCTAGTCTATCACTGTCTTTCTTCACATTTGTAGATATGTTGAAGGAGAATTTTTAGTTAAAAAAACTCTGACAAGTAGAAGTTCACCTTTTGTCAGTCAATATAATATTTGAGAATTCTGTCACAATTCCTGTTTTATATAAGTTAACCAAAAAAAAAACAAAAACAAAAATAAAACCCAGAATCTCAGAAATTTACCTACTAGAACTTTTAGACTTTTCAGGCATAGTAATATATTTGATAGTATAACCTCAATTTTTTATTAAAATGAATAATTTGAAAGGGAATTAGGGAAACTTGAAAGGGGAATGTAGCTCAGGGCTAGAGAGCATGCCTAGTCTGTGTTCCATCTCTAGCACCACAAAAAAAAAAAAAGAAGAAGAAAAATAATTAGCTCCCAGTATGTTTAGTGTCATTAAGTGTTGAGAGTTCCATGAAAGATACATGTACTCTAGGTTTCGTTTTACAGGATTTTCCAGGATAATAGAAATTACTCAAAAATGTAAACCATCCAGATTATAAGAAGAATGACATCAGGGCAAAAAGGAATGGAAAAAGAAAAACTGGTTATGGGAGAGTTGTTTTTGAAACATAAATGCCTATAAATTGTGTAGCTTTTTGGTGATTTGTTTTTTCAAATATTACTTTCCTAATCCTACCAAAAGTTTCCTGCAGTCTTTGGTGTCTTTGCCTATTTCATATTTCCCATATTTCCCTTGAGTCCTGCTCTGGTTGTTTTTGCTCTTTTGTTCTCAGTATCTCTATCTGAAGGTATTATTGAACTTGGAACAGGTCCATTTTGTTGTAGACTTAACAGCTTTTCTTTTATTAAGTGTCTGTGTGAGAAATGGTCATCACGGATGCTTTTGAAAAAATTCTGTTGAATACGTTGCCTGGTATGCGGCTACATTGTGTCTGCACAAGCACTCGGGTGATAGTACCCCTCATCGAACTAACCACCAGCAAGTCACCTCTTTTGGGATCAAAGACATTTCTTTTGTTCATAAAATCATGAAATCAACATAGTCCCATTGTCTTTTTTTGTTTTAGCAGTCAAGAAATAGAAAATTTAATGAGCATCTGCAATCTTCTGGGAAATATTTTCCAAATCATTAGAAACTATTTCACTCAAGTTTCTATCATGTTTATGTAAATGTCTTTCATCTCTTTCTACATCCTCTTCCCTAATTCTTCAGTCTCTTCTTTTACATGTTATATTTTTCTTCTGCTTTTCTTTCACTTATATTTACTATAATACCTTCAACTAGGTTCTACTTGTGCTAAACTTGTTTAGAACTTTCACATGGTGAGTTCATGATGCTACCTCAATATATCTAAAATCAAACCTGTCTTCCCTTGAAAATTTTTTATTTTATTTTTTATTTTATTTTTTTATTATTTTATTTTTCTTAAAATTTAAAGATATTAACATGATTCAAGCTAGAAACTTCAGAGTTATCTTTGACTTTTTTGTTCTTACTGTTGTATGTTCAAATGTTCTGGTTCTAACACTTGGTTTGCAAATGAATTATTTTGATAATCTGATACATAATTTATCCTCATTTAATTTCTATATCCATTATAGTCACTGTTCAAAATGTTTTTAGAATTATGTTTATAAGCATTCGGTAATCATGTCAACTTTATTTAATCTCATAATCGGTTTCTTAAATTCTATTGGAATAATAAAAGCATTTTCAGACTCTTCAGACTCTTCAAATATTTTCACCCACTCACCTTTCACACCACTGTTTCTGTGCTCCCTCATGTGACTTTCTTTTCCTCCTGCCATGCATTTTAATTCAATTACAGTTCTTACTGACAAACAGATATTCTCTGTTTAAGTCCAATCAAAACATCAAGAACATAAAATAATTGTAATGATCATAGAGATATCTAATTACTTATTATATAAAATTTTGCTATTTATCAGGACTTGTTTTAAGTTCCTTACATGTCAGGTTTAGTTATTACAGCAATCATGTTAGATAAAATATGCTATTAATAAGAGATGTAATTTTAACTAAAATTTAGAATTCTTTCCTAAACATCTTTTTATTTAAAAAAAAATATGTGGATCTTTATTTCTTCACTAGCAAAATGAGGCCAATTATTCTATGTATTTCATAGGGCAGTTATGATGATTTCAAAGGTTATATATGTGAAGGATTAAAAACAACAGCTGGCCCACAGAAAACACTAATCAATTATTAGTATTATGGTTTGAATAATAGGTGTCCCTAAAAAGCTCATGTGTGAGAAAATGCAAGAAAGCTTATATGCAAAAGGATTGGGTTAAGAGAGCCTTAACCTAATTGGTACATTAATCTCTGAAAGGTGTTAACTCTGTGGAAACTGCAGATCAGTGGAATGTGACTGGAGGAAGGGTTGACTAGGAGCCTGTCTTTGGGGTAAATATTATGTCCTTGGTGAACAGAGTATCTCTCTTTGCTTCCTGGTGTCCTGTCCTGAGTTGCTTTTCTTCATCCCACTCTTCTGCCATGGTGTTCTGCCTCACCTGAGGCTCAGAGTAATGGAGCCTGCCACCTATGGACTGATACCTCTGAAAACATGAGCCCCAAAACAAGCTTTTCCTCCTCTGAAATAGTTTTTGTCAGGTTTTTTGGTTACCATTTTAAAAAATCTGACTAAAACAATTAGTATTCATTTCTATACTCATTGAAGCATTACCTTTTCTAAGGCATCAGTTAAGATCACTTCACTTAGAGTTTTTTTTTTTAATATATATTTCTCTAGTACTTACATTCTAATACCACTCAAGCACATTTTGTATATGATTGTATTGTTGTATGTACCTCTGAGTTTCCCAAAACTTAATAACTATATTTTATTTTTAAAGATGTATTTTCATTTTATATAATTATATAAGTTTCCAGTGTCACAAGGTCTGCATCTAATAATATAGATATCTCTTTTTATTTGTTTTATTTAGATATACATGGCAGTGGAATGCAGTTTGATTCATTGTACACAAATGGAGTACAACTTTTCCTTTCTCTGGTTGTACACAATGTTTAGTCACACCATTCATGCAATCACATGTACATAGGGTAATGATGTTTGTCTTGTTTCACCATCTTTCCCACCCCCTTACCCCCTCCCCTCCCTTCGTTTCCCTCTGCCCAATCCAAAGTTCCTCCATTCTTCCCTTACACCCCATCCCTTTATGTATCAGTATCCACTTGTCAGAGAAAACATTTGGCAGCTTGTCATGATATTCTGCAACTCCATCATCCATTTATCTGCAAATGTCATAATTGTATTCTTCTTAAGGTTGAGTAATATCCCATTGTTTATATATGTCATAGTTTCTTTATCCATTCATCTATTGAAGGACATCTAGGTTAGTTCCACAATTTTGCCTTGTGAATTGAGCTGCTATAAACATTGATATGCTGCATCATTGTAGTATGCTGATTTTAAGTCCTTTGGGTATAGGCTGAGGATATAGGGATAGCTGGGTCAAATTATGGTTCCATTCCAAGTTTTCTAAGGAATCTTCATACTGCTTTCCAGAGTGGTTGCACTAATTTGCAATCCCACCAGCAATGTATGAATATATCTTTTTCTCCACATCCTCACCAACACTTACTGTTGCTTATATTATTTTATTAAAATTATTTTGTTTAAATTAATTATACATGACAGTAGAATGCACTTTGACACATCATATATAATGGAGTATAATTTCTCATTCTTCTGCTTATACATTATGTAGAACCCTACTGGTCATATAGTTATGTATACAGGGTGTTAATGTCTGATTCATTCTATTATCCTTCCTATCCCCATACCCACTCCCCTCCCTTCAGTACCCCCTACCTAATCTAAAGCAACTCTATTCTTCCCTAGTCCCCCTGCCCCAATTGTGAATTAGCATCTACATATCAGAGAAAACATTCAGCTTTTCGTTTTGGGGGATTAGCTTATTTCACTTAGCATAACATTTTCCAGCTCTATTCATTTACAAACAAATGCTATAATTTCATTCTTCTTTAAGACTGAGTAATATTTCATCACATATATGTATCACATTTTTTTTAATCCATGCATCTGTTGAAGGGCATCTAGGTTGGTTCCACAGTTTAGATATTGTGAGTTGAGCTGCTATAAACATTGATGTGACTGCATCACTGTAGTATGCTGATTTTAAGTCGTTGGTGTATAGGCCAAGGAGTGGGAGAGCTGGGTCAAATTGTGGTTCTGTTTCAAGTTTTCTAAGGAATCTCCATACAGGTTTCCATAATGGTTGCACCAATTTGCATTCCTGCAGGCAATGTATGAGTGCATCTTTCCCCCCCTGTCCTCACCAGCATTTATTTTTGTCTGTTTTCTTGATAGTTGGTAGTCTGACTGGGTTGAGATGAAACCTTAGTTTTGATTTGTATTTCTCTAATTGCTAACGATGTTGAACATTTTTTCTTCTATTTGTTGATGGATTGTATTTCTTCTGAGAAGTGTCTGCTCAATTCCTTAACCCATTTGTTGATTGAATTATTTGTTTTTTTGGTGTTGTTTTTTGAGTTCTTTATATATCCTGGAGATTAGTGCTCTATCTAAAATGTGCTTGGTAAAGATTTTTTTTTCCATTCTGTAGGCTTTCTCTTCACATTATTGATTGTTTCCTTTGCTGAGAAAGAACATTTTAGTTTGAATACATCCCATTTATTGATTCTTGATTTTACTTATTGTGCTTTAGGGGTCTTGTTGAGGAAGTATGGTTCTAAGCTAATACGGCAAAGATTTGGGCCTACTTTTTCTTCTATTAGATGTAGGGTTTCTGGTCTAGTGCCTAAGCCTTCAATCCATTTAGAGTTGAGTTTCATGCAGAGTAACACAGGGATTTAATTTCATTCTGTGAATTTCCACTGTTCCCAACAACATTTGTTGAAGAGGCAATTTTTCTCCAGTGAATGTTTTTGGCACCTTTGTCTAGTATGAGATAACTGTATTTATATGGATTTGTCTCTGTGTCTTCTATTATGTACCATTGGCCTACCTGTCTACTTTGGTGCCAATACCATGCCATTTTTGTTTCTATAACTCTGTAGTATAGTTTGAGGTCTGGTATTGTGATGTCTCCCGCTTCATTTTTCTTGTTAAGGATTGCTTTGGCTATTCTGGGGATTATATTCTTGATAAATGACATTCCAATTGGAGTGAGATGAAATCTTTGAGCAGTTTTTATTTGTATTTCTCTAATTACTAGAGATGTTGGACATTTTTTCTTATATTTGCTGATTGATTATATATTTTATTCTGTGAAGTGTCTGCTCAGTTCCTTAACCCATTTATTGACTGGACTATTTGTATTTTTGATGTCAAGTTTTTTGAGGTCTTTGTAAATCCTGGAGATTAGTGCTCTATCTGAAGTGCATGAGGTAAAGATGTTTTCCCACCCTGTAGGCTCTATCTTCATGTTCTTGATTGTTTCCTTTGCTGAGAAAAAAAACTTTTTAGTTTGAATCGATCCCATTTATTGATTCTTGATTTTATTTCTTGCACTTTAGGATTCTTGTTAAGAAAGTCTAGTCCTAAGCTGACATGATGAAGATTTGGGCCCACTTTTTCTTCTATTTGGTGCAGGGTCTCTGGTCTAGTGCCTAAGACTTTGATCAATTTTGAGTTGAGTTTTGTACATGGTGAGAGACAGGGGTTTAATTTCATTTTGTTGCATATGGATTCCCAATTTTACCACCACCATTTGTTGAAAAGGCTATCTTTTCTGCCATGAATGTTTTTGGCACCTTCGTCTAGTATGAAATAACTGTATTTATGTGCGTTTGTCTCTGTGTCTTCTATTCTGTTCTATTGGTCTACCTGTCTATTTGGGTGTCAATACCATGCCTTTTATGTTATTGTAGCTCTGTAGTATTATTTAAGGTCTGGTATTGAGATGACTCGTGCTTCACTCTTCTTGCTAAGTATTGCTTTGGCTACTTTGGGTCTCTTATTTTTCAAATAAATTTCATGATTGTTTCTCTATTTCTATGAGGAAAGATGTTGGAAATTTAACTGGAATTGCATTAAATCTGTATAATGCTTTTGGTAGAATGGCCATTTTGACAATATTGATTCTGCTTATCCGAGAACATGGGAGATCTTTTGATCTTGATTATTTACCTCTCAGAGATTTGAAGAAATATAATGAAGGGCAATAATAAAAATGATAGTTAGAAATATAGTTTTTTACTAAGTCTCCATCACAAGAAATCTATTCATTTCTAGGTTTTCTCAGTTTTTTCCTCAATAGCCAGCATCTTATGTGATGGACATCTTCCTGGTAGCTGTGTTAGCTTTTTGTCACCATGACCAAAATAGGTAACAACACAACCCTGAGGAGGAAAAGTTTATATGGGCTCATGGTTTCGAGGTTCAGTCCATGCCCTCTGCTGCCTCCATTGCTCTGGGCCCAAGGTGAGGCAGAACATCATGGTGGAAGGATTTGGTACAGGAAAACTGATCACTTCGTGGCAGCCAGAAAGCAGAACAGTAGGGAGGGGGAAGGAGAGAGAGAGAGAGAGAGGGGAATAGTCCCCAAGGCCACCCTCTCAGTGAACTACTTTCTCCAGCCACACTTCACCTGCCTACAATTATTTCCCAGTATTTCATTCAAATTGTTAATTCATCAAATGGATTAAGCTACTGGTGGAATTACTACTCTCATAAACTAATCATTTCACCTCTTAATATTACTTCATGGCTTAAAACATGATCCTTTCAGGGGACATTAATGATCTAAACTATAATAGTAGACATTTATGATTTACTGCTTTGTCATTAGGGCTGAATATCTACCAATCAGCTTTATACAGCAGCATCTCCTTTCATCAATGCCCACCTCTCAACTTTGAGTGACTACAGAAAGGATGTGGCTATCTCTACCCTGCCAACTCTGAAATGACTATAATGCATCCGAAGGATGTTCCTTACCAATTCAGTTTTCTTAACTGTTTTTATTTTTCTTGAGGAAGTTAAGTTCTCCCAAGGAAAGTATAGAGAAGTAGAAGTAATACTTCTAATTATCATATTAAAATGTTTTCTTTTCTAGTTCCAACATCAATTTAGAGTATTTTTATAAACAACTTTCTCCAGCAGTTTAGTAAGTTAATCTCATACTTCCTAGAATTAGTCCATAAATGAATTACAATTTTGGTTGCTGTAATGGTTCATTTGAACTGTCAACTTCATTGGATTAATATATGCTGATGATTCTGATGATTAAGAGGCTTCTGGGCATGTCAATGAGGGCCCTTCTAGGAATGACTGGAATGTGAGATAGTGAACTAAAGTGGATCCCCTCCCTAAGTGTGGGTAGCACCACCCAGTAGGATGGAATAAAAGTTGGAAGAACAAGGAAGCAGATGCAGATGCAAGCTCATCTCTTCTTGAATGGGTTCTTGATTGCTGCTTTGATTGTCTGAGGATATTGGACTCTCACTTTTTCACTCTTCCAAAGTGGACTCTGCCAGGGATTCTCCAGGTAGTTTCCAGAAGCCTTGGTCTCAGACTAGGGTAGCACTGTTGCTCCCTCTTGTTCTGGGGCTTCTGCATCTTGGACTGCACAGTTGCTGGTTCTTTCAGCTCTCCAGCCTGCAGAGGCCATTGTGGACTATCCAGCTTTTAGTCATGTAAGCCAATCCAATAATTCCACTTTTTATAATCATATTTCCTGTTGATTCTGTTCCTCTAGAGAATTCTGACTAATACAGTTGCCATTTTCTTTTAGAATCTTAAGTCCGGTATCTTAACAGCCAACTATGGAACCAGTTATTTCAATCATTCCATCATTCTAATATGCCAGAGTTCACAAGGTGAAGATGTGCTTAATATACAAAGATTCAATATAAAATTAAATAAAAAGTGCATAAGTAGTAAATCATGTGAAACACCAATAATGCCAGGAAATACTGCTATAAACTAAATATTCCAAACTTTCTATCATGCAAGTGGGACTTAGATATGTCTAACTCACTCCCTCTCACTTTCCTTTATCTAGTGGAAAGCCATAAGACCTCAACCTACAAAACACTATTGCCAGTACTGATTACAACTGATCAAATTAAATACTATTCCCTGAATTAATCTAAGTGGAGCACAAATTTGCCATGTAGCTTTCTCTTGAACCATGTCTATTTTTAATGAATCAGATATTCTGATATTACTTGATTTTAATGCTCAAATATTATACAGGTGGTCCCTGACATAAAGATGTTTTGATTTATGATATTTTTGGCTTTGTGCCCATGTTAAAGCATCATGTGTTCATTAGAAACTGTATCTTGAATTTTGAAACTCGGTCCTTCTTAGAGTAACAATATGTAGAAGAATAGTATCTTGAAACAATGCTGGGGAGTAGATGGGAGCCCCAGCTGCCAGTCAGCCATACAGACAAAGAGTCAGAAACCAGTATCCATCAGTGTACTGAGTTGCTAACTTATGATGTTTGTTATTAAATGCATTTGAATTTATGATATTTTCTGCTTACAGTGAGTGGGTTTATGGAGATGTTATCGCATCATATGTGGAGTGTCTATACAATGTTTTCTATTTTTTGTCTTCTCTCACATGACCTATTTCTGTACTCTTCGGAATATTTAAAAAAAGTATTTTTTTATACTTATTGATTGAACTCAAGAAGCTTTAACACTGAGCTACATTCCCCAGCACATTTTATTTTTTTATTTTGAGACAAGGTCTCTCACTAAGTTGCTTAGACTCGTCTCAAACTTACTTCCTTTCTCAGCCTCCTGGGTTCAGGGACAACAGATGTGTGCCAGTGAAACTGGCAAATAAAAAATAAAAAAAAAATAGAAGAAGAAGAAGAATCGTTAAACATCGAGGTGATGAGTCCAAAACACATACTAGTATGACTGTGATGTTCTTTCTATCAATTGCAAGAGAAAGATGGTGTATCTAGGTATGTCTACCCTCAGGTGATCAGATATGGAGTTTATATGAAGGTTTAAGGAATGTGACTCAGGCTCATTGCTGGGGCCAATTTCTTTCAATGTTTTGGGCAACAACTTAAGCACTGGTATCACTGTCTAGAACTGTTCAATGCCACTACTTGCATTCAGTTCTTCTAGAGAAACATGTCACCAGCTGGGTCATGGTACAGTTAAGGCACTGTATTTCTAGGTCAGGACACAGAAAGAAATTAGGGGTGACTGGGACACCCTACTTAACCAAATTCAGGAGTCCAAAGAAGACACATTTAAATAAAATCTAATTCTATAACAGTTTCTTTTACTATTTACACCCATAAACTCAATGTTAGCCTATAGGACCTGAAAAAAATTGCTATGACCTGCTAATACCAGCTGTATTTTTGTGTTTTGGGATATGAATAGCATATACTCTCTAGATATTACTATACAAAATTAATTTCTTGTTTTTTTATAGTAATTTACTGTTCAAAGAAACAATTTATATGGAAATAGCAAAGAAATTCAGCTATAAATTGGCACTGATTTTTAAATGAATATACTTAGTACTATTGAAGCTATTAAACTTTTTTAAAGTGGGATAATCAATTTTGTTAATTTGTGGTTTGTTAAATAAAGTTGATGGGGCTAGTGTGTATTTTTAATTGTCTTCTTTTTGCTTATGTATAGTTTCTAAGTCTTCTATAATAAGGATGTACTATATTTGTAATGAATTGTACACTGTAAAATCTCTCCCCTTTTAATTGAGAGCAATATTGCTATATAAAAGTTCTCTTTTTATCCTTTTCTTCTACTGTTAACCAGTTTCAATTTCTTCCAACTTTCCTTAAACGATATCATTTTTATTCTGAAATTGTATATACCAGGCTTTTAAGATTTTTCTTTCATTTTTATCATGCCTTAATCAAATTGAGCTTACTTTCTGAACACCATACAGTTCAAATTCTTAAAAAATTTATTTAATTGATGAGGAAAATTTTATGTGTTTATCAAATAAAACGCTATTTGGAAATAAGTATGAATTGCAGAATGACTAAGGTGAGTCAATATATACTTTACATCACATGTTTATCTTTTTTATTTATATAAAAATATAAAATCTATTATAGAAACTTTCAAGAATACCACACATTGTTAGAAAGTTAATTTCCAAACAAAGGTGATCAGAGAGAAATCTAAAGAAATTAGTACTAATAAATAAAATAGTATGTAAAAGAATGATATTGATTAATTATGTTCAGCAGTTAAAATAATAGAAGCATAAGTACAACATGTTCTTGTAGAGGCTGCATTCTTTATTGGTACAGGTATTTTTGGAAGTCAGTCTTTATTACTAAAAAGTAGATCAACAAAATAAAACTAAGACTACTAATTTTTTATGTTAATTATACCTTTAAATTAACAAAAAAAAAAAACTTGCACAAATTTCAATGTAATGGTTTATTTAGTGGTATGTGAAGTTTATGACACATCCAAATAGTGTTGCTTTTAGTAAATAGCTATGCAAGGATATTATGTCTGCATTTCATCATCACAAAAAAGTTAGATCAGCTCCTGGCTTAAGCAAATACCAAGTTCAAAGATGAGTGTAAATGGCTCATTCTCTTATTCTCATTCACTGTATTCCTTAGTACTAAGTAAGAATACATATTGAGTTAAGAATGCTTACTTTTATGTTTCAGAAGTGATTGTTGAAAGAAATTGTGAACTGTGTCTTTAAAATGATCTAAATTAAGTGGTCAGATGAAATACAAAGGATAAATATAGGCACTTATTTCTCAACATAGTAGAAAAAGTATAGCAACCATAGAAAGAAATAAAGGATAATGCAGAATAAACATAACTAATTAAATTCAAAGTGTACAACTTTTATTAGTAATTTCACAAGTCTGGGTATCTGGAGGGTTTCCATAAAAGGTAGTTTTAAAGGAAGTGATTAATTGGAAAATACACATAATTTAAGACAACTCTTGAATAATGAAACATGCAAGTGAAAATTAGGATCACTTTACAATGTCTTATATGAAGAAGATAGAGGAAAAGGTACTCCTTACTATGTATTTCCTTGATGTAATAATAATAATTTTTCTATATATTCTTATTGGAAAATATCTTTAATTCTTTATAATGGAATATAAATGTTATCATAGCAATACAAATCATCAAAAGTAGTGTGCATTCAGAAACATGGGAAATGTATTATTTCTGCAACTTAATATTTGATGCATGAAGCATTATTATTCAATTTAAATCTAATGAATTTCATTATAACAATTACGTAGGTTAATATTCTGCAAATATATGTATTTATGTATTTATGTGTAGGTACATACAGTGAATCATGTTATTTAATTGGCATATATTATGTTTATTATATATTATAAATAGGGTGAGAGTATAATGGTGCTCTGCATTGAAAAATAAGTAATTGATTATCAGGAGTGAAAGAATACAATGAGAATCAGTTTGAGATAATTCACTGAACTCTTGATTATGGTTTGGATATAAGGAGCAGACTTGCTCACAGAGCATCTTTAAAGGATAGAGAAAAACTTTAAAATTGGCACACCTTTTTATAGATGCTGTACAATCAATTGAAGAGGGATCTGATATAACAGTTTATAGAAAGAAAGAAACTGGAAACTTTTATAACTCTATTTCACCATTTATTTTTTTTTAAATCTAGAAAGTAGGAATCTTAGCTATTTTTTTCTTCTCCAAGAAGTTTGAATCAGTTCCCTCTTCAATTGATTACATAGGGTGATAGAGGAATCTAAAATCTGATTTGTAGACATTCTTCACACACTCAGAAAACTGACAGTAAGTGACAGTTGATTTCACATTCTCTTTAAAAATTTCCACCTAGTGAAAAGGCAAAGGAAAAAATAAGAATTTATTTTTAATTTAGGAAAACTGATCATGTGCTTGTAAACATCATGATTTGATCAAATAAATATTAAATATTTACAGGGATGGAAACTCTGATTTATTTGTTCATCTGCCCACTAACCTGCCTATTTCCTATAAATCAATGTTCTTCAAAATAGAAAAGATTTAAAAATGGAGGGAAAAAATAAGAAGAGGGTGGATATAAAATATAACCTATCTTAAATTTAACTTCTATGTGGCTATTCTGGCACAGGAGTCATGTCAGAAAAAAAAAAAAAAACCCTAACATTTCTGAAATAATAAAAAAATACTTCTATGATATGCATTCAATTTGTCTTTAAGACTCCTCCTAGAAATGCCTAATGTAATTCCCTACACAACAGAAGAAAACTTAAAATTTTCTTTTATCTCATATCTTCCTTGTAACATCTCATATTCATAACAGATACTCCAAAGTTTTTAATGTCAACCCAAACTTTACAAAATTTTCTTCAGATGCTAACTCAGTGCTGACACTTTCTTGTCTTCCCTCTTTGACTTTAAAGTCTTTTCCACCAATAACTCTATGCTGCACTGAAGATCAAAGTGGCCTGGTTTCTCTCATTCCTTCTGCTTAGTTTAATTACCCTGATTATGTACTGCAAATACCCAAACACCCAGGAATTTGAGCAGTAAAACCCAAGCTTTCTATACTGGACAGAAGAGCTTTTGTGAGCATGAGCATTCCTTTGTTAATATTTTCCTATCCACATATTCACGCACTTAGAAACCAAGGCTCTCATGTAAGATATTACCAAATAGCAAAATGAGTCATCAAATAAAATGTTGTGGTTCATGTAAACTTTAAACATGGTCAAAATAAATGCCTCACTATCACTATCATTTTATTGATCTACATCGGACACATTCTTAGCAAAGTTTAATGCAGTAACACCTAGACCTTGTTTTTAGTTTGTAAAATCATGTGTGTCATAAAAAAATTTTTATATTACTTCCTGTTAGTACATAGTATTTAATACATTATTATCTGTGGATGGTACTATTGTGTAAAAATAAGTGCAACTTTGTAGAACTTCAGTAATAATGTAATGTGCATATATGTATGTTTCTCTACTTGTGTAAGAACAAGATGATGTAACAGAATATTGGGTAACACTTTCATTTCCTAAAGCAATGACCAAGATCACTTCTGCAGGATTTACACAGTCATAAGCTGAAACTTATGCTGCCAGTATTAGTTCTTCACTTACCTTCTACCTCAGAGGGAGTTGGCCTTTCCCACCACAAGGTCACTACCTGCTTCTAGTACATGAGGAAGGCCTGAAAATAGATATTCAAGACTGTATCTTCAATCCTCTACTTTTGGGAGTTTCACAAACCAGACCAATTCTTGCTCAGAGTCTAAATATGAGTGGATATGACTTGTCAGTTTGTACAACAGGGTGACAAGTGACTGCTTCCAGAAGGACAATTAAGTTCAGTTTGGTGACCAAAGGATATATGAAGTTCTCTTGGCCAGTGGTGAACATCAAAGAAAGGAATTGGACTGCATTGCCTTGAGAGTGGCAATGTGTGTAAGAGGCTTTTCTGAGAGCTTGGGTGATCTCAATAGAAATACCAACATCAGAAACTGGGACTGAGAGAACAATCTTTAAATCCTAGGGATTTTCTCCTGTTCTTGAGGGTTATCAAGGAATAAGGAAATCCTAAAAGCCTACATGAAAGAAAGCCCCCATGAAAGAAAGAATAACTTTGCAAAATAAACTTCTCACAGTGGACAGAATGGCTTTTAAATGATGTAAACGTTACTTTTATTTACCTCTCTGGATTCTCCATGTTTCAAATGTGTGGGTTCCTTAAACAGCATCTAGAATGTCACAGGGGCAATGGAATGAAAATGAGAGAAGAAAGCAAGCATGTCACTTGCCCAGGGCTGGTTTCTTAGCCCAATCTGAGGGAAGGGGAAAATGAACTAAGTGAAATTTTAGAACTTTGATATTATACTGGCTTAGAATATGTTATATGAAAAATAACTCATTTGTTATATGAAAGTGACTAAATCAGTTATAAAATTTGCCTGAAAGTTTATTGCATGGTGGTGAAAGTGAGTTGAGAGAATAAATTTAATTATTAAGGCAAAACAACTTTTAGCTTTCTGTTTCCATTCTGTAAAATTCATTCAATAAAGCAATTACATGTAATTAAAATTGCGGGAAAAATTAGATAGAAATGTTAGTTCTTATGTGTTTTCTAGGGAAATAATAATATAAACATCTTATTATATAATGTGAAATTTGAAATAAAACATTATTAAAAAGAAATAAAAAATATTAGATCAGAACACAGATTTGGCCTAACCTCGAGTTCTGAAATGAAGTGCTATTTTCTGTGGAATATGCTTTCTTTAGTGTTTAGAAGAGTTTAGTTACACTAACTAATGTTAGCCAATCAAATAATTCATATAAGAAATCTAATTCATTCATTTAAATGGCATTTTATTTAAATGTTTTATTATGAGTACTGTTCTACAATGAGAAATTCCCAAAGTAAACAAATTTTTATTATCTTTGATGTATGTTCAATAGTTTACATAGTTTGAAATATATCAATAAATTGAACTTTTTGTATGTTTGATAAATATTTTAAACTCCTTGAGGATTTCAAGTTCTGTTTTCAGAGGTGAAATGCTATATAAACTAATATTTGTTTTATGAGTATTTAACTAGTACTTTACTTTTTATAAGCAAACATCTATGAACATTTGAATTAATAATGTATTTAAATTTAGATTTCAGCACTAGAACTATGTGCATAAACTCTTAGGTTATGAATATTTTTAAAATTTTGCCATACAATGTGGTTTAAAAATAATCATGTGCAGGGATTTATGCCACATCTCCTTGAGAATAATGTGTTTGCATAATTTCTTCAGAATTCTGTGTAGCGTATTTGTCTATTATTCTGCTTTTTATTTACTTATGCAATCATTTATATCAGTATTTACTCATGGATACTTACTATTTTATTATAATTTAATATTACTTTATTGATTTTTTTCTCTCTTCAAGTTGTACTAGATTTGGCCTGTAGGGCTTTCTGCAATTGGATCCTATGTCTTTTTGACATTTCCCTGTCTTTTTGTTCGTGTTTTTATTTTTTTTGTTTATTTGGTTTTGCTCCCATAGCAAATTCCTTCCAAAGAGTATAGTATAGAAAATGGACTGGAGGAAACAGTGACTTTAAGATGGAGAAAGGTGGTAACTACTTCAACCATGTATCAAGGTGTAATGGTTACATGTGAGGTATCCCTCAAAAGCTCATGTGTGAGACAATGGAAGAAGTCTTAGAGGTGAAATGATTGAGTAATGAGAGCCTTAACCTAATCAGTGTGTTAATTCACTTATCGGGATTAATTGAGTGGTAACTGTAGGTAGGTAGTGTGTGGCTGGAGGAGGTGGGTTCATGGGGCAGTGCCTTTGGGGTTTGTATTTTGTCCTGGAGAGAAGAGTTCTTTCTCTGCTTCCTGATGTGATGTCTTGAGTCATTTTCCTCCACCACCCTCTCCTGCCAGGATATTCTGCCTCACCCCGGAGCCCAAAAAAATTGAGTGGGCTATCTGTGGACTGAGACCTGTGAAACTCTGAACCTCTCAGTTTTCCTTCTCTAACATTGTTATTGTTAGGTCTTTTGGTTACAGCAAACCAAACCCTGAAAACCCTGACTAAAACACCAGATTAATATATCAACAGTGGTAAGTCAGGTTTATACTACGTACCTTCGATATGATATGATGAGAGTGGCACTTTACCTCTCTGTTTTTCCTCCAAAAAATCCATAATATAAAGTGAATCATAAAAAATAGCAGATAAACATCAATAAGGAAGATTTTGTAAGGTAACTGACCAGGGGTTCTCAAACACATGGAAAATCTGACAAATATCACTGCCAAGAGGAGCTTACAGAGTCAGGCAGTGTGGGATATCAACTGGAACCCTGAAACAGAAAATAGACTATTAAGTAAAAATTAAAAAAGACTAAATAATATATTGACTTTAGTTAATAATTTTTGATATTTGTTTTCTAATTGTGATCAATATACAAATTAAAGTAAGATATTAATTATAAGGACACCCTGGGGTATATCATGACTCTACTCTGCTACTTTTGTGAATATAAAGCTTTTTAAAATAAAAGATTATTTTAAAAGAAAAACGAAGAGAGTAAATGATAATATAGGAAATAAGTATCTAAAAACTTCAAAAAAAGAATGACATAGAAACTTTATGTTCAAGTTTAAATTTTACTTCATCTTAATACTTATTTTAAATAAGGATTTTCAAACTCTTCCAACCCATAAGTAAAATGATGAAACTAAAGACGGATGAATATAAATAATATATGCAAATATCATTTAAATTACAATAAAGCTAGTTATCCAAAAAACTGTCATTGAAAAAAAAAATTGGAAGAGGGAAATACCCTGCATACATTTAAATATTTTAATAGATGTCTTTTTAAAAACGTACCACAGAATTCTACATTTTCCATTTTAGCTTATCATAACATGCTGTTGTGGTGGTTGTAGGGACATATTTAAATCTATAGTAGATAGGATGAGATGGTCTAACCCACTTGTTCTTATTCTGACTGTATTTTGAAAACCTAAGGGAACAAAGGGAACAACCAGTCTGATTAAATTAGAATTTCTGAAGTTGGGATTTATAATTTTTAAAAGATTTTCAGGTAATTCTAAAGTTCTGCCAAATGTAAATGCAATGCACTTGTAACTTGTGGATGTCCACATGTGAACAGCAGAATTCACCTGCCCGTAGAGTTGAACTCTCTGTGGTCCTGTGTTCTGAGCAGCACAGAACTCAGGTCATGTATTGAGTAAATGTGATCTTTTGATTCCCATGCAGATTATAATTTTTTCTCTCTTCAGTTTCTTTTTGCTGGCTACCTTTTTATCTGCTTACCACAAGTAAGTTTGTCTGTATTTGTAATTTCCATTTATCACTGATATCTATGCAGTTTCAAAAATGCTACTTCAGCCTGTTCAGATACACATTCTCACCCTGTCTCCTCAAGGCTTCTACCACTTGCTGTGCTGTGAGGTTTGTTCACAAGGCTTTTTCCACTTTCTACTGTCAAGTATTTTCTGTCTCTTTTCACTTTACTGAAGCAACACTGAGTAGGTTGAGAATGCCGATCTTACTATAGGCATCATCGACTAAATAGACCATCCATTTCCTTGCATTGGATGACCCAACTCAACATAGTAAATTGAATCGACACTGAGTTTTTGCAAATTTCTGCTGAATTCATATGGTCATTCCCATCTCACTCATTGCTTTGACATCAGGATATTTGAACACTCACTGTTGCTACTTCTGTTTTTGTTAGGCTTAGTATAGGAATTAAGTCACTGCTAGAAAGTTCTTTAAATATTGAGTTTTTTTTTTCTTTTTTGGTTCCTGCTATAAGGTAAGAGATGGGTTTGCCTAATAGAATCCTATATTACTTTGGTATTATAGAAGCTTCTGAATCTTTGCTCAATACTATACATTATAAATAAGAGTTTTGCCATTAATTGAAAGTATAATAAAATCATAAGCCAATTCTGTGGCAAGATTAGTAACTTTCAGGAGGAATAGGAAGAGTGATAGCCATCCTCCTTCAGCCTGGAAGATCATAATTTCTTGACTTGTGATTTATAACTAGATTATTGAAAGAATCTAGATGATTTCAGACTTCACATGACATCTTTGTAGATGTTTATCAGAGTAACATGGCTATCTCATATAAATTAAGGGAAAGTAAAGATTAATATGAAGGTAAAAGTATTACAGTCATTTATTTTTAAACAGTTACAGAAATATAAAATAGTAGAAGCAAATAACCATTCCTAATGCTGTGAAACAGGGGCAAAATACAAAATAAAATTGATTAAAATTATATCTTTTTGACGAATTCAAGAATACATACTTCCCTTGGTTTTCTTTATGATTCAAAATGATAATAATTATAGAGGAGAAGCTATTTTAAAAATTTTCCTGAATATGTGTTTTTCCATACTTATGATACATATTATTTGTCTTTATATGTATAATTTAATTTCCAAATATTTTAAAGAGACCTAATTTTAAAAGATGTACTTGTCCACCCACCTATGTATATTTCTGCAGAGCAAAGTGCACATTTTTGATATAGGATATATATATATACATACATGTAAGGAATTGAAGTATACTTCCTAGGTGATGAAATATGAAATAGGGGATGGACTGCCAAGCCCTTTAGAGCTCATATCTCACTACCACATTCCTCAGATACTGGATGTGGAGTCATAGAATATAGTTTTTTTGTTGTTGTTGTTGTTTTTTTTTTTTTTTTTTTTTTTTTTTTTGCGGTGCTGGGGATTGAACTCAGGGTCTTAGTGCTTGTGAGGTGAGCACTGTAGAATATAGTTTTGTGTAGCTGGGTTTTGGTCTCATTTTGTTCCCATTACTTTCTTCTATGCCTCTATTTCTCCCTTTTGGAATAGAAATGTATTGTACCATTGCATACTGGATATATAAACATTGATTTTGATCCTTTATAGGGGCACATAGCCAAGAGTTTGCCTTCAGTCTTGAAGGAGTCTTTGGACTTGAACTTTGGGCAATGATGGAACCGGTAAGAATATGGTGACTCTTGCAGGTGAACTGAATGCATCTCACATTTTGATATGGAGACTGGTGGTGGAGGTTTCCTCAACAACCTCATGTGTCAATGCAGGAATTATGAGCACTGTAATCTCATCAATTGTACCTGATCAGTCCATGTGTTGAATTAATAATTTGCCACTACTGGGTGGTAATTGCAGGTAGGTGGGGTGTGTCTGGAGGATGTAGGTAACTGAGAGGGTGGCTGTTTACTCTGTCTTGTCTCTGGCACCTCTTTCTCTCTTTTTCTCTCTGCTCCCCAGTTGCCATATGCTGAGTTACTCTTTCTTCTCACTATGTACTTCTACCATTATGTTTTTCCTTGACTCAGGTTCAGAGCAATGGAGTCACCACACCATGAACTGAGACTTCTGAAACTGTAAGCCAGAATAAAATTTTCTTCCCCTAACTTGTTCTTGTCAGGTGTTTTGGTCATAGGAATGAAAAGCTGACTAACACACAGCTCCTTCTAAATTGCTCTTGAAAAAGTACTCTTTGTGCTTATTCTCTTCTGATAATATCTTTACTACTGTATATTTTTGCACATACCTGACCACCTAAAATGTGTCCAAGCTGTAATTTTAGATTTATTTTTGTACACCTTAAAGACCTTTATAGGAAACTTTTTTTGCCATAAGGAATCTGTGAGTCAACTGTAATAATTGCATTTAAGGATAAGCAATTCTAATCTCACTAACATTTTTGTCTTCTTTTTTGAAATGATATTTTCTGATTCTTCAAAGATTGCAATGTTTCCTCCTCTCAGAGAATTTTCTCTTAATATCTTCTGTATCATATACTTTTTTATCACAGAAGCACATCAATTTATTTAATAAAAGTTTTTTTTTAATTTTTTTATTATTATTGTATACAAATGGGGTACATGTTGTTTCTCTATTTGTACATGGAGTCAAGGCATACCATTTGTGTAATCATACCTTTACATAGGGCAATGATGTTTGATTCATTATTTTTTCCCTTCCCCCCCACCCCTCCCACCCCTCTTTTCCCTCTATACAGTCCTTCTTTCCTTCATTCTTACCACACTCCTTATCCCTAACCCTAAACCTAATGCTAACCCCTCCCACCCCCCATTATATGTCCTCATCCGCTTATCAGCGAGATCATTCGTCCTTTAGTTTTTTGAGACTGGCTTATCTCACTTAGCATGATATTCTCCAATTTCATCCATTTGCCTGCAAATGCCATAATTTTATCATACTTCATTGCGGAGTAATATTCCATTGTGTATATATATATATGCCACAGTTTCTTTATCCATTCATCAACTGAAGGGCATCTAGGTTGGTTCCACACTCTGGCTATGGTGAATTGAGCAGCAATGAACATTGATGTGGCTGTATCTCTGTAGTATGCTGATTTTAAGTCCTTTGGGTATAGGCCAAGGAGTGGGATAGCTGGGTCAAATGGTGTTTCCATTCCAAGCTTTCTGAGGAATCTCCACACTGCTTTCCAGAGTGGCTGCACTAATTTGCAACCCCACCAGCAATGTATGAGTGTTCCTTTTTCACCACATCCTCGCCAACACCTGTTGTTGCTTGTGTTCTTGATAATCACCATTCTAATTGGGGTGAGATGAAATCTTAGGGTAGTTTTGATTTGCTTTCCCTTATTACTAGGGATGTTGAACATTTTTTCATATATCTGTTGATTGCTTGTACATCTTCTTCTGTGAAGTGTCTGTTCATTTCCTTAGCCCATTTGTTGATTGGATTATTTGTATTCTTCATGTAGAGTTTTTTGAGTTCTTTATAAATTCTGGAAATGAGCGCTCTATCTGAAGTATGGTTGGCAAAGATATTCTCCCACTCTGTAGGCTCTCTCTTCACGTTGTTGATAGTTTTCTTTGCTGAGAGAAAACGTTTTAGTTTGAATCTATTCCAGTTGTTGATTCTTTCTTTTATTTCTTGTGCTATGGGAGTCCTGTTAAGGAAGTCTGATCCTAAGCCAACAAGTTGAAGATTTGGACCTACTTTTTCTTCTATAAGATGCAGGGTCTCTGGTCTGATTCCGAGGTCCTTGATCCATTTTGAGATGAGTTTTGTGTAGGGTGAGAGATAGGGGTTTAATTTCATTCTGTTGCATATGGTTTTCCAGTTTTCCCAGCACCATTTGTTGAAGAGGCTATCTTTTATCCATTGCATATTTTTGGACCCTTTGTCTAGTATGAGAAAATTGTATTTATTTGGGTTTGTGTCCATATCCTCTAGTCTGTACCATTGATCTACCTGTCTATTTTGGTACCAATACCATGCCGTTTTTGCTACTATTGCTTTGTAGTAGAGTTGAAGATCTGGTATTGCAATACCCCCTGCTTCGCTCTTGCTACTGAGGATTGCTTTAGCTATTCTAGGTTTTTTATTCTTCCAGATGAATTTCATAATTGCTTGCTCTATTTCTGCAAGGTACATCATTGGGATTTTAATTGGAATTGCATTGAATCTGTATAGCACTTTAGGTAGTATAGCCATTTTGACAATATTAATTCTGCCTATCCAGGAACATGGGAGATCTTTCCATCTTCTAAGGTTTTCTTTAATTTCTTTCTTTAGTGTTTTGTAGTTCTCATTGTAGAGGTCTTTCACCTCTTTTGTGAGATTGATTCCCAAGTATTTTATTTTTTTTGATGCTATTGTGAATGGGGTAGTTTTCCTAATTTCTCTTTCTGAAGATTCATCACTTATGTATAAAAATGCATTGGATTTATGAGTATTGATCTTGTAACCTGCTACTTTACTGAATTCACTTATGAGTTCTAAAAGTTTTCTGGTGGAATTTCCAGGTTCCTCTAAATATATAATCATGTCATCAGCGAACAGGGATAGTTTGAGTTCTTCTTTTCCAATTCGTATCCCTTTAATTTCTTTGGTTTGTCTAATTGCTCTGGCTAGAGTCTCGAAGACGATGTTGAATAGAAGTGGTGAAAGAGGGCATCCTTGCCTTGTTCCAGTTTTTAGGGGGAACGCTTTCAGTTTTTCACCATTTCGAATGATATTAGCCATGGGCTTAGCATAGATGGCCTTTATAATGTTAAGGAATGTTCCCACTACCCCAATTTTTTCTAGTGTTTTGTGCATGAAGGGATGCTGTATATTATCGAATGCTTTTTCTGCATCTATTGAAATAATCATGTGATTCTTAACTTTAAGTCTGTTGATATGGTGAATGACATTTATTGATTTCCGAATGTTGAACCAACCTTGCATCCCTGGGATAAAACCCACTTGATCATGGTGCACTATCTTTTTAATATATATTTGTATGCAATTTGCTAAAATTTTGTTGAGAATTTTTGTGTCGATGTTCACTAAGGATATTGGTCTGAAATTTTCTTTCCTCGATGTGTCTCTGTCTGGTTTAGGTATCAGGGTGATATTGGCTTCATAGAATGAGTTTGGGAGGGTTCCCTCCTCTTCTATTTCATGGAATACTTTGAGGAGTATTGGAATGAGCTCTTCTTTAAAGGTTTTGTAGAACTCAGCTGAGAACCCATCTGGTCCCGGACTTTTCTTTGTTGGTAGGCTTTTTTGACCTCTTCTATTTCATTGCTTGAAATTGGTTTATTTAAGTTGTGTATGTCCTCCTCGTTCAGTTTAGGTAATTCATATGTCTCTAAAAATTTGTTGATGTCTTCGAGGTTTTCTGTTTTGTTGGAGTATAGATTTTCAAAATAGCTTCTAATTATGTTTTGTATTTCAGTCGTGTCTGTTGTGATGTTTCCTTGTTCATTCCGAATTTTAGTAATTTGAGTTTTCTCCCTCTTTCTCTTTGTTAGTGTGGCTAAGGGTTTATCAATTTTGTTTATTTTTTCAAAGAACCAACTATTTGTTTTGTTAATTTTTCCAATTGTTTCTTTTGTTTCAATTTCATTGATTTCGGCTCTGATTTTAACTATTTCCTGTCTTCTACTACTTTTGGTATTGGTCTGCTCTTCTTTTTCTAGGGCTTTGAACTGTAGTGTTAAGTTGTTTATTTGTTGATTTCTACTTCTTTTGTTGAATGCGCCCCATGAAATAAATCTTCCTCTAAGTATTGCTTTCATAGTGTCCCAGAGATTTTGATATGATGTGTCTTTTTTCTCATTTACTTCTAAGAATTTTTTTATTTCCCTCCTGATGTCTTCTGTTATCCATTCATCATATAATAGTGTATTATTTAATCTCCAGGTATTGGAGAAGTTTCTGTTTTTTATTCTGTCATGTATTTCTAATTTCAATCCATTATGATCTGATAGAGTACAAGGTAGTATCTCTATCTTCTTGTATTTGCTAACAGTAGCTTTGTGGCATAAAATATGGTCGATTTTGAAGAAGGATCCATGTGCTGCTGAGAAGAAAGTGTATTCATTCTTTGTTGGATGGTATATTCTATATGTGTCTGTTAAGTCTAAATTGTTGATTGTGTTATTGAGATCTATGGTTTCTTTATTCAATTTTTGTTTGCAAGATCTATCCAGTGGTGAGAGAGGTGTGTTAAAATCGCCTAGTATTATTGTGTTGTGGTCTATTTGATTTCTGGAATTGAGAAGGATTTGTTTGACGTATGTGGATGAGCCAATGTTCGGGGCATAGATATTTATGATTGTTATGTCTTGCTGATTTATGCTTCCCTTAAGCAGCATGTAATGTCCTTCTTTATCCCTTTTGACTAGTTTTGGCTTGAAGTCCACATTATCTGAAATGAGGATGGATACTCCAGCTTTTTTGCTGTGTCCATGTGCATGGTGTGTTTTTCCCCATCCTTTCACTTTTAGTCTATGAGTATCTCTTTCTATGAGATGAGTTTCTTGCAGGCAGCAATTGTTGGATTTTTCTTTTTAATCCAATCTGCCAGTCTATGTCTTTTGATTGATGAGTTCAGGCCATTAACATTCAGGATTATTATTGTGATATGATTTGTATTCCCAGTCATTTGACTCATATTTGTTTTTTGACATGATTTGATTTCTCCTTTATTTGGCTATTCCTTTATGCTAGTGCCTCCTGTTGCTGATTTGCATCGTTGTTTTTCATCTCTTCCTCATGGAATATTTTGCTGAGAATGTTCTGTAATGCTGGCTTTCTTTTTGTAAATTCCTTTAGCTTTTGTTTATCATGGAAAGATCTTATTTCATCGTCAAATTTGAAGGTAAGTTTTGCTGGGTATAAGATTCTTGGTTGGCATCCATTTTCTTTCAGGGCTTGGTAAATGTTTTTCCAGGCCCTTGTAGCTTTTAGGGTGTGGATTGAAAAATGTGCTGATATTCTTATTGGTTTCCCTCTGAATGTAATTTCATTTTTTTCTCTTGCGGCCTTTAGAATTCTGTCTTTATTTTGTATGTTAGGTATTTTCATTATAATGTGCCTTGGTGTGGGTCTGTTGTAATTTTGTATATTTGGAGTCCTATAAGCCTCTTGTACTTGGTTTTCCATTTCATTCTTCAGATTTGGGAAATTTTCTGATATTATTTCATTGAATAGATTGTTCATTCCTTTGGTTTTTTTCTCTAAGCCTTCCTCAATCCCAGTAATTCTCAAATTTGGCCTTTTCATGATATCCCATAGTTCTTGGAGATTCTGTTCATGATTTCTCACCATCTTCTCTGTTTGGCCAACTTTGTTTTCAAGATTACATAATTTGTCTTCAATGTCTGAGGTTCTGTCTTCCAGGTGTTCTATCCTATTGGTTATGCTTTCTATGGAGTTTTTAACTTGGTTTATTGTTTCCTTCATTTCAAGTATTTCTGTTGTTTTTTTTTCAGTATCTCTAACTCTTTATTGAAATGATCTCTTGCTTCCCGTATTTGGTCTTTTAACTGTTGATTGGTGCGATCATTTAATGCCTGCATTTGCTCTTTCATCTCCTCCTTCAATGCCTGCATTTGCTCTTTCATCTCCTCAGTTGCTTCCCTGATTGTTTTAATTATGTACATTCTGAACTCCCTTTCTGACATTTTTTCTGCTGTGCTGTCATTGGGTTTTATTGATGTAGTATCTAAGTTTGTTTGGGACATTTTCTTCCCTTGTTTTCTCATATTGGTCAGCTGTCAGTGGGACCCTGAGATATTGCAGATTTCCTCTATTGGCTTATAGTGTCCTGGTAGATTTCCAGTGCATCACCTCTCAGCCTTCAGTAGCCTGATGTCTTGGAGGAACTTGATAATGCAGTGCTTCCAAAGAAACCTGACCCTAGCCCCCTACTGGTTCCAGGGCTTGGAGCTGGCTCTGTGTGGAAAGGCTCTCACTGTGGGCCTGCATCGTGCAGCTGGCCGTGTGGGAGGAGCCCACCGCCGGAGTGTGGAAGGCTACCTGGGGAAGACTCTAGCTGCCCTGCCCTGCTCTGATAAGCCACCTGGGCCTGCTGCCCAGGCCAAGTTTCGCCCAGTGGGGGAGACTCACCCCGTGACTCTATTTTTGTCCAAGTCTCTCAATGCCTCCCCTTCTTGAGTCCTGGGTTCTGGAGCAACTGGAGATGCAGTCACCCTCTAGGCCGCCATCTTGGATCGTCCCATGGAAAGAGCCTGCGGTCGGAGTGGGCAGAGCCGCCTGGAGAAGTCTCTGACTGCCCGGCCCTAATCCCAGAGGCTGCTTGCGGATCAAAGCTCTCAGTTGACTCGGGGACTTGTGGCTGGCTCTATGTAGAAAGGCTCTCACTGGGCGGTCTGCTCCGAGAAGCTAACCTTGAAAGGCGCCTCCCACCGCAGGGGTCCAGGCTGCTTGGGGAGGTCTCTGGCTGCCTTGTCCTGGTCCCTGAAGCTGCTTGCGGGCCGGAGCACGCGGCGCTGGCTCTGGGACTTGGAGCTTGTTCTGATCAGAAAGGCTCTCACTAGGGTCCTGCTCCCAGAACCTGGAGAAGCTGGCTGTGTGGGGGGGGGTCCACCGCCAGAGTGCGCAGGGCTGCCTGTGGAAGACTCTAACTGCCCTGCCCTGCTCCGATAAGCCACCTCTATCTGGGCCTGCCACCCAGGCCGAGCTTTACCCAGTGGGCAGACTCACCCATGGCTCTATTTTAGTCTGAGTCTCTCAATGTCTCCCCTTCTTAACTCCTAGGTTCTGGAGTGACTGGGGATGCAGTCACCCTCTAGTCCGCCATCTTGGACCGCCCCCTAATAAAAGCTTTTAAACAGATTAAAAGAGCAAACTAAAAATGCTAAATTCATTAGTCATTGTTTTATTATCCTAACATTTGTGCTTACTGTTATTCAGCATTTATGTATCACCTTAATATTTTCAGGTTTTTTGATAATCACCTAGTTATCTTCAGCTAATACGAAGAATCCATAATTGCTAATGAAGATATTAGTAACAATTCATTCATGAGCTCTCTACCCCTCTTGTTTTTATAGATAACATTTTCTATTTAAGTTAGATTCTTCTCATATGCAGTTGCTAGAAAACCCTATAGATGAAAATTTGGCACATGATATCTATATAATTCCTTTATATTTGTGTACCTCTCCAGATAATTTTTTTTTCATGAAGTAGGACTTTTGGTGTTCTTTAATTTTTTTCATCCTTAGTATTATTTCCATTGGTCTTTCACTGTTCCTCAATAAGTTTCTAATGACAAGTAGTATATTAAGGCGTAAAACACTTTAAATCATAAAATTAGGCTGAAAACAGTCTAAATGTAATATTAACACTAAATAAGTTAAATAGATCTAAAGTACAGAAGAATGCTTTTACTTTTGCTTTTGCTATGAAGTATAATAGTAACAATAATATATATGAAATTTATCCACATTTAATTCAAGCCTGCTTTGCTGCTGATAGACTAATATAGATACTTCTTAAGGTAATATTATCACTTAGCATTTATATAAAAAGGAAATTATCTATGTACAAATCTGGAGGTGTTACTGTTTTATCTATCCGTAGTTAATATGGTGCTTATTTGTTCATATGCTTTTCAATATACATCTTTTTTTTCACTCACATATCTATATTGGCTTCTCACAAGAAATTAAATGTGCAATCAAAATGTCATCATGAAGCTAGTTTGAAGTCAAGATATTGCTACTATTAACTTCTGCGATAAGTCTATGAATGTCAAGTTCTCTTCTACTATGTGAGTACTTTAGAATTTCTGTCTCTTAGCTGTGCTAAGCTTCCATTTAAATTACTTTGGAATTTTTTTTTTTTCTGGTCTTTCACAACCTTTGGTGTGATCATGTGTTCTCATCCTTTTTCTTTAATCTTTTCATTGTCTCTTTTTCTGAATATTTTTACTGGTACAAAAATATGGTGCAATCTCTGCCATTTCCATCAAAGACATTTTTATATTAAGCTTAATATTATATCATGGGAAAGCTGTGAAAATATATCAGGTGTTGCCAAAGTCATAGTATATCTTCACAACATTGGCTTAGTCATCAATGTTTTCTCAGGAATTTTGTCCTAGAGCATTATATTACGAGGGCCTGAAAGAAGAAAGAGAAGTACCATATCACTAAGGAAGGAGAAAGTACAGTGGTATTACTGATATCACTAAGGAAAGAGGAAGTACAGTGGTATTACTGATTTGATGAATGAACTACTTAAATTATAACCATGTAATTGATGAAATGTCAAATACTTAAAAGAGACACCAGAATTTTTGTTCTTCCCCTAACTAATTGTTTTTAATGGTATTTAGAAGATTCTTCTAAGCAATTTTCTGAGGAAAAAATATTTTTCCTTACTGAATATGTTTTAATTGCACATGTGCACCTGCCCATTGAGTAACATCAAAAGTATGAATGTAAAGTGGTATGTATACTTATGAGTGTGTGAATGTTTGGGGGACATATTTCTCTATGGGTCTGTGAAATTCAAAATCATAAGCAGAAGAATTCTGATTTCTAGCAAGAAATTAAATAATTGGGTGTTGGCTTTCCATTGGTGGTTGACATGTACAATTTTACCTTTCTACTATGAGGAAAAAGGGAAAAATAGTTGGCTCCAGAATTCATTAAACAGTTCTGTCAAGGTTTCATAATTGATTAAAAAGGTTGAGTTTGCCATATTTGAAATACTAAGTAGGTGCTATCAAACATTTGTAAAGCATATGAATGAACAGTGTAAGATTGATATAAATAAAACCTCCTCTAAGGAGAAGGGCAGACAATTGAATATATAGTGAGAAAGATCCAATTTGGTGGGATTTTACATGTAAATAAACATGGAAATATTTTAATAGAAAAAATACTCAAAAACAAATTAATGTTCTTTATTATTGGAATGTACTATGGACTTAGAAGTTTCATCATCCTCACTGATGATACACTACAAAGATTCACACTTTACAGTGATGTTATGATCATCTCTCAATTCATGTATTTGAATTATTTGTTTTTACAATAGAGAGAATAAGGATAATCTCATATATAAATATATTTTTATTTGGCCACTCCAGTTATATTTATTACTATATTCCTAAAGACAGATAACAGTGAACTGGGATGGTATATTTGGGTAAGTCACTTGTACTCAAACACATTGGAATGCAGGTATCCTGGAGGAGCTTTGATGTGGTCCTGTTCTGTGAATCACCTTTATCTGTAACTAGGATCTAGACAATAAAGAATAAGAAAAACAGAAAGTGTTTAGCAAATTTTAAAATTATACAAAAGAGAGAGGTGAAGGTAATGTTACATGATAGCATAAATGTGTAATACATGTTGTCTCATGAAAACATGTACACAGATACATACACATCTATTTATGTTTAGAATAGTGTGCTGGTATTGACAGTAGCAAATATAAAAAAGACATGGGAATGTTAGTTGATTAAATGTCAATAAAGCATTAAAATGACCTGAGGGGGGAAAAAGAACTTTTGTGTGAGAGTAGAACACTATATCACACTTCTGGGTAGAATTCGTATGGGGAAATACTTTGGCTCAATAGTAGTAACCAATAACAAGTACAGGACTTTTCCAGCAATGTGTGAGGTTACTTCTTGTTGTCTTTACCAATAGAAAAGCAATAAAGAAGTTGGAAAACTCAAAAAGCATCAGTCAGTGTTCAATAATGAAATCTGGGGTCTAGATGACTTCAAAGTTTAGTTCCTATTCAAAAATCCTATTAAGATTTTATATACAAATTTCTTACTAGAATTTGGAATTTTTTTCTGTGTTATTTTGAATTGTTAGGTAAAAATATGAATCTTTGATCATTAAAAATATAACATGACTTTGAAAGACATAGACTATACCTTCTGTTGATACAATTAGGTTTATTCCAACACTTATGTGTTGAACACCTATTATTACCAGAATCTTGTTTGATACTAAAAATGAAAATGTAAATGAGAAGCTTTGCCCTACTGGAGCTTATAATATAAAGGGGGAACATGGTTACATAATCCTGCTGCTATGTTTGCTATTTGATATGGTAAGTACAATAAGATGTAATCTAAAAACAAAGAAGTTAGTATTGAATTTATTCTTAAGAAAAAAATCTCCTATTTTTTTTATTCCTGGAAAAATCTTCTAAAAACAAGAACAATTCCAAGAGTGAATTTAAAGTACACAGAAAATCTGACTATATTTACCAGGATAATTTTATTTCCTCTGGAAAATTTAGTTGACTATGACAATGGTTTTGAGTGAAAAGAAACCTTTTTTTTTGTTGTTGTTTTAAAGCACTTGAGAGGACAATGCCCTGCTGTTCCTATTGGAAATTAGGAAATTGTGTGTTTGTGTGTGTGTGTTGTGTGTGTGTGTGTGTGTGTGTGAGAGAGAGACAGAGAGAGAGAGAGAAATTACAAATTTATATGAAGTATTAAATAAAGATATCTATTTTTTCAATAAGTGGATACTGTTAAAGAACATTTTGAATCTATTATAAAATTTTAATATTTGAAAGATTTATTGTATCTTCAAAATGTGTTTACAGTTACCATGATTAACTAACACTGGCCATTTTATATTAATAATGTTTCTGAGACCAGCATTTCAAGCATCACTCTTGAATTTTCTCTCATCCTCATACCCTGTATCCAATCCATCATAGGCTCATTCCAAGTCTACCTGCATAACATGATTCAAATCCATTCATTTTTCCTATCCTTTCTTGTCCTTTCTCTCAGACTATCATCATTTATCTCTCTCCTAAAATACTTCAATTACTAATATGCAAATGCTTTTGGTTTTTCTCTCATCCAATTAATTTTTCTACAGCATAAGGAATTATCTTTCAAGAACAACAAATCTCATCAGTTTACTCCACTTCTTAAAGAACTTTAGCAGTATTAATAATGTATATACTCGAAAAATGCTAACAAAATGAACATAAACTCTTACCACAAGAAATGATAACTGAGGTAATGCATATGTTAATTAGCTAAATTTAATCATCCACTATGTATATATGCTTTTAAATATCATGTGGATGTGTTAAATATGTAAAATTTTATCTGTCAATCAAGGAAAAAAACCTTAGCAGATCATCCACAAAGTTTTAGAAAAACATCTAAAGTTTGTAGCAGAGTTTACAAGGTCTGCAATGATCAAATCTCTGCTACCTTCCTAGCTCACCCCACTTCTCTGTGTCCCTTTTATTAAGACTTTGTTTAGTTTGGAACTTTCCATGTTTCCAGTGGCTCTTTTCACATTGCCTTCCTTTTAACAAAACAGTTAAAACCCCATCATTTTTTCTAACACCTAATCATGTCTAGAATTGGAGTTTAGATATTTCCTTATTTGTCCATCCAAGATCCTCTAGATCTGTACTGCTCTTATTACAGTACCAGTCACACTGTGTGTTGGCCTCTTCTTCACTTTCACTTATTGCAATGTAACCTCAGTGAGGAGAGAAATTTCAAAATCAGGGCACAGGGTTTTTATACATGACAGTAACCTATCTGAAGAGATAATGGACTTATTATGCATAGCTCCTAAAAAAAAAAATGCCAAGATTAAATTGACCCAAAAAGTCTCAGCATAAAAACAGATCTTCTCTACAACATCAGATATATTCTTCCAATTCTTGACTTTGGTATATTAAAAAGAGCTTTCAAGAAGACGATTATTAAGTGACCTGAGAATTTTGAGAAGCCAGCATACATTGGAAATGAAAGAGCTATGAAAATGTGATGTCTAAGTCCATAAGCTCTTCTGTTAGGTTTACTTTACAGAAAATACAGGCAAATTGAATGTCTCCATATGCTTCTTAGGTCTGCACTTCTTCCCTTCTTTCCATCTTCTGAAGGTTGAATTTTAATTTTAATCCTTAGATTAATAAGTAGTAAGACAATGATTAAGTTAATTTTTGATCTTGTGATCCATGAAGAAAGAGACTTCCACTGCATCTTCCTATGGTCTGACTTTGAGCCATGTAAATTTTCACGTGACACAGTGCCATATTACTATATTGTCTGCTCTCCCTGGTAAATTGTAATATGAACATTTAGGGATACTGGGACTCTAATTCTGCTTTGTGTATTTCTGTACCATCTGATAATAATATATTTTCCCATAAGAAAAGATTACTACTGGCTAGGGGCAGAGGTGCCAGAGACAGTGGAGGCTGTAGATATTCCGTGACTCTGCATCCCCATGGGCCTTAGTGCCAGCTTCACCAGCCAATGGAGATTAGGAAGTGACTGCCTGAATTATTTTCCAAGGGATAAATATTACAAATATTTAAATACAGAAACTTGCCAACAAGTTGTTGGTTTGGGAGGAACAACTTCCATCAACTACGAAGGATGCTGCTGCTCAGATGCCAACAAACTCCTCCTCCTCAAGCTTCCTGTAGGTTTTGTGCCATGATGGGGAAATTGAAGAGCAAACTCAAACACAGAATTTATACATAGAGACAGTCATGGCATATAACTGGAAAACTGGAAAAGTGGTGGAAAGGTGCAAAGGACATGGACATGAACTCACCAAAGTAGCCTGTATTCCCCAGTCACACCAGTTCTTCAGTACCTCTTAAGACTGGATGGTCCTGATGGGGGACTTGCATGATCCCTCTTAGCCAAGGCAGCAGCTATCCCACATACCATTTTGGTCTCTGGGTTGACTGTAAATCCAGACATGTCACAGCTATGTACTGGCTTTCAGGACAATACCTTGCTTCTGTGGATGTGGGGACTGGATGGTGTGTGGGAAGAGCGTCTGCCTCCTGGAACCTGTCATTCACCAGTGCTGAGTCCATAGAGAACCTTAAATACTACAGTTCTCTGAAGATAAAACCTATGGGATAATCAGGGGTTGTGGGTGGCTCACATTTCCCACAAAGCAGCATGTTCAGACCCACTGTGAAGTCAACATGGATGGACACAAATATATCTTCTGCAGCAATGGCTTTTGAGGTGAAGACTGTGAAACCACATTGTGGAACCTAAGGCAGGGAAGAAATAAAATATGTATGTAAGGGGCATTTCCAGACAGTTGCATCCTGTGTCTTTCTGCCAAAAGTATTGACCTTAGTGCCTGTGTTGCTATCTCGTCTAAGGACTCCAAGGTAAATATTTGAACCAAGACATTGGAGCCTGCCTTTTCACCTTGTCTGTGGGGGGATCTGGACCCTCGACTTCCCTGTCTGTTGGTGACCCCATCTCATTTTGTACAAGCTTCAACAGAGGAATTCACTTACTCAGAGTGGACCACAGTTGAGGGCTGGAATTGAAGGAAGTGACAACTTTCTGAAGCTGAGACACATTCACCAGACAATATCAAACTATGACTGCTCCTTCCTCTGTGTGACTTTGTGTTTTTCCACATTATCTTGGGAAGAATGAAATGTAGGGCTGATGTTCTTTGCTGACATTTACTTAAAAGGTATATCTGTGTTAGAAGTCATTTTAAGTTCAGTGGTTCAAAATCAGGTATAAAGTTTGGAAACATGGACTAAACATAAAGTTCATAATTAAGTTCAAATGCAATGTTTTAGTGAGCTTTTGAGTTTACTCTTCAAAAAAAAAAAACTTTTAATCAAAAAGATGACTTGGAGGTGTAGGAATGATGGGTATATATCTGTGAGAAAAGCAGAGAGCTTGAATCCATCCAACTGATCCTTTCCATGTCTCTTCACAGAAAAAGAAAAGAAAAAAAGGAAAGGAAGGAAGGATAGAAGGAAGGAATGAACAAAGGGGGGAAGGAAAGAAGAAAGAAAGAAAGAAAGAAAGAAAGAAAGAAAGAAAGAAAGAAAGAAAGAAAGAAAGAAAGAAAGAAAGAAAGAAAGAAAAAGAAAGAAAAGGTAATAGGAATGTAGTCTGTTTTGGTTTCCTCAAAAATGATGAAGATGGGCAAGAACAGCTTGTCTCCATGGAGAAAATGAATCATCTACTATAGATTAAGCTCTGGGCAGTGCTCCTCAGCAATGTGAAGAAATAAAGCTAAGGCAAGAAAGCAAAAGCCTTAGCATCTATCCAGAGTAGCAGAGGGGAGGTGATAAACCCCTGCCCACACATGTTTATTCCTAGACCATTGCTGATGAGGCAGCATAAAAACAGCCCCTAAGATGGCTTCAAGTGGTTGACCAGCACAAAGACAATGCCCAGATTATAAGACAGATTATAAGAGTTATTATATTTGTTCCTGGGTAAGAAAATGGAGAGGTTCAGAGATTAAGGTTGAATAAAAATTTTGTTTACAATTTGAATATTTTTATTTAGTAAATATTAATAAAATTTGAGATATATATATATATATATATATACACACATATGCAAAAAAGAAATGATTACTACTTGACTTCCTTAATTTCATTTTCTCTTCTTAAACATCTGAAATATTAGAGAGTGAAGCTTCAATGTTTTATTTTCCATGCCTTAAACATATATATCTGCACTGGTAAATTTTTGAGGGTAGCCCAGATATTGGATTTAAATTGTTCTCAATAAGCAAGGAAAGGACCCAACATACTCATTAAAGGATCAAAACCACTTTTTTCCCAAAACACCTTAAGAAATGTTATCCAATATTGGAAATCTTGATAGAGGTATTTCCACTAATCTTGACCTGGCAGCTGAACAGAAATAGATGTCAATGATTTTTAAGTCACCAACTCCTCACTTCTTCATCTTGAACCCCTGCATGCAGTCTTTTAAAATGTTTAAATTTCTCTCCCTTTGACTTGGATCATCTGCATTTTTTTCTACTTCAAAACATAACATCTTTCTCATTGCTTCCTATCTATCACTGAAATGTACTGATATTAAAGACAATAAATGTGTTTTTTGCTCAACTTACTATAATTTGCTGAACTTAGTAGTTCTTTGTGATAGCACAAATTATATGGTGTGTATGAGAGGGACTAAGTGCTCATTGTCTAGGAAGTCTGTGAAGGCCTAGTCAGGAAAATAAAGCTATGTTTCTTGGCTTAATTACTGAAGCTAAGAATTAACCATTAATGGCAAATAGACAAGAAAATGTCTTGAAAATGCGAGAATTGTTGCCTCTGCCACTTTGAAAATGGATGGGCTCTTAGAATTCAGCAGATCCAATGATAATGTAATTCATAACCCTCAGTAATTTTGACTTGAATTTATAATACTTCCAAGATTTTTTGCAACATAAAAAGTTGTAGTACCCAAGTCATGTTTTCTCCCAAGGATTGCTTTTAGCATGTGATTAACCTCCCGAATGATAACATATTTCCAAAGGTCCTCTTAGGAGGTCACACTTTGGGAACAGCAAATAGAGTCTAATGGTTGACATTAGTTAAGAGCTTCCACCATTGCTATTTGTTTGTCACATAATCGTTCCTCATTTTATCATTTATGTAACTGGTGATCATTAGCATACAGGTTTACAATACTTCATGGAAAATGGAAGGGGAAAGAGCAAGTGAGTAAAACTAATTTACTTACAGAATGGCAACTTAAGGAATGTATTTTGAAAGAATGACATTTCCTTGAACTCATCTTTTTATAAGTTCCATTTTTAAGGTCCTTTAAAAAGGGACCTCAGTGTTTCAGTAAAATTGCTAGAGTGGTAAATTTTCCATCAAATGTATTTTATTCAATCTTCTACTTAAGAACTTCAGAATAAGTATAATAATCACACTAATAATATGTTGCTATCAAATTTTCACCATAGTTTCTCCTAAGAGCTCATAGTATGCTGTATGACCACAGTGTATTGTTAAAAAATATCCCTTTGAAACACTGCATGTGTATCCAGATGTACTGTGGTTTCATGATTCTTGAAGAGAATGGGAAATCTAAATTTTTTCATTGGCTTTTCTATTAGTTAATTACAAAGTTTCCTGGGCAAAAGGATGGGTGACCTGTTTACATTAATAGTTACAACTTGGATAAAAAAAAATTTGCAAACTTTGTCACAATTCATCCAATTTTGTGAGATTTATGCTTTCCTCTCCAAAAGTAGTTTTATCCAAATTACAGAGAGAAACAGTGTTTTACAAGAAAACCATAGCTTATAGCTGTGAATCACAGCTTGTCTACCAGATGTGTCAGAGCTGGTAGAAGAGGAAGGGCTGTAGTAATTGATATTATTTTAGATAAGCCACCTGCTGTATTAGAGCATATGTAAATATGTGCTCTCATGAGTGACTTAATTGAAGTCTAAGGAGCTCTGACCTCCTGTGAAAGAGTTACGTAAACACAAGACACTCATCACCAACACTGGGAAATTACATGAGTCAAGTCAGGGCCACATCAAATGGACTAAGTTGAGGTCACTTGAATGATGATTTGGCATGATTTTTAAGTATGCTGTTTTTGATTATGCTGTTATACTTTATGCCAGATTCCCTTATAGCAATTGAACTGCTATATTTATTTAACATTTTCACATCATATGGTGATTCAATCTTTTGTATCCACATTTAATTACAGAAAACAAGGCCTTTGAAGTAGCAAAATTTACCAATTTTTTTGCAATATATTCATTAATACATTTGAATCTTAAAAAGAGTAGATATAATTTGTTGCTATTTCTCTTGTTGCTTTTGTTATAGACTCAATGAAGAGGGGTAGGATATAATAAAAAGAGCACAGAAATTTCTCCTAGTCTTCATTGTTCAACTTATTATCTTTGAGATGTTTAGTGACTCACTCTGATACTTGGCATACCTATCATCAAATTGCAATAGAAATATTTCCCTAATTTTTCATAATTAGTCTTAGTGTCAGATATCATGAGGCATATTGAAATGGATTTGTGAGAAAATAAAGTAGCTATAAACATTCAAGCATAGATTTTGTGTGGTCATTCATTTCCATTTCTCTGAAATAAATGCCCAAGTGTATAAATACTGACCCGTATAGGAGTTGGACATATACTTTTTAGAAAATCTACGAAATTGTTTTGGGGAGCAGTTGTATCATTTTATGTTCATACCAGCAGTATATGTATCAATATGTGTATGGGTGACTTACTTTCTCTAAATCTTCACCAGCATTAGGCATTGACAATAGTTTTCTTTCATTCTTACAGATGTACAGCTATGATTTTCATTTATATTTTCTTAGTAGCTAATAATTTTATGTATTTCTGTCTGCTTACTTTATCTCTTCATATTGTCTAGTGAAATGTCTTTACATTTCCTTTGCACATTTCTAATTGGGTATTTTTCTTGCTTACTATTGAGTCTTAAGTATTCTCTGTTTACTCCAGATATAAAATCTCTGCCAGACACAAAATTTGCAAATATTTTTCTTCTTGTTTGTTATTTGTAATTTTCTTACAGCCATAATTCTCAATTTTGATTCTCAATTTTGATCATTTTTTTGCAATATATTCATTAATACATTTGAATCTTAAAAAGAGCAGATATAATTTGCTATTTCTCTTGTTGCTTTTGTTATAGACTCAATGAAGAGGGGTAAGATATCAATTAATATCAAGTAATCAATTATTTTTCTCTTTCTTGGGTTACAAGTTGTCCAGCCTATGAACAATTAAAATTTAGGTCGCATATATTTTCTCATCTTTTTCTTAGAATATACGACTTCATATTTACATTTAAATTCGCTATTCTGTTTGAATTACTTTCTGTATAAGATGTGAAGTTTTTTGTTGAGGTTCAGTTTGTTGGATATGAATATCCAGTTACTCCTATGTCAACTGATTGCACCTTTTGCCTAGAACACCCAATTTCTTAAAAACCTATTGTTCTTCAATTGAAATGTTTTTGTTCCTTTGTCTAAAATTGTGGGCACATTTATGTTGGTTCTTTCTGGGCTTGCTATTCTTTTCCATTAATGTGTGTGTATATCCTTTGTTAGTACCACATTACCCTGTACACAGCAGCTATATAGTATCCTTAAACATTCGGAGGAGTGATTAATCACAGTGTATTATTTTTCAAAACTGTTTTGGTATTTTAAGACCTTTACCTTTCCCTGTAAGTTTTAAAATAACCTTGTATATGTATTCAAAAACTCATGCTAAGATTTTGATAGAATTTTAGGAGAACATATTCTCTTACTGTTTTGAGTTTTTGAGTCAGTGGGCATTATATCTTTCCATTTATTGACATATTTGATTTCTTTTAGCAGCATTTCCTCATTCTAGTTTTTAGAGAGCAAACTTTCAATCTTTTGTCATGTATGATCACAGCTGCACATTTTATCTTTTTAGTCAATCTTCTTTTTCTAACTGAGGATGCCCCTCTCTATTTCCAGTGTAATAAAAATCTTTATCTGGAATAAATATTATATTTCATCAAATGACTTTTCTGAATCAATTGGCATGGTTATATAAGTATGTTGTTAGCCTGATGATATGGTAGATCACATTGACTGATGTATGTATACTGAGATTCGCATTGTAGGAATAAATTTTAATTGTCATAATATTATTACATTTATATAGTAGTAAATTAAGTTTTTTAAGATTTTTGCATCAGACTTACTAGATATATTGGTCTTTAGTTTTCTTTTGTAAAGCTGGCAGTCTGTTTTGATATCAGGATTGCACTGATCTCATAAAATCAGTTGAAAAGTGTTTTTTTTTTTCTCTCTCATATTGTCTGGATAATCATATAAAATTGGTGTTAATTATTTTACAGTGTTCAGTAAAATCCACAGTGAATTCATATGGTCCTGGATTTTATCTTCTCAGTAGATTTAAATACAAATTATATATCTTTAATGGTCACAGACTATTCTGTTTATTTATTTCATTTGATCCTAGTTTTGGTTACTTGTTATACTCAAGGAATTGGTCAGTTTCTTCTATGTTGCTGCATCTATAAGTGTAAATTCTTTATGGTTGTATCTTTTCATCCTTTGAAAGGCTGTAAATTTCAGGAAATCTTTATAGTGATGACTTATTTCTTTGTTATTTGTTCATACTGTTTCAACTGCATTCCATAGATCTTGAATGTGTTTTCATTTCACTTTGTTTTACATATTTTTTAAATTTTCTTTGACATTTTCTCTTTGACCCATGAATTCTTTAGAAGTGCATTGCCTCATTTTCAAGTGTTTGGAAATTTGCCTAATGGCTTTCTATTATTGATTTGTAGTTTAATCCATTATAGTCAGGAAGCATATTCTGTCTGTATGATTTTAATTATTTAATTTTTACCATTTCTTTTCTGATGCAGAATTTTATCTATCTTGGTGAATATTTTACAGGCACTTGAAAAGAATGTGTGTTCTGTTATTCTGGGGTATATATTTTATGAATGTCAAATCAATCTGGTTAGTTGAAGGTGTTGTTAAGTATCTCCTGACTAATTTTCTGTCTAGTAATTTTATTAATTGCTACCAGTGGGGCATTGAAGTCCCCAAGTGAGCACGAACTGGTATATTTCCCTTTTCATTTCTGATAGCTTTTATTTAAGATGGATTAAAGCTCTTTTATTCAGCACACATTACTTAGGATTGCTGTACTTTCTTAATGTATTGGCTATTATTACATGACTGTAGCAGCAATTATCTTTTCTTTGAATTCCTTTTTGTTTACAAATAATAGATTTACTCCCATTTTTATAAATGTTTTTGCACAATAAAGACTTTTGACATCAATTTACTTTTAACCTATTGATATTGATAAATTTGACGTGAGTTTCTTGTAGACTCTAGCTCATGGTTGAAGCTTATTTTTTTTTCTTTAATTCTAACCAAAAATCTCTGCCTTTGGACTAGTACATTTAGACCATTCAGATTTAAAGTAAATACTGACTGATATTTGATGACTTCCCTCTTCAATGCTATCATTATTTTTTGTTTCTGTTTCTTCAGCTTCCTTTGTGTTTTAGTCAGTATTGCATTGCATTGCTGAAAACACCATATCTGGCAAGAGCAACTCAGAGTAGGAAAAAATTATGGAGGTTCATGGTTTTCAAGATTCAATCAATTGTAGGTCAACTCCATAGTTCTGTATCCAATGGAATCAGAACATCAAGTTAGAGGAAGGCAGCTTAGATCATGATAGCCTGGAAGGGGAGAGAAAGAGAGAGAGTGAGAGAATATAAACCCCAAAGGCACACTCCCCAGTGATTTACTCCCTCCTGCTACACTCTACACGCCCATAGTTACCAGTGGGTTAATTGATTCAAGTGGATTAATCTGACGATCTGATCACAAATCTAATAATCTAATCACTTCACCTCTTAACATTCTTCCATTGTCTCACACATGAGCTTTTGGGTGTCACCTCATATCCAAAACAATACTTGGTTTTCTATGCCTTGAATTTCTCTTGGTTATTTGGTTTTCTTTAGAATTTCATTTTAATTCAATTATAATAATTTTGGTATATTGATTTGTATTTTTTTAGTAATTTTTATAGATAGTTTGATATGCATAAGTAATTTATCACTTCCTAAGAGTATTGATAAAGAAACCACATTTCAATTTAGGTGCCTTTACCCTGATAACTTCTAAATGTCAAAATATTTTCTCCATATACATTGAGTGTGTTAGAACTTGTTAATTTCTTTTTGCTTTAGCCATAAAATATAATTTAAATAATTTGATTATTTGTAAGACTGCTACATTTCATTTCTGTTTTTACTCATTTCATTGTGGTTCAGTATATGGGATCTTTAAAGTTGCGTCTGAAAGTGAACCAATAAACCAAAATCTTTGTTGTAAATCAGGGGTTAGTTTTCTATATTCCCAATCCTTTAAGTAAAGAGAGCAGGCCTTTCTTGTTGGATCTATCTATCTATCTATCTATCTGTCTGCTTACTTTTTTGTTCCTAGTGTTGGCTTCAAATTATAGAATACTTCAGTGAGCAATTCAGGATATTTGGGTATAAAAAGGAAACTCAAGGAACAAATTGCTAAGTATTCTTTAAGGGTTAACTTTCTTAGCTAATCCTTGTCTTTCCAGCTTTCAGACTGTATTTATCATTGTAGGTTAAATGAATTCTAGGGTATACAATTGCATGTAGAAGAGGAGTAAACAAAAAGATTCTTCACTATGTTGGTCTAGAACTAGATTATCTGCTGTTGTAACTACATTTAAAAGGGAGAGCTCTCTCTTTCTCTCTCTCTTTCTGCCCTGATTCAATGTCCTAAGCTACTTTCCTCTGCCACACCCTTCCACCATTATGTTCTGCTTTATCTCAGGCCCAGAGCAATGCAGTCAGTCATCTGTGGACTGAGACCTATGAAATCATGAGCCCCAAATAAACTTTCCCTCCTCTACATTCTTCTTCTCAGGTCTTTTGGTCACAGCAAAAAAAAAAAAAAAAAAAAAAAAAAAAAAAAAGGTAACTAAAACAGAAATTGGTACTGAGAAGCGGGGTCTTTGCTATGACAATGTGGAGTTTAAATGTTATGATAGCTTTAATATAAACAGTGAAAATATCCACTGATATGGTTTAACTGGGGGTAACTATAGGCAGGTAGGGAATGGCTGAAGGTGGTTAAGTCACTGGGGACATATCGTTAGGTTTTATATCTTGTCCCTGGTGAACACATTGTTCTCTCTCCCTCTCTCTCTCTCTCTCTCTCTCTCCTTGTGCCATGTTCTGAGCTGCTTTCCTCTGGCATACCATTCTTCCATGATGTCCTACCTGACCTTGACCCAGAGCTATGGAATTGGTCATCTATGGACTGAGATCTCTGAAACCATGAACCCCAAATAAACTTTCCTCCTACTCCAAAAAGGAAAAAAAAAAAAAAAAAAAACTTACGTGAAACTCAGTCCACTTGCTCAGAAATTTTCTACGACCATTTTCACACTATAAGAGCAGAGTTGATCAGTTGCAAAAAGGACCATATGGTATGCAAACCCTGAAATATGTGCTATCCAGCTTTTGCATAAAGAGTTTGCTGGCCTCCTTTCTGAATATTCAAGTGTGAGGACAGAAGGCAGGCCAAACTTACTTCTCAAATAATTACAAAGAAGAAATATTTGACATATAGTGGCAATTCGATATGGGGAGAGTAATCACTGATGGGTCAAGGAAATAAATTTGCTTATTTGTTTACTTTGGGGTAATATAATGTAAAACCCCATCATCATCTCATTGTCTACATTTCTCATTAAAAATTACTCTATAAAATAATACAATATATAGTATATTAAATTTTAAAATATTCAAGACATTCATTGAGTTTTTCACTGATTGAGTTGTGATACCATGTGTGTTTGTGTGTGTGTGTTTTAATTTATTGATTATTTATTTTTGCATTATAATTATAATTTTATCCTAAGAAAAGACCACTTCGTGGGCTACTATAATAAGTTTATTAGAGTTATTAAATTATAGATAATAAATAAAAAGATACACACAGATAATGTTTGAGTTAAATTCATTTTGATAGACCAGGCCTGTGTTAAAATACTAAATATGTAATAAATATAAACTTGTAAAATAAGTTTTGATGAATAAAATTGTTCTTTACATAAAATTCAAATTCCTATTGAATTTGTTTCAAAAAGAGTTCCACTGAATTTTTAAAATACATTAATTTTCAGAATGAATAAACAGGATGGTATCAAACTAAAAATGTTCACAGCAAAGGAAACAATCAAGAGCACAATGACAGATATTACAGAATGGGAGAAAAATCTTTGCCACCAGCATGCCAGATACACAGTTAATCTCCAGGATGTAAAAGAACTCACAAAATTTAATGCCAAAAAACCCCAAATAACTCAATTAATAAATGGGCAATGAAATTAAACAGACACTTAACAGAAGAACAATATGAATGGTCAATATATGAAAAAATGTTCAACATCTCTAGGAATTAGAGAAATGCAAATTAAAATTACACTGGCATTTCATCTGACTCTAGTCAGTATGGCAACAATCAAGAATATAAGTAACAATAAGTATTGCTGAGGATGTGGGGAACGGGTACACTCACATTGCTGGTGAGACTACAAAGTGGTGCAACCACTCTGGAAAGCAGTATGGAAATTCCTCAGAAAACTTGGAATGAAACCACCAATTGACCCAGTTATCCCACTCCAAAGGACTTAAAAACAGCATGCTACAGGGTTGCAGCCACATCAGTGTTCACAGCAGCTCAATTCACAATAGCTAAGCTGTGGAACCAACCCAGGTGACCTTCAACAGATGAACAGATAAAGAAAACATGGTATATATACACCATGGAATATTATTCAGCCATAAAAAAGAATAAATTGATGACATTTGCTGGAAAATGGATGAACCTGGAGACTATTATGCTAATCAAAATAAACCAATCTCCAAAAAAACAAAGGCTGAATGTTCTCTCTGATATGTGGATGCTAACACACAATGGGAGGTGGGTGAAGAACAGAAGTTTAGTAGATCAGACAAAGGACAATGAAGGGGAAGGAAAAGGGACAAGAATAGAAAAGATCATGGAACAATTCTGACACAATTTTCTGTGTAGATACATGAATGTCATGTACAACCATGAGACGGGGATCCTAGTTAGAATAAGATGTACTCCATATTTGTATAAATAAATCAAATTATACTCCACAGTTATGTAAAACTAAAAATAATTTTTTTTAAAATGCTGATTTTCAATAGGTGTAATTTTTACTTTAAAATATTGCCACAAATACTGGTTGGATGGCTTTTGAAAATCAAAACTTTTTGGCTTACCTTGCCAGCTAAGATAGGACAGTCAATGCCTTAAAGTGGATATTGAAATCATGTGTATGGAAATAGTGTGTCTAAAGCCAATCACATAAGGTTACTTTGGTACTAATTAAGAAAATAGAGTGTGGTCATAGTCCTTTATAAAATAAGTCTATGTAATGTGCCAATTAAGTGAGAAAATGAAGTGATAGTAGAAAATAATCCAAAATACACAGTAAACTGCAGGAAAAAGAAAAAACAAAGAACAATACATTTTATTTAGACAGTAGAGCTTACTGGAATGCTTGACTTTATTTTTTTAAGAGTGATATAGATGTTTGTTTCCTATTTTATAGGTAAAAGTATTCTTTTGGATTATCCATTATTTTTTCTTAGTGATTATTCTTTAAAAAAAAAAACATAATTTAGTTCATCACAATCCTCAGTATTTCTCCTTCTCCCTCCTACTGATCTTCTTGTATTTCAGAAAAAGTAACAGTAAAGATAATTCTGATAGCTAAACAAGAAAGATGAAATTGAAAGGATTCATACACAATAGTATTTCCCATAAGAAATGATTTCTCTCCTTAACAAAAAAAAATTCACATTTAATGATTTTTAAATCATATTGTATTTTTCCACGTGGGTATAAAAGCTGTTGATTAGCATAACTGGGAAGAAAGCATTCAGTTTAATAGATGAAGATCAAAGTGAAGGGAGGAAAACAGCACCTTATGAAAGAACTAGGCTGATGCTCAATCTCCTTGTTGTTTTAAAAGCAAACACAGAATTATTTAAGTAATATGTGTACATTGGAGAAAATAGAAAATTCAGAAGAAAAAGATGATGATAAAATTAACATTGCATTACATAAAGATAATTACTGTTAATTATTTAAGTGTGTGCATCTAGATTATTCCCTACATGCAATGTATATTCACACACAATATGTTCAAATATTGCAAAATTGAAATTATACTGGCCCTTACTTTTCCAACCTGATATTTTGTCTCTCAATCAAATATCATGACACTTTTTCTACGTAAATAATTGCAATTCTACAATATCACTTTTAATGGTACAAGGCACTTGCAATAAAGGTTTAAAAATGCTTTTACTCACAAGTCTTTTAATTTGGGTATTGAATCTTTTTCAGAAACTATAGTAAGCAAGAGGATCATCTATCTTAGAACTTAAGAGAGACAAGAAAGGAGGATTATTGAGATCAGAGCTTGCACTATCAAATGAGCACAGATAAACTTTTCAGCCTCATTCAAAACACAGTAAATGGTAAACAATATACCTATGTTTTTATATAGTATGATTCTGACATCAATTCCACCTATACCAAGGGAACTGGTAAAAGATTTATCTGGAGTACAATAGTAAATATATAGTTGCTGTGAAATGATAAAAAAATGAATAAAATCATATTACAAAACAAACAAGTCTTCCTCTATTTCCCATTTTTCTTCTCTGTTTAGTACTATTCTGTCTCTGATATTCATTATCTTGAATCATCGTTTATATGATACCTTTGAATTGCTGCTTGGCACATTTCAATAGAACTCGTAGAAGGGAAACAATATGTTTTCAAATAATAAAGCTATTTGAACAGCCTATCAACATAAAAAGAATCTCTTTCCAGATCACTAACTCTATGTCTGTACTGTAACAATTATTCAACTGCCTGCCAACCCCTCATCCATTGACCTCCCTTGTACTATTAATTATTCATTCTTTCCATCATTTCTTACCTTGTCAGCTTATGTTTTGTGGTATAGTGCTATAATAATTTCCTTCCACACATTTCAACTCCCTTTCCTTTATTTCTTCTTTTCCACTATAAACAAAATCCTTTTTAGTCTTTTTCAAACCAATTATTTCTCTCTCTTGGACTTCACCTCAATATTTGAATTTGGGAGTAAATTGAATACTGACTCAAAGTGTTCAATTTAAATGCATGATCCCACACATGAATTGGTCAAATGGTTAATACCAAGAAGTCCTATTAAGACTCCAAAATAATTTCAACTAATATTCAAGTTGATTTCAAACTAACTCTCTCTCTCTCTCTCTCTCTCTCTCTCTCTCTCCTCTCTCTCTCTCTCTTTTTATTTTGTCTCCTATCAGTTAATAGCCTTGTCTTTTATTTCCCTTAAAAAACAGAAACAATGTCAATGAATTTTGTCTCAGTTTTCCCGGCAAACCTAGAGTCATCCTGAACCATTGTCTCCCTGACTTTCAGTTACAAGGAAAATAAGGACCTTCATCCTATCAAATGTCAGACCTCTAATTATGTTTAAATTCCTTTTTACAGAATATTCTCCAGGGATTTCATTCATTCTTTTATCCTGGTCCCCAGTTTTTCTTGCTCTGCTAATAACTTCTACAAGTTACAGAAATTAATTATGGTGTCTCTTAATGAAAAAATCTACAGTGGACTAACAATCTCTTCTACTTACCAGTCCCGTTTTCCCCTCTAAAAATCAACAGAAAAGTCTTGCAATTGCCTGTCATCTCCAGTTACTAACTGTAGCATCCCTTTCTTTAACCACGAAAACCAGGGTTCTACCCATGTCACTGACTTACAGCTCTTCCTGACAAAGATATCAACCATCTTCCTCGTCTTTTTTACAACCTCTACATCAGTTCTATTCAAAACATGGGTCAAGACACAGCAAAATCAACAATGTATGAACAACTTCAGTTGATCTTCTCTGTTATTATTCATCCCTTAACAATAGAGGCATCTGGGTGCTCAATCCAAAATCTGAAGTCATCTTGATTTCTCCCTTTGCTAAATACTTACACTTGTTCTTTTAGCAAAGCAATTTTGACTGGCAGTTTCCCTATAAAAACATTTTCTCTAATTGAGACTACTACAGTGACATTATACAAATCTCTATATCCTCTCTTTTACCACCAGAGTATGTTTTATTAATAGCAACTAGAATAATACTTTAAACATAAATCAGATCAGAATACTCCTCTACTATAAACCCTTTAATACCTTCTTATTGATCTTAAAATAAATTCAAACTTTCTACTGGTCAGTGTACATGACCTGACTCACATGTAAAGTTTTGTTTATAGAATTACTCCTTTTCTTTTCAGATAATGGAATTATCCTTCATACATTAGCCACATTGGTATCCTTTTAAAGAATAAATTTTATTTTGTATATTTAAGGTATGCAGCACAAAGTTATGGGATGTATGCAGATCATAAAACATACACAACATCTTACATAGTTACTTATATTTTTAAAATAAGGGGCAACTAACATTTAATCCTATAAACAATACAATATTATTACCTATAGGCTTACCGTGTAGATCCATTTATTCTACATTCTGCTTCTTTATATCCTCAGGCAAACACCTCCCATCCTCCCTCACACCTGGCAAACACTATTTTGTTGTCTTTTTTTATATCTGGTTTTTTATTCCAAATATAAATGAGGTCACAAAATATTTTTCTTTCTGTTTGTGGTTTATTTCAACTTAGCATATTGGTCTCTTCTAAAGTTGTTCTCAAAGAATGGACCCCACAAACGGCAGCATATATACCACCTGGGAATTTATAGAAATGCAAACTCTCAAGTATCTCTCAAGGGCTAGTGATTCAGAAACTCTGGATGTGGGGCAAGCAGCTAGGATTTAACAAGTCCTCCATGTGGTTTTGATGCATGTTAAAATCCAGGCATTGCTGCTAGTACATGATATTGCTGCCTTAGGGGCTGTGTTTGTCCTTTTCCATGCCTGGGATATTCCTTCTCGGCCCTTGGCTTGGCAAGGTTCCTGAGGTCCAGCATGTGTTGCTGAATCTAAACTTCCACTCCCATTAAACATGATTGAGTCACTTGTTTATTGTATTATCTGTCACTCTCTCTCTAATGCAGTCATCAACGTGGCAGAGCCTTGTCAACCTTGTTTAGTGCTTTAATAATACTTCCAGCTCAATGTCTGACACAGGGTAAGCAGTCTGTAAATGTGTGCAAAATGAATGCATCCACCATGAGAATCTGTAAATAATAATTTGATTAGTTAATAATTTTATAAACTCTACTAAATTACCTGATATTTATCTTTGGATTGAAAAGGAAAATATTTCACTTTACCTCAGAATGACAAAAGGTAAACATTATTTGTGCAGTAAATCTGTTTGAATGAAAGATATTGTTATCCACTTCTTCAATTATCAAATGAATAAATAATTTTATATACAGTATTGATCATCTAGCACTGAACAATTTGTCATGGTTCATAAAATGGAAAAGCTGACTTCAAATTAATATCTTTAAATTCATTATCAAAGAAAGACATTCATATTATTAATATATCTATATGATATAAATCACCAATGTAATACATTACCAATTTTTTTAAAGTTATAATTACTTTGGCTATAAATAAAATAACACAATGCATAACATAAAGACAAAAAATACTTGGGTGCCTGCTTTACTCAGAAAATGGTCCACAGAATACAGAAGGCTTGAACTGGGTGAAATACAGAGCCACTGGAAATTTATTTGGTATGAATTTATGTGTAGAATGAAGTTGAAAAGAGAAATCTTGAGTTGGACCACACCAATAAAATTGGATCTTAGAAGGGCATTTCATAAACAGTATTTTTTAAAAAAGAGCATTTAATATTATAACACAGAAAATATATTTTCAGCACTAAATAAATGTAGGTTTGACTACCTGAACAAGCAAATTGGGCTACAGATGAGAGAAGAACTCCAAAGAGACATACAGTATTCTTCTTTAATCCATAATTTCCCTTCCTTGATTTTAAAAACCCAGAAATGATCAGAGTCTAAAAGCATTAAATGGAAAATTTTAGAAGTAAACAACTCATGTTTTAAATTCCACACTGTTATGAGCAGTGTGATGACATTATCCTGCTCTGACCATACTGCAAACTAAATCATTCCTTTGTCCAAAGTATCTACACTGTATATGCTACACGTTTACTAGTCACTTAGTAGCCACCTCAATTATCAGATCTATCTGCATGATATTGCAGTGTTTGTGTTCAAGCAATCCTTATTTTATCTAATAGTGACCCCAAAGACCAAGGGTAGTGATATAGCAATTTACATGTGTCAAAAATAAACCGTAATGTGTGCCCTTTAAGTGAAAAGGTGAAAATTCCTGATTTAATAAATGTAAAGAGAAAAGAATGTGCTGTGATTACTAAGATTAATGGTAAAAATGAATCTTCTATCCATGAAAGTTAAGATGGAAAAAGAAAGCCATGTTATTTACGCCGTCACATCTCCAGTTGCAAACACTGCAACCACAATACACAATATGCGCTTAGTTAAGATGGAAAGACATTAAATTGTTCATGTACAGGAAAAAAAAATAACATGTAGAGCTTCTTCTTTTGTCAAATACCAAATGGCAGATGACACTGGGGCAGTGGAAGAGTCCAGAGGCCCTGGGGGTCCTGGAATGGGAGGCTGGGGTGACTTTCTGGGAGTTTAGGTAGAGTCTCCAAGGCTGCCGTTGCAGATGTGGTAGGGGTCAGAGTCGGTCATAGAGCTCGTGGAGGGAAGACCAAAGACAAAAAGAGTGAATTCAGTCACCAAGCTGGGTCGCCTGGCTAAGGACATGAAGATAAAGTTCCTGGAGGAGATCTATCTCTTACCTTTGCCCATCAAGGAGTCTGATATGATTGATTTTTCCTGGGAGCATCATTCAAGGGTGAAGTGTTTAAGATCAGGCTTATACAGAAGCAGACACTTGCTGACTAGCAGACCAGGTTCAAGGCATTGGCAGCTATGGGGGATTACAATGGTCATGTTGGCCTAGAGTGAAGTGTTCCAAGGAGGTAGCCTTTGCTGTCTGAGGGGCCATCATCCTGGCCAAGATCTCCATGGTTTCTGTTCAGAGAGGCAACTAAGGGAACAAGATTGGCAAGACTCACACTGTCACTTGCAAGGTTACAGAACATTGTGGTTCTGTTCTGGTGCAGCTCATCCCTGCCCCTAGAGGTACTGGCATTGTCTCAGCCCCTGAGCCCAAGTAGCTGCTGCTGATGGCTGGTAGTGATGACAGTTACACTTCTGCCAGGGGCTGTAGCACCACCACCTTGGGAAATTTCACCAAGGTCACCTTTGATGCATCTCTAAGTCATGCAGCTTGCTTGACCCCTGAATGCTGAAAGAGGTTGTGTTCACCAAGTGTCCTATCAGGAATTCACTGACCATCTTGTGAAAACTCACACCAGAGTTTCTTTAAAAAGGACTCAGACTCCAGCTGTGTCTACAACAAAGGGTGTTTATACAAGAAAAATAAACGGAATGAAACATGTTTAAAAAAAAAATCAAACATGTATAGGAATTGGTACTATCTGTGGTTTTACCATTCAATGAGGGTCTTGGAACATGTCCTTCATGAATAAGGGAGGAGTACTATAAAGCTAATGACAATATTGTAGTGTAGATTTTTAAAGGAGCTGCAGAAACTTACTTAAGTTTTACATTAGATATTCCTTATTTGTTGAATTAACTGATAAAATTTGTGTTGCAATAGGCTAGCAGTTATATAATTTATCCTGCTACATATTGTCAAGCAAGTTTGAACCTTCAGGTACAAGAGAGTCACATAAATTCTATCAGGTCTATATTTTATTGTTGTTATTGCCATTGACTTTAATGTCAGATTTTGGGGGTAAGGTTTTGTGTTTCCTCTAAACCAGTCCTTACACGTGCCTCATTAATGATTGAAAAGAAATAGGAAAAAAAATCAGAGGATGGGAACAGTTTCCTGTGGTTGTTTACTTGCCCAGAGCTCTCTGGGATCATTGATCTACTAATATCTCAACCTCTAGGAGGTAAGGTGATGGTGCCATGCGTTTTCCAACATAGAAACTGTCACCATATTATACTCAAGATCCTACCCCATCAGACTTCAGAAAGTACTGTTGTCATTCTTACCAATTAAGTCCTCCAGGAGAAACAGTTTAGTTTTACTTAATCTCTTAATAGTTTTAGGTATAATAAACTACATCCTTGAAAAAGCCCAAGGGTTTTCATTTTTTTATTTCTTTGTCCTATGTCTTTTGGACCTTAGTCCTTATCAGTTTTACTTACAGGTGTATTTCTCAATTCATCCTTAAATAATTTCACCAGCCTCCTGTCTCACTCTCATTACTCAGGGTCATTTTTGTTCACTTTTACAGATTCTATTTTAAAATATATGTGATAACTTTTTCAAGTATTTGTCTAAATTTGACTGAATTACTCTAATATATGCCCATATACAGTGAGTTGTCACCTGGTCATACTTATGTGACTATGAAGAATCTCCAGCTCAGCATCTCTGATAAGGAATTTCTCAATTTTATCACTGTTCTGGGTGTCCTCCCCAAAATCATATCTTGTTCCCAAACCTCAGCACCTATTTGGAGATGGAATACAAACAGGGGTGAACAAGTTGAAATGAGGTAATTAGTGTCATTAGGACATAATCTTATATAACTCATGTCCTTATACACAGAGAAAATTTAAAGGTATATATGCACAGAGAAACATCATGTGAAGAAGAAGGTAGAGATCTGAGTGATACTTATATAAGCCAAGAAACTCTAATGATTGCCCATGAGTACCAGAAGCCAAGGGAGAGGAATGGATTGGCTTTATCCTCATAGCCTCAGAGAGGACCAGATCTCCTTACACTGAAATCACAAATTTCTAAGTGCCATACCATGAGATGACAAAATTCTCTTATTTAAGCCATTCAGTGTGGTGTTTGGCTACTATAGTCCTGGTAAATTTAAAAAATCAACAAATCTGATTAAAACAGGGGCAAAAGATTAACACATACTTCAGAAAAGACAGATGATAAATAGGTACATCACACTGTGTTCAATATAATTTCTTATAAGAAAATGCAGATTAAAACCAAGATTAGATACTATTGCACAATAAATTGTAAAAAAATAAAACAAAATAAATGTAAAAATTATCAGTACCCCTGAAACTATTAAGTACTGGTAGAACTGCAGAGTAGCTAAAAACTATGCTAAACTCTCCTATGTTCCTAAGAAGGTTATGAAATGTTTTAGTCACTGTGAAAATTTTAGTGGTTTCTTACGAAGTTAAACATTTATTTATCTCATGATTCATCAATTCCACTGTATATTCCCAAAAGGTATGAAACTTACATTCATAAAAGATTTATACTCATGCAAGTTTTATTCAAATAGCCCAAAAGGAAAATAACCAAGTGTCCATCAAAATTGTATACACACACAATGCAGTGTTATCCTGCTCAGCAATAGAAAGGAAAGAACTTAGAGTGTATATAATTTCCTAGGTCTTCTGTAATTAATTAGCCACACCATCTGGGCATAAAAGAATAGAAATTTATTCTTTCACAGTTCTGGAGAGAAGATGTCCAAAATCAAAGAGTTGACAGGGCCTTGCTCCTGCTGGATGCTGTAGGGAAGAATTCATTCCTTGACTTTTCCAGCTCTGCAGTCTCTTAGTTGCATCTTCAATTGTCCTCTTCCTCTTGTGTCTACCTCTATAGTCCCTCTCCCTTTTCCTATAAGACTCTATGTGACTGCATTTCAAGATCACATAGATAATCTAGGACTAGCCCCTCCTCTTACTCTTATTTTTTAGCCTTATAAGATAATATTCACGGGTTGCTGGAATAAGACATGGACATGTATTTTGGGGTTGATATTCAGATCACTACACTAGAAAATACATCAAAAGTTATGTGCTAAATGAAATGAAAGTTACAAACAGTGTATATGTCGATTTGCATAAAATTTTTAAAAACCGGCAAAATTCTATTGAAAGAGAACAGCTGGATGGTTTCCAGGGACTGGAATTGGGTGGCAGAAGACAGTAAGTAGTATGCTAACTATGAAGGAGTCAAGGAGATGTTTTAGGACAATGGATGTGTATGATGGTGGTTACTAGGTTGTACACATTTGTCAAACACTCTGAAATGCATACCCAAATCTCAAATTAGAAAACATTTAAATATACATTTTAGATGCTTTGAAATTTCCTTTCGTTATACTTTCCATCTGCTTTTTCCTGTTTTGTTGTCTTCATAGATTAGACACTGTTATTATCAGTTATGGAAACACTAGATTGTACTTCATGGGTTTTCTACTAAGTGTTTTCCCTAGCAGTATATAAAGATGTAACAATGTCGGGGAGTTCAGATACTTTAGCACCAGAAGCAAAGAAATTGTTATCATAAGGGAAAGGAGAAAAGGGAAAATAGACATAAGAAAATAGAATATTCTTTTTTTGTCTGTAAATATGGTAAATATTTAAATATTTCTCAGTTTCTGGCTTTTGAATTTGTGGACTTATAAAACAAACAAGCAAAAAAGAATGTAGTTGGAGGCAAACATATGTTAGAGATGGAAAGACCTAAGAAGATTTATGCTCATGCCAAATGAAGGCTACCAGTCATATCAAGACTGACTTTCCATACTTGCTTAAAGTGTTTCATCTAAAGATAAAGTAACCTGACTATTACAGATAAATTATGTCATGCAATAATTTGGAAAGAACATGATAACATGTATGGAATAACCAAAATAAAATATTACATTAACAATAAACAAAATAATAAAGGACACAATTAATGAGTATATTAAAAAAAGGAAGGAAACATACACATATTTAACTAAAGTAACCTATTAAAAACATAAAACAATAGGCTGAATGTATAAATTCAATTAGCATTATAAATTCAATTAGCATCATATTAAATTATTTATTAGCTATACCATTTTAGTGTCAGTTTATTACTTGCCTCCCCAGAATCACTAATTGCCATTCTCTTATAATTTATACACCAATATTACCTAACTGCATGTTTTTTAACATCTTAGCCCATATACATCCATACCATACCCTTCTTTCTTTTCTTCCTCTCTTTTATTTCCTTCTTTATTTTCTTCTATCTATTCTCTCAATAAATCCTTCCCACCTCCTCTTTATGCCAGTTTATTTCACACTCATTCCTTAAGTCTCAGATTCAGTTTTGGTTTCAAGATTTCAAGCTTGTTCTTATCTCAATAACTTCTCCTCTTGACCAAAACTTGAAGTATATCACTTTCTACTAGAGTCAAACAAAACAAACAAATGAACAAACAAAAAAACTCTGACACTAGTAAATTATGGAGTGTTACATAGTTGCGTCCCCCGTGGGTTCTTAAACTCTTGTCTTTAAGACTTTTTTTCCCCTTTATTATCCATCTTCGTAAGTTGACAATTAGCACAGTACTTGGTATATGTAGAGGGAGTCAGCGGAATATTTTTAATGACTAAAAATACCTAGAGCTGAAGATGTTTCTAAAATAAGAAGTACGCAAAGAGCATCCACTAATTTGCATTTGGAGCCAGAGTTCATGTGGGGTTAGAAGAGTTGAGCCTTGTAGCAACCTGAGCTGTCACTGTAATCATCTCAGCAGAAGCTGTTGAACCCTCAGTAGCTATACAGAGAAAGCTCCTAGGTTTTCCTAAGAATGTAATTTCAACACTCAATCCCACCCAAAAACACAACCTGAAGCAAGAAAGGACAAAAAGAAGAAATATGAAAAAGGGGAAAAATAACTTTTAGAAAAATTTTTAGAATATGTAGTCTCAATCTATTTTGAGTCAGAATCTGTAAAGTTATCTAGAAAGTATAAGCTTTTTCTTGACATTTCAATGTTCATAAAACCTAAAGGTATTAACATTATGTCTTGCCACTTACTGATTCTTGGTTTTATTTCTTGAGTTTTAGGGGTCTTGTTAAGGATGTAGGTGCCTGTTCCAATATGTGGAGTCTATGTTTCCTTCTGGCAATTGCAAAGTTTCTGGTCTAATTTCTAGGTCTTTGTTCCATTTTGAATTGACTTTTGTGTGGGGTGAGAGGGATCTAGTTTCATTCTTCTACATATGGGCATTCAGTTTTCTCACCATTATTTGAAAAGACTATCTTCTCCAGTGTATGTTTTTGGCACTTTCTGCGAATCAAATGACTCTGTTTATATGGATTTGTCTGTTTTCTATTCTATTCTATTTGTTTTAGTCAACTTTTTCTCTGCTGTGACTCAAAGACCTGACAAGAACAATTTTAAGGAGGAAGAGTTTATTTGGGCACTCACAGTTTCAGAAGTTTCAGTCCATAGACATCCAACTCCATTCCTCAGGGACTTGAGGTGAAGCTGAACATCATGGTGGAAGAGAGTGAAGGAGGGAAGTGGTTCACATGATGATCAGAAAGCTAGAGAGACTTCACTCACCAGATGCAAAATATACACCCCAAAGTCACACCCACAATGACCCACATCCTCCAATCATACCCTACCTACCTTCGGTTACCACCAGTTAATCCCCATTAGCTCATTGGGGAATTAATTCACTGATTGGGTAAGGCTCTCATAACCCAATCATTTCACCTCTAAGTTTTCTTGCACTCTCACACACAAGCTTTGGGGGATACATAATATCTAAACCATAACATCATTCATGTTCATGTTTGTTTTAATGTAAGAACTATGCTTAGTTTTTATAGCATTGCATTATAATTGATCAGATATTGGGATGCCTCCAGTATCGATGTCTTGCTCAGGACTGCTTTGTCCATTCTAGTCTTTTATTCTTCCAAATCGTTTTCAGGATTTTTTTTTTCTAGTTCTGTGAAAAATGCCAAATGTATTTTGGTGGAGATTGCAGTGAATCTGTATAAAACTTTTTGTAGTATAGCTGTTTTGAAAATACTAATTCTGCCTGTCAAAAACATAGGAGGTTTTTCATATTCTAAGTTTCTCATCAATTACCTTCTTCAGTGTTTTACAGTTCTGCACAGCAAAGGAAACAAGAGCATGAAGAGAGCCTACAGAGTGGGGGAAGAACTTTGCCAACTGCTTCTCCAACAGGGGGTTAATATCCAGCAAATAAATGACAAAACAAACAAACAGACATTTCTCAGAAAAGAAATATAATTGATCAATAAATATATTTTAAAAATGTTCAATATCCTAGAAATCAGGAAAATTAAGATCAAAACTATATTGAGATTTTTTTTTTACTCCTGTTGGAAATACCAAGAATACCAATAATACTGGTGAGGATGTGGGGAAAAAGTTAACATTCATATATTGTTGGTGGAAGAACAAATTTGTACAACCACTTGAGAAAGCAGTATGAAGATTCCTCAAAAGACTAGGAATGGAACCATCAAATGATTCAGCCATCCCAACCATGGCATTTATCCTAAGGAATTAAAATCAGCTTACTATAGTGACTCAGGCATACCAATGCTTTACAACTGCACAATTCACAAAATCCAAGATATGGAACCAATCCAGATGCTCAAAAAATAAAAAAGGCTTCTTATTGTTGATTTGCTTGTGTTTATTAAGGAAATATTCATGGAATAAGATTTGATATTTCATGATATGCAAATATTATTATTTGTTTTCTTAATGTGTAATGTAGACTAAAATTCATAGCTTGAAATCTTCTTAGTATACATCATTAATCCTTTTCATTGCCCAAGGGAGCAAAAATATATGTAGGAACAGAATTAATTGACTTATATAGCTTATCCATAGCATGGTAAACAAAATCTGTAACATTAAAAGCATGAAATTAGTGTAACAAGAATTAAATAGAGATAGATATAACATTTAAATGTATTGATTTTAAAAAATTATAATTAAGAAAATGAATTGCATGAGGCTATAATTTTAAGCTACATATTTATATAAAAGTTATATATTTAAATCTTGTGTAAATATACATATACTCATATACATATAAAATATGTCTATTATATATTTGTTTATTTTTGTAATTGAGAGAAACCAACTAAAAGATATACAAACTGTGCAATTCATTAATTTTGATTTCCAAAATATTTATCCTACATTTAATCCATAATAGGTTTTCTTATAGTTTCTGCAGAAATGAAGATCAAAAGGATCAATATCCCTGAACTTACATAGTTTATATTTTAACAAATTATTGATAATCATGTAGCAAAATTAACTCATTATGACTGGAAATGTTAGTAATTATCTCAATTTTTTTTTTTAGTTTTACACTTGTTATTTTATTATATAATCACAATTTTGTCAAATTTAAAAGTTGACTTCAAAATTTTCAGTTTGATTCCCTTTCTCTTTAACATCTATTTTTATTTTTCTGAAACTGTATTCAATTTTAAAATAACTTTAATTATGTTAGGATATATAATTTCTTGTACTTTTTGGTTATTTGACTAAATATAAAGGAACAACCACATGATGTTTAAAATATTCACTTATTGGGAGGGCATTAATACTGGTATATGTCATGTAATTCTGATCACTGATTTCAATGAAGATTCACACCATTCTACTTAACAAACTGACATTATAACTCCTTTAATTAATTTGTCTACTACTTATAAATTAAATGTAAATTAGGACCTGACATAAGCTTGATGGGGGAAACTAAAACACTAAGGGATGTATTCTTAGTTTTCATCTTCTGGAGTTCACAGAGTAGTACAGAAGATAAAAGTTAATCTAAAAGTAAAAGCAAGTAAACATAAAAAAATATATACTCTCAACTGAATCCAAAGAAGAACCACAGATTCTTCCCTCCCTTTCTTAGTATCCATTGTAGATCCCTAAAATAATTATCTCTATGAAGTCCTCATTTTTTCAGTAATCACTTTACATATACTTGGACAGTCTGCTTTAAAATTGTAAAAGTATATTTGGTTTTTAAAAATACTTGTTCAATACACAAGAAAAAGCCAAGTTGGTCCATATTTGTACATTTTTGGAAATATGAAATCAAACTGTTTAAATGGGATTTGTGAAGATGTAGCAATTTAAACTCAACTATTTTCAGTGTTATCACTTATACACCATTAATTAGGTATAAGATACAGAGGTGAAGACACGCATGCCACTTTTCATGCTTTTATTTTGTTTTCTATTTGTTTTGTTTCATAGTCTTCCCTGTCCCTATTTAAAAATAAAAAACTCTTTTAAATACATGAGATTCCCAATTAAACCTTAAAATAACTAAAATATACTTGGGACAACTGTCTATCTCTTACTTTCTTCTTGATGAAAATGCCATCTATTAACCCTTTCCTTAATTTTTGATACCTTGATTACATAAGATTATTCATACATGGTTTAAAAACTTATGATTTATTTCTATGAATACTAATTTTAGTGATATTGATAAATTTCAACCATTTTCACAGTAAAAACATCTTTATTAATCATTTTCAAAGGGTTATGTGAATATTTTTAAAATACCTATGCAAATGATTTGGTTTCTTGGCTTGACTAAATGAAGGAAAAGATTGAAATTATAATAGTTCATAGATAGTAGGGTGATGGTAAATCTAATGCATGTAGTTCTAACAGCAAGTGTTTACATAACTTTCTACTTCTTTTCTTAATGGCTCAGACACATGTTTTTTTTGACTAGTCTTGTTCTATTTGGCTACGAACTGTTTTTGCAGAATCAATATGTGGAAGCAATAATTAATCTACAAGGCAGCTGCTCAAAAAGATAAAGACAACATTGTGATTTCTCAGGAAATATTTTCTAATATAAGTATCTTCAATTTCTTCAAATATTCCTTATAAGAGTTCCACTCATGTTTTCTCACCATAATTTGCAACAAGTAGGAAGCCTTACTCATTTCTTCATGTGCATGCAACTTCCACCATTCTGCCTCACCTACAAAGAACAATCTGTTCTCTGTCTTCTAAAATTGTGTGTGTTTCTCCCTTTCTTTATGCAGTTTTGGCAAATTGAAAAGCATTTAATGGATTATCAGAAGGTAAATGCATTTAGTCTACTCCAACTCAACATCTTGATAAAATTCTCATTTTCTCTCATTTCCTTTTAAAAGCATGACTTACATAATTATTTAGTTGTATAAGTGCATTCATAGCATAATATCACACTTAGCATTTTTTTATTTCATGATTTTTACTTTCCTTTTCTATGACTCCTCCTTTCTCTCTTTTCTTCTTTTCTGATCCACAGATAACTCCATACCCACACACAACACATGCACATGAACATATACCAGAGAACCCAAGTAGCAATTTTCTCTTCCTTATCTTGTTTTACATTCTTAAGATTTTATATATATAGTATGGAGCTTGTTTTAATTGTAGAGGGATCTTAATCAGCATTGTTATCTTCATTTTTAATTAAATAGGTTTTTTCAAATCAATAAAAATCTAATTCACTGTTTATAGTGAATGTGTAATATTAAAAAGTGTAAATATGTCATAATATTATAATTTATACAACTGTTCCCTTATCTATAGAAATTCATTTTATTTTAGGATTCTTCGTAACTCTTAACAATGTTTTAATAGCATTATTACTCCAGTATCTCTATAGATTGGAATTTTAGTATTTGTGGGATGAATCATCAAGTATGGGTGTTTTAGCCAGTTTTGTTGCTGCTGTGACCAAAAGACCTGATGACCTTTAAAAGAGAAAAAGTTTATTGTGAGTCTCACATTTTCAGAGGTCTTATTCCTAGACAGGTGGTTCCATTCCTCAGCACTCCAGGGGAGTCAGAACATCATGGCAGAAGAGTATGGTAGAGGAAAGTAGCTCAGAACACCACACCAGGAAGTAGGGAGAGTGAAAGAGAGACTCCCCTCATCAGGGACAAAATATATGCCCTAAATGACCCATCTCCTCTAGCTACACCTTGAATCTATGGTAACCTCCCAGTTAATCTCTATCAGGAGATTAATTCACTAATTGGATTAATGTTCCCATAACCCAATCATCTCACCTCTAAACCTTCTTACATTGTCTCACATGAGCTTCTGGGAGACACCTCAGTGTGTGTTGATGGATTAATTGTAATATATCTACATGTCTTTATATATTTATCAAATGCTTTGCTAAGAAGTTGTAATAATTTATATTTACATGAACAATATATTACAGAGTCCTTGAACATACTTTTCACCAGAAAGATGTTAAAATATTTTTTTAATTGTGGTATTTTGATTCCCATAATATGATAGCTCATTGCTTCTTTGCATTATCCAAAAACCTAATAAATCTAAGCATCTTTTCATTAGAATTTGTTCTTGTATTAATTGCCTCTTCAAGTACTTTGCACATTTTCTAATATGTAGTACACTTCATGTCATTTATCAAGTACTACTATAAATTAAAGATAATAACTCTAGCACTGCAAATTTTTGTTGTAATTTCTTATCTATTCAGGTATTTTCATGGTATCATTGATATTTTTTGTCCAGCTCACCTTTTCTTAATCAAATATGCCTCCTTTTAGTTTCTGAGTTTCTAGTCTTGACCAGCTCACCAACACCTTTGCCATTCATATAGCCTCCTTACTTATTCAATTTTTACATTTAAGCATTTAAAATATGGGTAAGTTATTTTAACATATGTTAAAATTATTGGTACAAGTTTATTCTCTTCCAAAAAATATAAATTTGTACTTTTCCCTGACATTTAGGAATTTAAACCCTTTAAAACTGACCTGAAATCATCTTTGCACATAATAAATTACAGTATGTATTGCATTCTTTTTTCAGATTCCTTACTCTGTTCAATTGATAAATTTAATAGATAATTTGATTCCTAAGAAGAAAAATATCTGTATGTATTTTTATCTGACCACACTGTAGGTATTTATTCTTATGTAACATATTAAAATAATTATAGACAATCAAAATCTATAACAACTCTGTTGGTATTACAACTCAAATGTATTACATTTATATTTTATAGTTATAATTATTTAACTTTAATACATTTTTTGTATATAAGGACATGGAATTATTTACATCCTCATACTTTATTTTATATTCTTTATCTAGATTTTATGTAGGCTATATTATTTCCTACATTTAAAAGAATTTCATATTTCATGATATATATTGTCCTTTCCCGTGAGCTTATTACTAAAGTTGAAAAAAACATTATTTATTATCATAAGTTAATATAAAATCACTTTAGAAAATTTTAATTTTAATTCCAGTTTCAAACTAAACAATCATTAACAAAAAAGCAAAATATGTTCTGGTTTGGCGATTGTACCATTTTATGAAAATTTCAATATACTGACAAAAACATGCAAGTAAATTTAAGTAATATTTGAACATTCTGTCCAGATCTTAATTTTAATAGAAATTATTTTAATATTGTGCTTTAGTTTGCTTTTATTCCATTTTATCTAGAATTGTACTAGCAATACTGATATATTTTAGCAAATATTCATCAACATTAATAAGATTATCAAGATCATATGTTTGTTTTCTCTTTCAATTTGTTGATGTCATAAATTATGGTAGCAGGTTTAATGATATTAATTATACTTTACTATCATAAAACAAATCATAATTAAAACATTTTATTATAATTTCAACTAGTATAGAGTGTATTACTCAACATCTATTTAGAATGTTACTTATATGTCAATAAATGAGAGTAATCTACAGGTTTTTCTTTTAATGCTATATTACAAGTTGTAATCCTCATCCATGGAGGACGAGTTCTTTGTCTACTTTGTTCTCTCCTATAGTCACAATATTTAAACCTACATTATCCAGTATCTCTAGCCACATGCAGGTGTGGAAAATTAAATTAGTTAAAGTTCAGTTCCTCAGTTTGATTAGCCATGTTTCAAGTGCTCTTGTGATTAGCACCACCACATGGGACTGCACAGACCTGGGACATTTCCACCAGCACAGTGAGCTCCAGGAGCAGCACTGCTGTGGGGGGCACCCATTTTGATAATGCTGGATGAAACTTGGTTGGCAAATTTTCAAATTAAACACATTATTCCTCAATGGGTAAATTACATTTTGATAAAAGGCAATGTTGCAAAATTGTAAAAAATTTATACATAAAATGAAATCAGGATCTAAATTCAGATGATATACACAAACATTTACTCTCATCAGTTCTTGACAGGACAATCAAACATTGTGGATGATGTGAAAAATAATAATGGTTTAGCCCTTTATGAATTAAAGTAGATTTTAGTGTCTATTCATATTGCATAATGGAACTGTACATTTTTGTTTTGAACAAATTGACATGAGTCAAGTTAATTCCTGAAATTCAATGAAATACCTAATAGATTCTACACAACGAAGACATGTAAATTTCATGTATACATATTTGATTCTTAGGGTGACATTTCTTCTATATTAATCTAAATATAATTCATATTCAATTTAAAAGGGAGACTAATATCATTATTTTAATATCAGAGATCATCATTACAAATCATTATTAGAAAATAGATGTAAAATTTCAAATATGAAACTTTTGACTTTTCCTTTTGAACAATCAAGGGCTATTTAAGTAATTGGCTTCCTGATATCTTGAAAATATTAATGAAAACAGAAAAGAAGCAATGTATTGTGCGTGCCATATATATATATATCTATATCTATCTATCTATCTATCTATCTATCTATCTATCTATATAGATATAGATATATATGTATCATTTATAACTGAGGGCAACATATTGAAAATGATTCTTATAATCCCATTCTGGATTATGTGTACCTTTTATTTTCTATATAACATGTCATCCCTTTCTCAGACAGTGGGAATCCACATTTCACATAAGATTGGAACCATTAGCTGGGCAGTTAATGTAAAAAGTCAATTAATGCAAGGAATAAAAAAAAATTGCTTGTAGACATTATTTTTAAACTCAAGGTATATACATATATTTTATTTTAATGGGTCCAGAAAATTTATAGGAAAAAGTCTTTAACACACGTATACTATTATATACTTTTCTTTAAAATGAAATAAGACTTCAATGGAATTTTCACAGCAGTGTGACTATATCTTCTTGGGCAGGGCCAGAGGACATGAAGAAACTGTAAAGCAGAAACAATATTTGCTTAAGGAAGACAATCTAAAGAAGGTAAATAACTCTCTAGCTGCCAAGAAAAACTAGAAAGAAATTATAGAATTTATATAGCTCACCTGAGTCATGAGAAGCTCAGAAAGAAAATTTTTGAATGAGCTATAAAACTTTGAACATGGTAAAAATCAATTATTATTAAATTATTAAAAAATAATATCAAATTATAATTATATACTTATAGAATATTTATTAAATGTACATATTCTTTTATCTATAAATCTATCTACTTTTTAAGTTTCCTTAAATCTAGGATTTTCCCAGTAATATTAAATTTAGTTTTCTAGGGTTAAAATATTTTGTATAATCTATATATCATGAACTTGTAAAACCTTTCACATTTTTCTATCTATTATCTAAGGGTGTGACTCAGAGAATTTTGCAATCAAATGAATTACTGTCACTTCCATTATGGTCTAATTCCAAGTTATATTCTTTACTGCCAGTTAATTCTACTAAACTACCTGGGATTCTGGCATAATTAAAAATGTTTATTATTGGAGAGTAGAATGGAGATTATAAAACATTTAAGTGAGTTTCTGAATTTTGTATATTTGTTTAAAAGATTCTTAAAAACTTAAAAATCCATTATTTCTTATTTTCCATAAAATTTATTAGGAAACACAGCAAATCTGTTAGAATAAATGCTCAAACATAATGACACTGAATCTTATTATTTAATGAAAAAAGCCTTCCATTCCACTTTTAATTTAATAGATCTCATTGCTAGTTTTAGAGTGTGCACCTTAAAAACTATTATTTATAATTCATTTGAGTATTAGAAAATTTAGTCGATTAATTTAATTTGCTTGGTCATCATGAGGACCTGCCATTCAAATATTTATCATATCTCCCTCAACTCACTTTGCTATCCTTCTAGGCCTACTCAGCATCTGCTTTTCCCTTTTATTCTAGAAGAGACTCTACAATGATTCCTCCACTTCTACTCTACAGCATATAAACCTGCTCTTTATAAAACATACTGATTGATTATTTAGAAGTTAAATATCAGATTTATGTGAATTTTCACTTTTATGCAAAATAGAGTAACAGGTAATAGAATTACTCTCCTGCTGGAAAGAACCTCCACAAAAAAATTCCACTAATATATAAAACAGTAATTTTCACAGCACTGAACATCTGAAGATGAAGGCCAATGGTCCCTGGGCCATGCAAACTGGAGTCAGCCTCATTGCAGCTCAATGCCTTGAGAAGCATTCAGGATCATTATAGGGAAGCAGAGCCAAGTTGGAGCCCAGTGGACTTCCTGAATTGAGGAGAATTAATGAAAAACTGGAGAAAGCAAGAGAAAGCATTGCATTGACTAGAGAAGCAGAAAAGAGTTTCAAATTTGAAGGAAAAAAAATATATGTATGTATAAATATATCTGAAGCCAGGGAGTGAACCATCCAACATGATTAGAAGAAATAGTGCCTAGTGCTGACACACTGCCTGCTTCCCCCAGTCAGGCAGGGGAAAAATATCTCATAATTCATAGAATTGGGATGAGTATTCAAAAAAGTACTTTCTCAATAGTGGGGAGTAATTAACTGGAGACAGAGCACCGTTCCAAATCCACCGAACAGATCATTAAAACAACAGACCATAGATGAAACTCTCTCCAACTAACTCTCCCAGGTAGAAGCTCAAGATGTTTAGGAATATGAAAAATTCCAGCTCCCAACAAGGTGATATTCACAATTTTGGCTTTAAGTCAAAGATTATTGGGCATGCAAAGAGGCAGAAAAACAGGACTTATAACAAGAATGATCAGTCCTCAAACTGTCAGTGGATAACAGAAGAAAACCTTTCTTGTGACGGTGGCTTTCTCAAACATTATAAAACACTGTAAAGTTACCTTTATACCCATATCTCAACTATGATTTGCTTCCTGTCCACTACATAGAGTATTTGATCAACATCTGTTTTGGGTACTATGGGAAGTAGAGCAAGAATGTAAGTACATTTCATTCTCCCACAGATGGTCATAAATTCAGTGATTCTAGAGCTCGAAGTTATAAGTAGTAGTTTCCAGAGTAAAGATTTTTATTTTTTTAACTTCTAGCATTGTTGTGGTTCTTGAACAGGCAGCTATAATGACTCCTTTCTGAGGCAGTTTCTGAACTTGGCAGAAATAGCAGCTCCCATGGTTCTCCTTTTCATGTGTCTCTGAGAGTCTTCTTGGATGGTTATCAGGGAATCTGTTTCCTCAGGCCTCCTAGTGAATTCATCATCTAGAAAATCCCAAGTTATGGACCATGGTATCTAAGTTACTATAAAGAGGTATGGATGCCAAAATTTTGATTCTTCACATTCAGTGGAGCAAGTATAATCACTCAGATTGTACTTGAAAAGACTAAGTATTCCATGTGTTGTGAGTCATTTAATTAGATATAATAAATCTATTTCTGCTAAAAACCAAGTAGAATGCATTCTATTTTTTTTCTTTCTGACTAATTATTAATTCAACAGCAGTTTCTGGAACTGCTCTTAAAAATCAGGACTCATGCTATTTTAACATGGACTATCCAGAGGAATTTGATCATCACCAATCTGAAAATCTGAAATACAAAATGCTATCAAATGCAAAACTTTCTGAGCAGTGATATGATACCACAAGTGGAAAATTCAACATCTGACCTCCTGTGATGGGTCACTGTCGAAATGCAGGTACACTAAAAATATTGTGTAAAATTAACTTCAGGTAGGTATATAAGGTGCTTAAGAATCATAAATGTATTCTGTGTTTAGACTGGATTTCATCCCCAAGATACCTCATTAGGTATACACAAATATGCAAAAATCTGAAAAAAAAAATCTAAAATTCAATAAACATTTACTCCCAAACATTTCAAATAAGGGATGTTCAAACTGCATTGCTTTGTTAGGGAGTACTGACCTCAGAAATAGAATAAAGGGACTTAAGGAGGTGAGGAAGGAATGATTATGAAAGTTTATTATTAAACTCATCTTCATCGATTGTGATCGATTTCATATTATCAAGACACAATTTGTAAGAAAGAATTTAAACTTGTTTTACTATCATACATGGTGGGAGAAAAGGGGCAAGAAATTCATAATAAAATTTCTTTATTATGAATTTATTATTTTCTTTATTTTATTATGAATTTCTTGCCCCAGAAAGTGTTAAATACTATGCATTTACTATTGTACATGTGTAAGCCTTGATTAGGTTCCAATCTCTTGAATAAAGAAGTCAAGGTTAAGGAAGGCCTGTGGTATTAATAGGATGTGCAGCAGCATCAGACCGGCCTGCATGAGGTCAGTCAGAACCCAGGTAGATCTGCTTCCCATGGTAGCAGCTGGAACAAGCAACACAGGATAGCAAAAGAATTGAAGTGGTGCATGAGTCACTCTTTTACAATGGAGCCCTCTCTTAAGTCATTCCATTACCTTGTGATATCAATATCTAATTCACTCTTTGAGATTCATCTAAGTGTTACTTTAATTTTCCATGACTTTTAGTTCTTTTTCCTTCTGCATGGAGCCTATTATGTTTTATGACATCATTGCTTCCTCCCTTCTATTTAGCACATATCATCATTTATTGATAAGAATATTTATTTAAGATAAAAATTATTTAGTTTGAAGATCCTTGAGGACATAGATAATTTCTCATTAACAGTATATTATTCATATAGAAGTATGGATGGAATTTAATAGATAACTAATAAACATTTGTTAAATTAATGAACAAATTATTTTATGATGATCATATCTTTAATCTTGATAAAAAAAAGGGGGGAAGATAAGAATAAAATATACCTACATAAGATAAATTGAATATTTTCACTATGTGTGAAATTGCAGGTCAATTTGCTAGAGGAGTTAAGGCATGACAAGCGATTTATTGTTTACAGGTAATTTCTGACAATAACATAACACTTCCTATCTGTGAAAACATATGTTTTCACACAAGCATTCATCAGCTTTAGTATGTCACAGGTCATTGCTGTTACTCTTCTCAGTACATAGTATTGATTTATATGGAAATGTTAATTTATTTCCATTTTGATAATAACTTGTAAGAATTAACTATAGATAAAATAATAAAAGTAGCTCTTATAATCATTAAATGAATCTTTATGTTACAAATATTATGTACAAATAATATATATGAAATTATAATAAGGTAATTGTTTAAATGTGTGTGTACAAATAAGGAGTTCTGAATAAGAATTTTTGATCTAAAATGTGTTAATTATTTCACTTCAATCACACTTAATAACCTCTCTGATCCTCTTCTACCATATACATATTTTATATATATATACACACACATATATATAGTTGGTGATGCCATAAAGAACTCTAAGAAGTCAGATTCTAAGACAAATCATAATTTTATATACATTAACAAGTAATGAAACCAACAATTACACTATAGCTTTTCATCAGTTGTAGCATGACTCCTGATTTTTGAGATATTAAAATTAAAAAATAAAAAAGAATTAATTGACTTAAATTGGTGAAACAGTTTTTGTGCTAATCAAATTAGATAATAAATGCACAGAGCTTCATAGCATTAGCAACACAAAAATATCTTGAAATATATACCACAGCAAAAATAACTGGAAAACATCTTACAATCTATTTAAATGGATTTTTTGTTTGTTTCATAACATCCCTTTTCAAATGCTTTCCCTATGACTAGGTGAAGCAAGCATTGGCATAATCACTTTTATTTTAGATCATTTAATTTCCTTTGCCCCTTTGAAATCATTTTATCTGGTTCCTAAATTCAACTGAAATTCTTTTGATTTAACAATAAAGGGAAGTAAAAAAGGAATAAGTAGGTTTGCAATCCAAATGTGTCTGTTTTAGATTGATGTATAACTTTATTCACTAGGTTGAAACATGCTTGACTGTTTAAATAGATCATCCACACTTATATTCTTGATTCTCAGTTGTTATTTATAATACTAATGTTCCATCATATTTGTCGAATTCTTTCAAGATTCAATCTTGGTACACAATTCTACTTTGATGATCACATGTATATTTTCTAGCTACATTCATTTTCATTTTTGAAAAATTAGCCAGTATCAAAATTTAAAAATGACTCATATATAATTTTATGAAGTGTTTATTATTATAGTTGTCAGTTTTATAAATCAGATAGGTTTTAACTCATTGAAATAGCACAGACTGAAAGATTTACCTACATTACATATGTTATTTTTGTTTTACATAAATTTCATTTAAATGTATCAGATGTCTAAGCATAACACTTTATGAATTATCAATAAAACAAAATAGATCTCTAGTTCCTTTATTTATTTATTTTTACTTATTTCTGTTGGTTCTGGGAATTGAACCAGGGACTCAGAAATGCTAAGCACATACTCTACCACCAAGCTACAACTGCAGCTCCTGGTCCCTTTAGATGATCATTAAGAACAACCATAGTTGGCAAAAATTAATTCTTATTTTACTCTTACAGGTCCTAAATTTTATATTACATAGGCCCTTAATTGACATAGGTCAATTATCAATCTTCCCCTTTTACCTTTTATTTATGTGTCATCTCTCCTCTAAACAACAGATACATGTGTTAAGTAAAAACAAAACTCTGAAAAATAACACACCCAGAACAGAATGATTTTTGCATCAACAACCAAAAAAGGATACACTGAAGCTATCCTGACAAAAGTTAGCCTTCACTGGAGGTATTAAAATTTTTTTTATTGTTTTATACTTAGATATTTAAGGAGATAATGACAGTTTTCCATAAAAGCACAAGCAATAACTTCCGTATGAAAAGCACAGTGGAGATATTATCTGAAATAATATTTTCTGTCATAATTAGATTCCAAGTCTAACATTATAACCATCATAATTATATTAATACACACAAACACATATAAAGCACACATGACATATATTTGCCAAAAAATTCACATAACTAGGCAAACACAATTTTTATCTTTTTACATTGTCTGCATGTTCTGTTGGGATGGTTATCAAAAAATAAATATTCTAAATAACTCATTTTCAGATGTGTTAGCCAATACTTATTATTGACTGAATCAATTATGGTCCCTAAATTTCCATAACCCTCTTCTTCCTTAACAATAAAACCTCACTCTATTTATTGGGTTCATGAGATTTTCAAGTAAAAACTCTATGTCCCAGACTTTCATACAGCTAAATGTGGATGAGTACTGTGCTATGACACAAGCAAGTATGTCAAAGGAATATCAAAGAAATGTTCTTACAATGAGATTATGGTGCATTTTTAACCTTATTTTCTCCTTCCTTACTGTATAAAATTTAAATGAGAGCTACAGTTTGAGCAGCTTTGATAGGCTATATTTTGACTATGGGAGATCTACAAGATATAATGTCATGGGCTCCTAATGCTCTAAGCCCTATCATATGTGGAACACCTTTGGATTCCTTGTATGAAAAAGAGAAAAAAAGAAAAAAAAAATCCCTGTTATTTTCCAGGAAGACAATTTTATTATAGGTTTCCTATTATTCACAGCTTCTTGTAATATTGACAGAGAATATGACAAATCCTTTATTTAATAGACAAAATTCATTTTAATTGGTCTTTTGTTTAGTTTTTTATCATGTTTCTGTTTATTTATACACAAAGTTGCTTTATACAGTCATAAAAAAAATAAAATTATATCATTTGCATATGGATGGAACTCGAGACCACCATGTCAAGTGAAATAAGTCAAATTCAGAAGGCCATTAGTCATATGTTTTCTTTCATATGTGGAGGTTAAAGAGAGAAAGGAAAGAAAAGTGGCAGGGTGATATTGTGAAAATCAGCAGAGAACCAGGAGGTAGAAAGACAGCAGAGAGCAGAAGTGCTGGGAAGTGATAATGGCTAAAACTATATTGTTATATTGTGTGCATGAATACATGTATGCATGTATGAATAAATCCCAGAGTTATGTACAACTATAGTGCACCAATAAAAATGTGGAAATTTTTTTTGATTGGAAAACTTCTTTTATCTGACCACCACATTTTTGTTCTTTCTACATTCTGTTCAGTTTTGAGTGGGATGTAGGAAATCATAAAGAGTACCATACCACCACTTCCCTAAAAACAAACAAGTAAACAAGCCAGATAAAACAAAAGCATAAGTGTCCTTAGAACTATAAAGCAGTTGAAGTTGCATGACAAGCAAGTAGTCTGAAATACAGAGTCAAGCACCCACAAGTACAGATATACTAGCTTATCAATGCAAAGCCTAGGAGGAATAGATGTTGGGCAATACATGCCTGAGCATAGTGATTTAAATAGACTCTTTATATGAACATCTAAAGCATGGGTGAGGATGACAGAATAGAAACTCTATTGAAAAAAGTCAATTGCAGAGTTAACTGGAAAATTCCTCAAATATTTGGAAATTGAACGATGCAGTTCTAAAAATCATGGGTTGAAGAAAAATTCACAATAAATAATAAAATGTTCCCTTTTTAACCACTGCCTAAATTTCCTCCACCACAACACACCCAAAAACAACTGGTGAGACTCAGCTAACATCAGGATTCAACTTTTTAAATCAGACTTCACTTTTGCTTTTCAGATACAGAAGAAAAAAAAATCTTATCAAATTAATAAAATATACTAACCTAAAATTTTGGACATTTAACATCTGAGCATAATCAACAGAAGAAGACAAAGATGGTTAGCTTAATTGGTCAATTAGAACCTGGGTTCAACTTTAGCTTGCACTGAATAGTGATAAAATATCAGAAGCAATTGATAGAACATAGAGAAGGGAATCCTGAATCTTAGAGAAAAAAGAACATTTGTGTGTATTTATCATGTCAAGCTTACTACTCTACCTACTGTTACAAGCCTGAACACAGAGGACAGTTTCTCAAGAAGAGCGCTGAGGAATACGTAGATGATGGGAGCAAAAGTGTCCTACTAAAGAACCCCACTGGCTCTCCTCTGTAGTCCACTGATGAGGACCAGAGGTCCTTGTGTTGAAATGACTTTCCCACCTTCAAGGTGGTGGGCTCTCAAAATAGTAGATCTATTGAAGCAAAACCCAGTCTAAGTCAAGACTGGCATACTTTAATAAGCAGGAGGATCAACATGGAAATTTTATCCCTAAGGAAAACCACCAGGTCCACCACTGGGAATCAAGCAAAAATTTGGTTTAAGTCTAAACTGACTTTACTATATGATAAGTTCATCCAGTTGATATTCCCTAATCTTAAGTGACAAGTAAGAATAGTTATGTGTTAATCCTGGGCCCATTGAGTGATGCTATTATGATGGGAAGGTAATATGAGATCCTTTAACAGTACATCTTCCTACAAAAGCAATAAGAACAGAATAGGAAATTACAGAGATTAATGTCAAAGGGTTTGAAAGATTCAGGGTGAGAGTTTTGTTAGATCTCCAAATAAATCACTGATCTCTGTGACAGAGATGGATCGTTCTTGGGAAATGACAATAGAATATGGTGAACTTATTTAAATAATAGCTGTTATTTTCAATGATGTTCTGGATATGGTCTTTATCCTGGGGCAAGTTGACACTGACCTTGGTAGGCAATTCAGGACTATCTTCCCAACAAGTGGTTATTATTTCCCTATATCAATAAAATAAGAAACCAGAAATAGTTTGTTTCCATGTAGAGGACACAGAAGTATGCCTTCACTGTTACCTTAGTGACATAACACCTAGTTCACAGCATGCTATTTAGTTTTGGGGTAAGAGTGAGGAGGTATTCAAAATGCCTCAACAAAATACAGATGCATTCAAGAGAACACACACACACACACACACACACACACACACACACACATATTTAGGGACTTTGCATTTCAGTAAATTTTCTAAATATATTCTGCTGTTACGCAAAAAAAAAAAAAAAAAAAAAAAAAACCCTCAAAGAGAAATAAAATTTTCAGTGCATTTATTTTCCTATCAGTTAGGGATAAAATGATTTGTAAGATCCTGGATGTTGAGGATAGACTATACAGCTACAGAGCAACAGCATCTGGTATGTCTTCTATTTAGAAGAACCAGGAAGTTACCAATACAGTGACCCTAGGATGATTTGGAAATCACAAATATAGTTGATTCCACATAACTGTAGATATCTATAGCAGGGCCCTCTTCTTGGCAGGGTATATATCCCAATTCCCCCGTAGATGCCTGAAATGATGGACTGCACCAAATCCTGTGACATAGTGAAGATACAAGTAATGACATGCCAATCAATGACTTATAGTGGTCCCATAAGTTTATAATAGACCTGGAAAATTCTCATCACTTAGTGTAAACTTTGTAAAGTTTCAGTGCAATGCATGACCTACATGTTTGCAGTAATGCTGGGGTAAAGAAACCTAGTAAACTGACAGTCATTAAGAGCACGAACAAATAATATACAGTTCACAACCCTTGACAATGAATCAAATGGGTATTTTCAACCTAAAAGACAAGTTGAAGCACACTGAAAATGAGAACAAAGACTTCATTGGAGCCAGTATGAAGATGATTACCCAGAGGAAAAGAGACCTCCAATGACATTCAAAGGTTCTGGGCTTTTATAGTGAAAAAAAAAAAAAAAACAACAGCAGCAACAAAAGAGATTAGAAATGCAAACTAGTTGTTACAGTTGCATTGGTTGACAAAAACAATGTAGACTTTTGATTGTTAGTTCATTATTTATGTTATATATTCCAGGTAAAAACTGTGATAAGAAGGAAAGACTTTTACTAAGGTTGTTTATTATATTTATAGCATCAGGGAGTCTGCAGACAACTGCCATGCTAGGTCAGAATGACCTAGGTGATTGTGGTTTCATGCTTCACATTTCCTCAGGCTAAATAATATTTTGTGATTTTTTTCCAATTTTGTGTGTGTGTGTGTGTGTGTGTGTGTGTGTGACATTTAAAACCTTCCTCAGTATATTACTTAGTTTTTTTTTTTTTTATTTACTTTACTATACTTTTATCATTATTTTGCAGTTTACTCTTTCTACTTATAAAAATCATGTTTACTATAACACACTATGCTATGTTATGCTGGCAGCACCATCAAGAGGCCACATCAAGTGATTGATCTATAAACCATCCAGGATTATGTAAATCCACCTTATGATATTAGCGGGATGATAAAATCACCTAAAAATACATTTCTCAGAAGGTATCTCCATTATTACTTGACTCATAACTATAACTCAGTTTTGTTCTTATTGTAGACTTTAGCAACAAAGCATATAATCAGTCTTTTCCTTTATAAGTCAAGAATTTTCATCTTTTCACATAAAAGATGAGTTCTTTTTGGCATATCCACATTACGAGCATCACTACTTAGGCATTTTGAGGTCATTATTCGGTGAAATAAGGGTTACTTGAACATAAGCATTGCCATTATGACAGCTGCTCTGATCATTGAGATTACTACTAGGTAAAAAACAGGCAAGTAGCATAGACAGTATGTACATGCTGCACAAAGGGATGACTCATGTCCCTGGAAGGACAAAATGGGACAGTGCAAGATTTCCTCACACTGCTCATAAAAGGCATGCAGTTAAAATTTATAAACTACTAATCTCTGCAAATTTCCATTTAATATTTTTAGACCAGAGTTGACAATGTGTATCTTAATTGGCAGAAAGTGAAACCATGAGGGGACTTTTATACAAAGCTGAGTAACTTTATGGTTTCATACTCTTTAATAGAAGTTGGCTTTGAAGATTGGATTTATAATTAGATTATGTTATAGACTACCAAGTAGAATTTTGACAGAACTAGAAAAGGAAAGACCATCATCCAGAGTTTATCTAGGTGATATTGGGGAGAAGGTGAATGAAACTTTCTTTGTAAAAATGGGTGATTTTTTAATGTGGGAGATGTTATTCTGGCATTACTGCTCTATTTGGGAAGGAAAAGTGCATGTGGAAGTGTGTATGTGGATATTGGATATTGAGTACTTACACAGTGGAGTGGTCAGTGGAGAATACTGTGGAATTTGTTTGATTCTTTCTCAAGAGCAGGGTTGTTCCCATATTGACAAGTGATCGTCTAACAGATTAACTTCCGTAAGTTAAAAGAATTCCTGTATTTGGGTGGATAAGGTAACGTCCATCTCCCTGCTGCTCTTTCAGCTAGCAATAGAAGTCACAGTGAAGTTACTGTTAGGAGGAAACGTCAGTGCTCAGATTCAGCAATCCAGTATATTGGAAGGCAATGGCCTTTTTACTTTCGAGGCACAGTTTCAATAAAATACATCAGTATCTGGACATCAATACCTCCTGGGGAAGCTCCATATCTACTTCTCCAGCCATCTTGATGAATTTGTAAACATCTAATTTCCTGTATTAAATCTTTTCTGCTTAAATATGCAGAGTGGATAATATTTCTTTCACTTATCTCATCTCCTTATCTCTATATTCTTTTCTTTTATAGTTTTTTTTTTTTTTTTTCGTTTTTTTTTTTTTTTTTTCCCTCGTTTCAGCGGCTGGGGATTTGAACCGAGGTCCTTGCGCATGCTAGGCGAGCGCTCTCCAGAAGGAGCTATTTCTTCAGCTCCATTATCTCTATATTCAATTCTGCCTTCACCTACATCCTCTGGTTCTTCAAGTGCTGCCTTTTCAAAAGGCACAGTACTTTGTTCATGGTTCAAATTGTAGCATATATATCATCATAACTGCCTCAAAATCCCTCTTTGCCATCTGTAAAATACGTTCTCCCTCTTAAAACAAAAGTTTGTTATTTTTTTTAATAAAAGCTTTCCTGCAGAGTTGTATTTGTTATTTGACATTCTCAAAATTGCTTTTACACATCCATAGAGCACCTATACAACTCATGCTGTCATTATATGTTCAAATTTCTTTCCCTATATTAAATTTAAAATTCCTTGGCAGAAAAGCCTATAGCCTATTAGCTTTAATATGTCAATATCTAGTGCAAGTTCAGGAACACAGTAATAATCCTGGATGCAATTTTTTTTCTATGTTTAACTGAAAGGATACAATTTTTTATGGTTATTAGTTTTAAATGGTATTTATATAATTATCTTGGCTACTTTAAAAATCTTTATTGTACTTTACTTCTTTATTATTTAGCTCTTATGTTATTATTCTTCCTTAGTTTAGAGATTAAAAAAATTGGAAAGAAAAATTATTCTTCAAATCAGAATCCATTCTAATTTCAGTTAGATGTTAGTTCAAAGGCTAAGGTGGCATTGGTATTATGGGACAGGAGTGGTGATTGTTTTTAAAATATAAATTTCCCACAATATGCCAGACTTCAAAGTTATTGGTAGGAAAGAGTCATTTAAATGAGCAGGGTAGCCTGTGAGGTAGCCTGTGAGGTTTTCAAGTCCTCTCCACTGAAACCACAGATGGCATTTATGGGCAACCACAGGAAACAATGACAGACATACTGTAAAACTGGATGAAAGCCATGACACCAGCAAGCTCACAGGTGTGTGAAACAGCAAATTTGTAAAAGAAATAACTGTCACAAGAGCCTTTGAAAGGTGAATCTATGCCTCACAGACCTTAAATTGACTAACTGCATATATATTAATAGTGTTTGATTTTTCAGGCAGGAGCTACGGGATGGGACTTACCAAGGAGGTCACTCTGTTTTTGTTGGTGTCAGCAAGAAAGGAAGATTGGTTTCTTCCTTTCAGTGAAGTTGCATGGGTCTAGAACATGAATTCCAGAAAACTGAGAGCAAGTACCGAAAGATCAGGTTGAGAGGCATGCTAAAAGGATCCCAATGGCAATTAAAACTAAAGTATGCTTTGAAAGTGAAAGTCAAAGGAAGGTTTTCAAAGCAAGCTGGATTTGACCATGAAACAGCTGACTGGGTTACAAAAAGAGGGTCCATTGTGAGTGAATGAGGCAAAGAATGGGTCCTTGCTCTCTTCTGGAATTTTTCAATGATTGGTAGATCCATTCATGAAGATTAAAAATTGTTCAGGGTCATAACATGAGTGGTGAAAGAATTGCTCCGTCTGCCCTGGTGCCAGAAAACACCTCCATAAAAGAAGATCCTGACCAGAATAAATAAAACAAAGCTCTCAAAATTTTCTATCTAAAGGTGTATTAAGAGATAACATTATCTATGAAAAGTGCAGCCTATAGGGCAAACCCTTCCTCCTGTTGAATTCTGTATGTGCTCTTTAACTTTGTCAAGTTATTTAACTCTTTGAAGCCTGTTTCCTTTTGTAGAAACTATGGTAGTGCAATTAATTTCTGAATGTTAGTTCTAATTTCTGAGTGCAAAGTAATTATTAATGCATGCTTACAATTGGTTCCATGGTTTCAGTTTAGATATTTGCAACTATTTATTCTTTTTTACCTTACATATTTTTAAGTTAATAGAACTTGTTCAGGTGAAATTAAGGTGAAGTATTTTAACTGGGTGAATGCAATCCATTGTTGTTGTCAAGTTCCTGGAAGCAATACATGCAGAACAAGGCTAATACTTATCCTTTGCAAAATAATTTCAAAAACTTTTCTTGTTTAGAGGTGTCCTTCATTATCTAGGTCATTGACCCTCACATTACTGTACTTTTAATCTATTTAAAACTAAATATTTCTGTACTACTAAAATGTAATTCTAGTTACTTTCATTTTATAGTCACAGAAAATTTAATCCCCATTAGATTGAGTTGCCACTTCACTTGATGGTTCTTTGAATCATATTTACTCAAGGAAGAAGGTTAAGTTTTTCTAAGGCCAAGTATTTTTATGTTAATTAAACTTAAGTTTCAGCTGTAGAATCTCTGAGAGATCTGGAGTCATTCAGAGGAAGGTCACTGTTAAGTTTAGTGTTTGCTCAGACTCAAGATTACCTAGATTTTTGGTTTTAATAAAATGTTACTAGTCAGGAACTGTACTGTTGAATTATTACCCAATATGCAAAAAAAAAATTGTGTATAATCAGCAAAATTCATGAAGGGTAATGTCATTTTGATTAAGCAGCTCTATAACCTTTCTTTAGATTACTCTCAAACAGACATTCTGAAAAATCAATGACAAACTGAGAAATCAAATAAAGGAAATCTTTACAACATTCTCATTGATTCTGGAAAGGGCTTAGAGGCTTAAAGACCATCAAAGGTCCCAGTGGGGTGTTTTTATCCTTGCTATCAGAGAAGTAGTTAAAATACAAGTAAAGGTAAAACAAAAATTTTCAATGATTATTGTATATGTAAATAAACTTAAATAAAGGAATAAGTTTCTATCTAGTGAACTTCCCCTTGCAACTCTGATTCCAGCATATTTTTTCAAGTCAGTGTGATATTACAGTATGCACTATGTACATAAAAATATGTTAATTTTATAATTGACTGCTATGCATATATATTTATATATAATGCATTTAAATATATAGGTATATGCATACAGTTTATGTGCTATAGAAACACCTGTAATCTTTAACCTTATTACTGTGTAATCTCTACTTAGAAAAAAATTTGCACTGCAGATGTCAAAATACATATATCACTAATAGCATGGAATCTACCTCTGTATACAACGTTAGTGTCAGTGCTATATGAAAATATTAACATTAATTATTACTGTTACAGAATATGTGTGAAAATACTAAGGAATATATGTACATATGTGTAAACAATCATAAAAACTCTTAGCTGTCTATGAAACATTCATCATTTGAGCATTTTAAAGAACATTTAAAGTGGAAAAAATCACAGAAAATGTATTTTCACCCTTTAAATTTCTAAGAAAGCTAAAAAAAATTTCTAACTTTGAGAAGAAATTAAAGAGAACAAAATCAAGGACCAAAAATTTACATATATCTCCAATTTCTGCTTTCTCATGTGTGCCATGGATGCTGAGAGACACACACCAGAAGGCACCAGAATGACCTGCCCCAGCACCTCATCTCCCTTAGGTGTACCTCTCTGTCTAGAGATCCCTCTACCTGTCTCCTGTTTCTCCACTGTGTCAACGCCTCCCATCCACCTAGGACCCCCAACTGCTGCTAGGGCTGGACCCTGACACCCAACCCAATTCCAAAGTATGATGGACCAGATATGGAATAAACTACAATAGAAAGATCCAGAGCTTCCACCATTCTACATAAAATCTTCCATCAGTTCTTTGTAACCTTGATTGCCTGCTTCTCACAGAAGCAAAGAGAACAGGGCTTCTCATAGAAATGTGTTCTGGAAGAGAAGAGGAGGCTTCTTTGGTTGTTTTTAATATGATCCTTATTTCACTTTTAAAAGCAGTTTACCACACTGGTAATTCTACACAATACAGCCACACTCGATTGAAATGTAGTTCATAATTATAGCGACTCAAGACACAACAGAAATCATGTCATTTCTCTCAAAATTAGAATAAAAAATTGCACTGAAGAAGTTTAAACAGGTAAGTCTTTATTCAAGACTACTGCAATAGTGTTCAATACTAGTTTAATAGAAAACAGAGACTGAACTCATCTCTGCTGAAAAGAAATATGGCAGCAGAGTTTAGGAGCACTGATGTTAGCAAGTGGGAAAGTATTGGTGAAAGTTGGACAGCTGGTTAGGTTGTCTGTGCTTGCTCACTGACCCTTATTGAGGTGAGTCCCCTACCTTTCCATAGAGACTGGAAGAAAAGGACACTGTCTTTCTTGATGATTATATATCAAACGGATGGATTCTAGGTCCTTGAGAAAGATATTTCTAGGTTTTAAAACTGGCAAGAAACAAAGAGAAGATTCACATCTTAAAGGGGTTGAGAAATAATTTATAATTGTAAGTTTCCTAAATTAAATGCTGTAATAGAAAGAGATTAGGGCCTACACTCAGGAAGAAAACTTCTTAAGTTTTATCAAGCTGAAGAGAACATTAAGGCCATCATAGTCACTGGCAAGTACTTAAGGTAATAATCTCTGTCGATAACATAGGCAATACTCTGAGAAGCCTACAAAAATGGAGTACCAAAGAGCAAAACTCAAACTTATTACACAAAATGAATTTTTCATCTATCTTTTTTATTGAATTTATTTCACATTACCTTCAAGTTTGCTTCATACATACAGTGTATAGTAGCACACTTAGTTTCCTCTTCAGACTGTTTACTGTATCCTCCATACTTAGGAGTTTGTATTCTAGAGGTTAGGATGCTTACATAGCATATAGTATGAACATATAAGTGTTCATTATTACTTTTCTAGGATATTTTTACAAATCCCAAGTGACTTCAAACTATACAGTTATTGGGAAAAATGAGCATATGTGAATAATAACTTAATTACATACACACACACACACACACACACACACACACACATATTATTTTAGTCATTGCTTTGTTGCTATCACCAAATTACCTGATAGGAACACAACTTAGAAGGAAGTTCATTGTGGTTCATGGCATTTCAGAGGTTACTCAGCAAACTCCATAGAAAGCTTTGAGCCTGAGGTCAGGCAGAACATAATGGCAGAAAGGCAAAAGCAGCTCAGTATAAGAGAGGAGCTTATCTTACCAGGGACAAAATATAAATCCCAAAGTCACAACCCCAGTGACCTACTTCTTCCAGTCACACCCTACTGCCTACAGTTACCACCCACTGAATCCATCAGTGGATTTTTCCAGTGATTTGGTTATAACTCTCATAATCGAATCATCTCACTTCTGAACATTCTTGTACTATCTCACTCATGAACTTTTGAGAGGCACCTCACATCTAAGCCATAACATATATATCCACACATATGCACATATCACACACACACACACACACACACTACTTCAAGTCATGTAGAAAAGAGTCGGATAAAATGCAAAAATTATAGTTGTTAAACTAAGGAATTCACAGGTTTTTTTCCCTGAAATTTGCCAGTAATTGAGGGTAATTTTTGTTTTCAATTTTGTTTTAGTTAATTAGAAAATTATTATAATTTTCCAATTCATTTGCAAATTTATTTTTCTCATGCAAATACATATTAACTCAAAGTTGTAAATGGAGTCAGTGAAATGGAAATAACAAAAATTTTGTCATCAACGTTATTTGTCAAATAAGTCTAATGGCTATGAAATACAATGTTCTTTAAATATCACCCAAGAAACTATAAAAGAATAGTGGCCATGCAGAGATCCTGTGATGACTGACAAATCACGCTAAGACGTTGTGGGTACAGCAAGTACCATCTGTGAGAAACTGGGCCTTACAGACATTAAAGAACATAATCAGCAGCTTATGGAGTAAATGCCACATAAGCTGCTCTCTGAGTGAGACCCACCTTGACATGGCAGTAGAAAAGGAGAATATTGTAATGTAAAACCCTGTATTTATATAAATCATTTCCTTGAAAAGCTCTTAAATCCTTAACAGATCCTGAGCTCATCAATCCTTAAATTCCAATGGAGTAAGAATTATAGAGGCATGTAATCCTCAAAATAATTATTTAGTGATCCAAGAAAGACAATTTTATAGAGGCCCCCTCTGTTTTATGAATAGTTATGTGATCTTGATAAGGGGATTACTTTTGTTAGAAAAACTCAATCTCCAGAGAATTTGGAACAAAGAGCAGAGGGATTTATCCTGTTTTACTATACGTATTTCCGTAAGGTGCCTTAAATCCTTTTTAAACTCTGTGGTAAATAAACAAAGACAAGATCAGAAATGGGGAATTATTACATTTAGGTGAAATCTGTGATAATTCATATACAAAGAGTTCACCAAGTAAAATTATTGGGAATATTTATTTTCCTAAACATCAAATTTGTCATATGTGATGTTAATTATGAATCTGATTTATCCTTAGTGTATTTTCATTTCTATCCTTTGCTAATGTCACTATCAGAAGCAGAGACCCATTCAGTATCCTGTTCAACAGTTTTCCCACCAGTATCTACCACTTACAGAATGCAAGTTCCAAGAGAGTAAAAACCTGTGCTTTCATTAAGGAATACCAAGGTATTAAAATAACTCTTGGTTCACAACAGACAACAAATACATAGTTGTTGACTGATGAATGAGATGTAAACACTCTCCTTTCCTTCTGTCTTGCAAACTCTACATTCCATTCCACATTTTTAACCAGTCATCCCATTGTATTCACATACAAGTCTCCTTTTTCTCATTTTTCCCTCTTGATTAGATGTGTTTCCATTATCTTTTTTTATGTGAACCATGACAGTACCTTAAGTCAGTTAGATATTCTATTAAGATTTAACATATCAAGTAAGTATTTTTGATAGATATACAAAACAGTCAGTTTAGGTAGAGAGAGAAAACTGAGTTTCTTTTAGTGATTTTGAGATACAAAAGAGAAATAGTGTTAAATTAAAGAAGCTGACTATTGTATAATACAACACTAGTTGAATGATCAGATCACCTGATTCTAATTTTGAAGATCAATTACTTGTTTATCAATTACTACATCTCTGCCAATTGCTTAACCTCTTTGGGTTAGCTTTTTCTATAGATCTATCTCCCAGTGTTATTGTGAAGGTTGAAAAATACGATGATAATGAGGATACTTTGCAAAAAGTAAATAATTTCTTCTAAGAAATAATTTTCAGTATAAGAAATAATTGTGAGTATTGCAGTTCAGCAAAAATATGTGCTGAAAAACAAAAAAATGCAGAACATTTCTGTATGTTTTCATAAAACTGTAGTTTCATAAAATTCCTTATATCTTTTTTACTTAGAGAAGTTCTCTTTAAAACTAAGTGAAATAGTTTGTTCTTTATTTTCTATTTGATCTGTCAATAGAAGCAACCATACTAATAGGGAAACAATTAGTTGTATAAACAAAGTGTATAAGATTTTATATTTTCTACATAGAAATAGAATAATTTCTACCATTGTCAGAATAATTTATATGGAAAAAATCATTGTAGTTTGTATCCTAATTGTTTAATTAAGGAACTTATTTTCTTCAAAAATGTTGTTTCAAAAAGCCAATAAAAAGGATTATAAATGCAAATTTAAGGAGAAAAATATTTCTAATTCTCTTATTTTAATTGTCACATATTATATTAGATCACATGAGTTAAAGGGAAAGAGTATATTATTTTTATCTAAATATTCTATAAGTATCAATATGCAGTTTAGTGATAGACTAAACTGAAATTGTCAAACAAAATAATCGTATCACTAGTTTTTGTTTTTTTAACATGAAAATAAAACAGAACAAAAATCAACTAGTATTTCCATGTATAGCTGTCAATTTTAAAGTAAATTATAGTGTGACATATAAAATCTTAATAAATTTGAATGTCAAGAAGAAGAAAAGTCAGCAGATCTCTTTGGAAATTTAATGTTTATGTAGTGTTCTTTCATGTTCTGGGGAGTATATAAAATAATTGAATTCAGGTTTTCTTTCCCCAGGGAGATTAATATCCAGCTAGCTATATCAAACAGTTCAAAAGAAATTGAATAGATGTTTTATAATATGAGAAAAGAGAAAGATTAGGAAAATGTGATTTTATCAAGGGAAATCTCATAGAGAGGATATTGACAGAACATTAAAATATTGATAAGATTTGGATAGGCAGCAAAGGAGAAAAGATCTAAAACATGAGAACTAGCATATTTGTTAGAGAAAAATATGAGAAGAAACCCTTAACTGAAGAAGAGAGGGTAATTATCAGAGATTAGAGAAAAATTGGTTTGGGAAAAATTTTGACTGAATGGACAAATGACTGGACAAGTAAAAGTCATTGAATTCAAAGAAATATGATTAATAAAATGATGTATTAAGCTTTTTTTCTGGCAATGGTATTTCATGTAAAATGATTAAATGGAGTGTTTGGAAGGGAGTGGAGACAGGACACTCAGAGAGATGCTTCTGACAGGTTTGAATGGGAAAAGAGGAATGAATAAATCTCTTGTGTCATAGTTATGTAGTACCATTCATTTAGTACGTGTAATCTTATTATGCAGTGGTTGAGCACAGGAGCATTCATTATTTCTAAATATTTTCTAAAATTTGGTAAGATATAGACTGTTATTCCCATTTAAAAGGTGAGAACACTGAGGATTAGGAAGGTTTCCGAATTTTCACCATCCAAGGGCAGATCTGGGATTTTAATCCAGTCTACTTAGTTTTAGGTGTATACTCTTTCCTCCAAACTTTTATTTGCTAAAAGATGACAGACTCATCAGTGGAAAAAAGAATAACTAAGACATTTTGAAAGATAAAAAGCAGAATATGGTGATGAGTTATATGAGGAGAATCAAATAATTAAAAGTTAACATCACCTGAAATCTCTCTCATTTTGGTCTTGAAAAAAATGGATAGAACTATGGCAAAAGAAGAATTTAAAAGTCTGTATTCATACAACTCTAGTATTGTTTTTGTAGTATCCTTTAAAGGTCAATGAATGGCTATTACTAACAATCTATTTTATATTCTTTTCCCTCAGAGATATAGATTCATATGGTAAACCATCTCCTTTCATGATTATCTTAGCATGAACATTAATAAAATATTTTATCACTGTATAACAAAAACTGTAATTCTAACATTTATGCCCATGTTTGCAAGTCATTAGATGCCTACTGCCCTAGGAGGTAGGGCCGGATTTTACCCTGGAAAGGTACCATCTTGGACAAGGTGAGTCTTTTAACTTATGGAAGTTCCTAGAGAAGTCCAACAGCTAAGAATATCATTTGGGAGAACACATCTGGCAGCTTGGGGAATAAGTCTTTAAATCCTTAAGAATAATATAGGCACAGAACACACTATTACACTTAATATGTATTAGCTATTTCATATGTTATAGCTCCTAACTATTGCAATTTCCCTGTATGTATCATCATTTCCAAACTTTGCACACAGGACTATTTAGGATTAAGGAATTAAAACTTATTTGTTTGAACTTTTACAACTAAGTAAAAGGAGAAACAAATGTGTCTAGTTCTTATTTCAAAACTGTAACTTCATTCCCAATATTTGTTCTATCCTATTACAGAGCCAGGTAGAGTCCAAGTCTGCTGTAATAAGTCTATAGGATTCATGGACCTCTTAATTAGGAATGCCACACTGTAGCATAATATCCCACTCAGTCAGGGCTCCCAGGTGGGGAGTCTTGTGGCTTCCTCATATTGGATGGCTGTTTCTACTGTTCTACCTGGTGATGGTTTATCTATAAATTCTAAACTAAGAAAGAAAGCTGTGGGATTACAAAACTGGCAAGTTAGAGGTTAATCAGAATTTTCTAAGACAGGTTCGCAATAAAGGAGCAAGTTTTTTGAGTGTGTTGTGGTTCTTTATTTCTCAAAGTAACAGTCCTGAAAATTAGGGCAACACATTTATCATGAAGAATAAATGAGGTGTACTCCATTAGATCAGTTTTAGATGCTTCTTTAAACTAAATATGTCAGGTCTGTCTCTGTTTCTCCTACTTATAAGAGAAAAGATTCATTTTGGGAACAAGAAGTAATTACAGGTTAGCAAGTAGCTGCACCTATGCTTTTAATTTGAACTATCTTTAGACCCAGGGCCACTTACTACAGATCTCAAGTTGTGACCCTCTCCTGTCCCTCTTGCTGTGAATTTCTCTATTTACCACTTTCTTACAATTGGACTTAACACAGCTTTGAGGGTTTTTTCATTATGTTCCCCTATTTTCCTTTCAATTAACCACACACTTTTTTGCATCTTCAGATAAATATAGAATTTGTAATAATTTCCTGGAATTATTTTTAGTAATTTTCCACAATCCATAAACTTGAAAATCGACTCTTTCCATCTCAACTTCTAATGACAAATTTTGAGCTTTTTGTTTGTTCTTTTAGTTTACAATGGTACTCATAATTTTGTGTGAGTATGAATACCACATAAATTTTTTAGGATAGCTTATTTGTTTATCTTTGAATATGAGACTCTAGACAATAATTTCTCTGTAATTTATTTTTATAATGCTCAGCAAAGAAGAAATGCTCAAAAAACAAAGAAATAATTGTGATGATGTTGTAACTTTTCATTTTATTTTGAAAAAAAGCTTAATCCTAAAACAAAAAGTAATAATCAGTATTATAATTTGTCAAAACAAGTATTGATTACTGTTGATAAACCATATTTCTTAAGGTGGAAAATACAGAGAAACTGAAACACAAGTCCATGGAAAAGGGGGAAACACTTTGAGCCTTGAAATAAGGAAAGTATTTATAAAAGTAAGGAATTCTACATGGTGCCTTTCAGTTGTGAAGACCCTGGGGAAAAGGCTAGAATTATAAATATAATCACTATGTAAGCAAATTGAAAAAAGTCATGTTCACAGGAAGGAAAAATAATAGATTAGTTGGGGACAGGTATAGTTAGTATGAGTAAGAAAACAGTTTTTGAAGAAAGAGGAGGTTTAATTTAAAAGAAAGAAGTGATAAATACATATGGTAGAAAAAGAATTCCCAAAGGAAAAATCTGAGACTAAACACCACTAATGGCAAGCAACATAGTGAGATGGAAAAAACATAACTTGAAAGCCACAATGAAGAGCACAGACTCAAAATCTGGAATTTGTGGCTTCAAATTCCAGTTATGATATTGGGTCTTTTCCTTCACCTCTTTGACCACAGGTTTCTCATCGCTATGGGAATATTGATAGTGCTATCTTATAGATAGGTTAGAATTTTAGTGCCTAAAAATTATATTTAGAAATAGTTATGAATAAAATATAGATGAAAAATAAAAACATGAGTGTATACATAAATAATAGTATCACAAATAATTCATAAGTGTTTTAGTAAGCTTTGTCACTACTGTGATTAAAAGGACTCAACCAGAACAACTGTAGAGGAGGAAAAATTTGTTTGGGGGCTCACAGTTTCAGAGATGCCAATCCACAGACAGCAGACCCCATTCTTCCAGGCTCCAGGTGAGGCTGAACATCTTGGCAGAAGAGTGTTACAGAGGCAAGCAGCTCACATGATGATTAGGAAGCAGAGAGATCTCCACCTGACAGATATAAATATATACACCAAAGTCATGCCTCAGTGCCCCACATCCTCCAGTCACACCCCACCTGCCTTCAGTTACCATTTAATTAATCCCATCAGAGAATTAATTCACTGATTAGGTAAAGACTGTCACAACCCAATTACTTCTCCTCTGAACCTTCTCTCATTGTCTCACACGTGAACTTTTGGGGGACACCTTATATTCAAACCATAACAATAAGTTTTGAAGCTAGACAGATAATTATGTAGGAAAATATACTGTTATGGAAGGTAGAAGGAGCGATTGCAAATGGGGTTCCAAATTCTCCACTTCCTTTCCAATGATTCCTTGATTTTTGATGACTATAAGAATTATTTTGACCCATTTGATTTTAACTAATAAGAGAGAAACAGGGACACCAGAAGGTGGTATGCACTAAGTCTTGCTCTTGTACTGGGTTTGTAACCCTGGGACCAACAAGGTAAACACACCTGAGCTATCATGCCAGAGTATTCTAAACCACATGTAGTAGAACTAAGGAAACTTGGTTGATAACTTGCCAACCAACAGACATGTCATTAAGATCATCATAAACCATCCAGCTGGCCAAAAATACATGGGATAGTCTGCAGATGTTGCTCTAGAAAAACTTCCTTACCCTTCCAGTACTCCCCATAAGCTATCTCTAAATTTTGTGTTGATTGATTTCATCAAAGGTAATTGATGCAAGAATTGGTACCTAGAAGCAGGGTTATATCATAACAAAAACCTGAAATATGTAACTTTGGCTCTGTGATAGGGTGACAGGCAAAGGTTTGGAAGAGGTAAGGAAAATATAAATGAAGCAAGATATATATCACCACATAGAGGGGAAGGTCACTCTTGGAATGGTAGGAAAGTAATCCCAGTATGAGTGCTAGGCAATAAAACCAAGAGCAAATAGGAAAGACCAGAAAGAGTAGAAAAATCAGAAAACTCTCAGAAGACTGCCTCCAGGGGGAAAAAAAATGAATAGAAATATTAATTCTCCTGATAAGTTTTTCCATACCTCAATTTAAATGGGAATAATTTTTGGATCTCTTGAAGGGAGTAAGAAGATTATTCAGGTGTGAAATAATTATAAACAACAAAAAAGAGGTGGTATTTAATTAAATTAAGATAAATAGTTATTTGAGAATTTAAACAGAGTATACTGCTTGATGCAATAGTAAGCAATATTTACATAGACAAGGTAATTAAAAATTAAATATAAATTTAATAAAATTTGAGAGAAAATTACATTGGCAGGATGAAGGGTTCTATGTATAAGTAATCTAGTATTCTTATTAAACATCATAGAAAGTCAATAGACAATGTCAAAATTGATGAATTTCCATATAAAATCTCATGACAAGTTATAATGGCTTGATATTAACATGAGACTCTGGAGGTAAATAAAAGGTGAAAAATCTGCTAATCAACTAAAATCTGCTTTGCTCTTAAAAATGAGTTAGAGTGAAAAAACTTTAGGAACTTTTATTTTTTTGAACTATTTATATATGGTTTGTTTAAATGAAATTGTCATCATCTGCTTAGGGTTATGACACATGTTATTATACATACTATGGATTGAATTGTATACACCACACACACAAGAAAATCATATACTGAATCATGCAAGTCATATATTGAATATCTTTTTGGGTCTCTTTCCGGCATACCAAGCCATTTTCCACTATAAATGAATTTATATATGCTCTGATTTAAGGCCTACTTGTTTGTTTGCTTGTTTTTTTTTTTCCTAAATAAAGTATATATCCACATGCCTTACCTGAAGTTCAGATAATTCAGAGAACTTATCCTCTTAACTGTCTGAAAAAATGTACCTTTTTTTTTTTTTTTTTTTTTTTTTTTTGCGGTGCTGGGGATCGAACCCAGGGCTCTGTGCTTGCAAGGCAAGCACTTTACCAACTGAGCTATCTCCCCAGCCCCAAAATATACCTCTTAATGAGGATGTAGTGCAATGACCATATTATTGGTCTGACCTATCTTCTGAGCTGATGGATCTGTAAGTGAAGATTAGGCACTTCCTCCTCTCCTATGGTCATAGGCATGGACAGATTGATGGATGCTGATGCCACAGCGGGTCTGGACTGACTGTTTATGCAATTCACTTGAGTTCCCTGGTCTTGCTATCATATGGTTTCTACTATATTACTCCCATCTTACTATGAATTGCAGAATGAATTGTCCCAACCTTATATCATTTTTAGCATGACAGGACTCAAGTCATGATAGGCAGTTCTTGTTGCATGGTTATTCAGTGTCCCATGTTGAGGAACTTTTTCTCTTCTAGATCTCAGTGGCACAAAGGTATTATTTATCAAAAGGTTTATCATTTCCCCACTACAGATGACATGGCCTTTCTCTGGAATCCCTGCATTGTGATTTTCTCATTAGAGCCTGCCACAAACTGTACACGGTATCTGTTGTCACCACCAATACTTCAAAAATCATAAAATCTACAGGATTGTTTTGCTCAAGTGACAAAGCTTCTTGCCTCATGTTTTGGGCCTACAGCAAAGTATTTCTCTCATCTGGGTTATGTATGGAAAATACTAGTTCCCAGACCTGAAGACTTTTGACTTTGTTTTGTTTGTTTTTTGGTTTAAGAATTATATATTTAATAAATGAAGAAGACATCTTGACACTCTCCTAAACACTAGATCCTTGTATTTTTATGGATGTGACACATTTTTGAATCTTGTGTTTATTTTTTACTATTAAAGTACATTTGCTTAGTAGTGCTACTAGTCATCTCTTTATCATTCTGCCCAACTTGTATAATGGCATTGATGAAATGAATCAAAGTTGATGTACTGAGACTGTCAGAATACCAGGGTTCAGATTCTTTGGACTATATTGTAAAAGAAGATGAAAAATTTACGTAGCCTTATAGCACAATGTTAAGTACGCATTTAGACTTTTTGTTGTTGTTGTTGTTGTTAATGAAAAGTCTTTCTAACACTCTTTTCTGATTAAAACTGAAAATAAGACATTTTCCCAGGTCCACAACTGTACACTGACTGCACCTGCAATCTCACTGAACTATGGAACACAGTACAGAACGCAGTTATAGTGATTGTGGGCTACCACTCCATGAACCTGAGGAGTCTACAGATCTTCCCCAGGGGCTCTCTAAAGAGAAGAACAGGGGAGCAGTAATATTGAATAAGCTGAAATTTTAGGCATTAAGAAATGAAAAATTAATAATAAAGTGTGTAGAACATAAACTGTAAAGGGAGAAAATAAAAGGCAATAAGAAAGAACAAAGATAAAAGGAAGAGACAAGAAAAATGGGAGAAGAAAGAAAGACAAAATAGAAGGAGGAATAAAAATTAGAAAGAACTAAAAAGAATAATTCTGATTAAAAATTAATTTTAACAAGAGGGGAAAAGAAAAAAACACAAATAGTATAAAATTATGCAATAACAAATAATGAGAGGAATCGTAGCTAATTAATGCAGAAGACAGTACCTGTGAAATCAAAAAGTAATGTTAAAAATACTTGTGCTTCAGAAATCTTGTTATGTTGGAGTGCTGCAACTGTGTTTTCTTCAGGCAGTTGCAAGTTTCTGGTCTAATTCTTAGGTCTTTGGTCCACTTTGAGTTGACTTTTGTGCAGGGTGCAAGATGTGTGTCTAGTTTCATTCTTCTATATATGGAAACTCAGTTTTTCTGGTGTGTGGGGGGCAGGATCCAAGAAATTAGAGGGGATATCAGTAGAGCAGAGGAAGGAGATTGAGGGGAGGAAGGAGGGACTGGAAAAGGGAGAACAAGAACGTGGAATGAAATTGATCAACCTATGCTATGTACATATATGAATGTACCACAGTGAATTTCACCTTTATGTAAATCTCTAAAATATTAATTTAAAAAACTATAAATAAGGTTTATAAATTTATAAATGAGAAAGAAGGCCAGTGGAAGTTAGAGGAAGGAAAAAGGGGTAAGGAGGAGGGGAGGGAAAGAGACAAAGAACTGGGGACTGAAGTGGAGCAAATTATAAGCCATACTTGTTTGATTATGCCAAAATGAACTTTAATATTATGTATAACTGTAATGCGCTAAGAAAAATACTAAAATTAATTTTTGCTTGAGATTTTAAAATGAAGGGAACATCTTTCAGGGACTTCCAAATTGGGAAAGTGCCAGGTGTTGGAGGTGTGTCCTCTGAGAGTCTCTGGGCATGGCAGCAGTGACCTACTTAGCCTGCACTACGCTAGGGTGGAGCCCTACTTTATTTTTACCTTTTCCCACATCAAGAGCAACATCCTGCTTCAAAGAACTGCAAAGAACTCAGGCCGGGAGTCTTCTCCCTGCCTAATTCCGGCACTCACCTAGGCAGCTTTTTAGGCATCCTGTGGGCCCAGGAGCTGGTGTGTTCTCTGGAGGCACCGAGCGTCCCTCCCCTTAGTGTCTGTGAGTCAGTGCTCCGATTTCTCTCCGGTGCGGGTGGCTGTTTTCTGAGCGTGCAGGAGAGCCACACGCCCAAGGCTATTAATTCTCGCCTTGTACAACTCTGGTGCTGTTAAAGTGACCCTGAAACCTCCACTATGAGCCCAGGTGACTGAGATCCTCCAAGCTGCACAGGTGACAGCGAGCGCGCTGTGTCCGCGGGCGACCGGAGTGTGTGTGCGCCCGGGAAGAGCGCGGCGGTTCCTGGGGAAAGTGCGCTGAGCCCACACCGAGGTGCCCTGCCCTGCTCTGCTCCAGCTTCCAGGCAGCGGAAGAAGATACTGGAGCCTTTGACTAGCAGTGATCCACTGCTTATATCGTGCTTTGACTAGCTTCAAAGGTGCTCTCTGGTGACAATATTTGCTGCTATTTCCAGAGGAAACTTAGATGCAGGAACTTGTCTTTCCCCAAGCTGTAAACCTAAGCGCTCTGACTCCCTGCAACAGCTCTCTTCTCTCTTGTTAGGAGAAGCACAGCGCTTCTCACTTAGTGGATTCTGCAGTTTTGGTTATCAGCTAAATTTCTGTATCAGCCTGATTTTTTTTTTTTTTTTTTTTTTTTTTTTGTCTTTGTTTTTGAGGCAATTTCCCTCTTTTTCCTTTTCCTTTGTGTCACACCTTTCCCTTGCCCTGCATCGGCCCTGGGGGCAGGTTCAAAACTGATGAACTATTTCTCATTCTGTGTCCCCATAACCAGAATCTGAGTTTGGAACACAGGCTTTGCAAGTGTTTACATCTTTTTTGGCCATGGTCCAATACGTGCATGTTTTGATGGTAATTTCACTAGCTCAAGGAATGACTGAACCAAAGGATTATTTCATTATCCCTTGGTCCACTGATGAAAGCACCAGCTAACAGCATCACAAATTAAAATAAAAAGAAAGAAAGAAAGAAAGAAAGAAAGAAAGAAAGAAAGAAAGAAAGAAAGAAAGAAAGAAAGAAAGAAAGAAAGAAAAAGAAAAGAAAAGAAAAACTGCTTAAATCCATACCATGAGGACAAAATCTGACACTTGTATTCTTTTGTGGGAGTAAAGTAAAAAGACCTGTATAAAACAGCTGCAAGAAAACAGCTAGAAGGGTCCTAACCAAGTAGTATCATGTTTCCTACTAAGTTTTCCATGACACATTTTTTCCTACTCTATTAATCAAGGTGGGACCTATTAGCTGTGTGTTATGATAATATATCACATTAAACACATAAAAGGAAGTAGTCCTTAATTCCATGTAGACATGGCTATTCAAGCATAAATAACAAATGCTGAAAACATCATCTCTAGTAATGTCTTGCTTTTCAGTTTTACACCTGTGTTATGTAGATAAATAGAAGAACAGGAAAGAAACAGAAAGTCTCTTTCTGCTCCTGGAGCTCACCATAGAGCAAAAGCAATGAGATCAACATCATGTTGTGTTTAAGAAAATATTCAGGTCAAAAATTACACTGCTCTATAAAGTGCTTTCTGTTCCATCTGCACTACTATAAGTCGATAAGATGTGGTTACAGTTTGACCACTGTCCTGCCTCCTTCCAGTGGTCTACTGCGCAAACATAATAGCACCAAGCAAGCATGGAGTGATAAAGCTATGTTTAACCTAGGAGAAAGGATATAGGTGGTGTTTGGATTGGGGGGATATATGACTCAGACAGGAGGAAAAAAATATGTCCTTCTGCTTTTGCTGTTGTGTTCATCTTCCTCATTCAGAGCTGAATTTTGTTGTTTGAATGTCATTACGTAAGGTCCAATAAGTCTGTCATTGTGTACAGTAATTTGGTCAGAAAGGATCCAAGTTTTCCATATTTCAGAGAGAAAACAGTGCTTGAATAGCAAATCACATCAGAGTAAATATTATGAAAAATACAGTATGACCAGGAACAATACAATATGACCAGGCACAACACAATATGACAAGAGTGTACTCTCTTTAGAACAAAAATGTTCTCATTTGTTAATGCTCCTTTTCTCTAGAATTTACTGTCCTGTTCTTTGACTAATAGTTCAAATGTTCCCTTAAGAGAGTTAGAGTCTGCGGCTTCACTTGGAATTTCAGCCAGCAATGTAGTCACCTTTCACACGATGTGCAAGGTCTTGGGAGCATGGTGCTGGATGCATAATGCTATCAGCTGCTTTGGATCCATTAGCCTTTGGGACCCGTTGGCTCTGTACCACCATGGATCGCTATGCTCCTCCTGACCCTACCTGCCCTTGTACTCATCACCATAAATTCAACTTATCCCTACATTTTCCTGTGTAAGCTTATTCAAATAGAAATATAAGCTGAATAATTGACCTTTTACATCCAAATATAATTTTGGTTCACATCTATATTGTCACACCCTTCATTTCTCCTTATATCTGTTGGTGATCTTTTAGGACAAAAGCTTCTTGAAGATATAGGTTATGAGAGTTGTTTTTTTTTTTTTTTTTTTTTTTACCTGAATGTCATTTGAGAATTTATAAATATGTGCCAATTGTTAAAATTAATAAATGCTGTTAAATATTTCTTTATATCACTTGCCATCAATATTCAGGTATTCTACCATTGACACATTGAATAAGGTTCTTGGCCTGGAGGTCACCTACAGAGAAGAAATGTAAGAATCAGATAGCTGAAGCCCTTCAATCCCCTACTTGTAATCAAAGGTGGTATCCTGGTGAGAGACACCAGAAGATTCCCAGACACCACTAAAATTTGCACAAGGCTCCTTAAAAATTTGAGAGAAATAATATAATAATACAGTCACAGAATTCTTCCAATGACCTTGTTCTACACAATCATAAACCAGTGCCCTAAGAACAATGCCAATGAACTATTCTATTTTTTCCATGTTTCTTTTTTTGATATAACCTATCTCACATTCTTACTCTTTAATTGTACCACCCACAGAGCTATAAGGCAGTGTTGTATGGTAAGTAGCACTAAATATGGAATTTAAAACTTAAAGTCCTTGCTCATATTATAATCTACATTCAGGAATTGCTTATTTTCATGTAATGGTAATTGATATGTAAAATAGGAAACATTCATTCTCTTCTAAACTTGCTTTTTATGAATAGGTGAGGTGAAGGAATTTATGTGTAAATTTATTTAAAATTCAAAATTTATGTCCAAAATATAAGGTAATGTTATTAATATTGTGCCTATTCACTAGTATCTTGGAACAGAACTAGAATATGATGAAGATAACATTATAAGCCAAATAGTGCAGGTCTCATTAAATAGATTGATATTGATTACTTCAAAATCTTAAGAGAATAAAAATACCTAATATAAATTAACTTTTCATTGTATATATCACTAGTAGGAAGATGTGTTCTTATGGAAGGGATTCAGATCTAGATAAGTGCAGTCAATTGGGGATTTTTTTTTTTTTTTCTTTAATAAGAAATGGAAGATGGTCCAGGTGCAATGGCTCATCCCTGTAATCCAGTGGCTCTGGAGGATCACTAGTTCAAAGCCAGCCTTAGTAAAATCAAGGTGCTAAACAACTCAGTGAGACCCTGTCTCTAAATAAAATACAAAATAGGGCTGTTATGTGGCTCAGTGGTCTAGTGCTCCTGAGTTCAACCCTCAGTACCCCCCCCATCCCCAACCCCCCCAAAAAAATGGAAGACGGAATAAAGAACTTACAAACCCAGCAGATTTGGGGACTCTAGTGTTGGGCACTGTCAAAATTACAAAAGCTCCTAAAATGTAAGAAGCAGAAAGCAGTTAGGAAAAAACCATCTCGAGGAGAAACAACTGTCAGTTTGCCTTGCCCGGTGGTACATCCCTACTGCGGTCATCAGCTATCTCCTTGCTAGCAGCTGCCACTACTGGAAATTATTCCATTGGGCTTATGACACAATTATTGACTTGTCACATGCCAGCTATGGGCTGTCTCAGACAGTGGGTAAGAAGAGGGCCTGGCCTACCAACCTTCTAAGCTCAAGATCATCAATGCTAGTAGGCAACTACATAATACCCTTCTATCAAGACCACACTCAGTGGACAGGGGTCAAACTCTTTAAGAAAACTGGTGCTAATAGGAAGATAATTGCCAGAAAGTCCAAGACTAATGAGGGTTTCCTTTAGACACTCCCTATATTCTCTGGTCTCATACAAAAATAAAATTTCTATTTAAGGGAATTTATAAACATGAAGGTCATTAACAAAAATTCTATGTTAGTATTCTAGTTCTAATGAGGGTGTTGAGATGCATTTACTTTTTGTGTCTGTTTCTTCACCTTCTAAGCTACAGTAATTCATTATAAAGAATAAACACTAAACAGTTTCTCATCTAAAATATAAAGAGCTTACTGACTGCTTATCAGCTAAAAGCAGTTTGTGAAAAAGGTGAGAGCAATCTTGGAAATCTATTTTATTTTTTAAACAATATCTCAATACCCATATTCTACTTATTGGAAATCTAATTACAGTAAGTTTTCTCTATTGGTTTCAAAATCATATGTATCAGTTCCTTTTATTTATTTATTTATTTTTGTCATAAAAAGATTACTTTCCCAATATTTTGAGTGATTTGTTTTTTTAATTTCATTGTTTTCTTTGGACAGTTAAAGAATTATCTTTCTGAATAGAAATACTGCTTCTTTTCCTTTTTTCTTTTTGTTTAGATGACAATAGAAGTAAAGATAGGGTCAGTATAAATTATGATTGAAGAATGCCAAGAAAAAGTAGGTTTTATTATACCAACTATGATTGTCATAAAAACTATCTGGAAATGTAAATAATGTCCAAAATGCTGATTAGGGGGAAAAAATGCTAACAGTGGAAATGTGTGTCCAGAATAAATGACTGAGGAACATTAGATAAGATGGGGATTAAATTGGTTATTGTAGAATTATGGTTTTTATGTAAATCCATATTCAAATAGATGAAAGACAGTGATTTAGAAGAGTTCCAAAGGCTAAACTTTACTAATTTCCAAACTTAGCAAAAACAAAAATTGTTTTCTCCGTGCCATGACCAGTTTTCTCCACACTGTAAGCCTTTTCCCAATGAAAAACAAGATTCAGAAATCTCACTTGGAAATTGTTAGTGCCATTTTGCAAACATTTTTGAGAATTTGGAAAAAACAAGTCCCCATTACTTTGGCTTCCTGTTTTCAAATCTGTTCTTAGGGCTGCTTTTCAAATCTTTTAACAACTAGAAGTATGTTTGTTTCCTCAAGTAATGTGCTTGTCAAGCAAGGTTGTTGCTTTTTCTTTCTTCTTTTTTCTTTTCTCTCTCTCTCTCTCTTTTTTTTTTTTTTTTTTTTTGCAAGAAATGTCCAAAGATTCTAAGGTTGTTGAAGGCAATTTAGGATATTAAACAAGGCAATTTAAGATATTAAACATTAATGAGTAATCCAGGCAAGTATTTCATTCATACACTTATAATTTGGTCTCAAATTAAGGTTGCTTTTGAAATTCTTTGATATATTCATTTCCTTATGCATTTCAAATTATCTTGTGAAAAAAGATTATCTGATATTAGTGTTTACAGAAATGCTCATTTATCATGGTATTCTACCACAGAAATACACAGAATAAAGATATTTTGCTCTGCAATATGAGAAAATCATTTTTATGGACTTGGAAATTACTCCATTGCCTTGTTGGAAAGAAAAACAAAAAATAATTTATGGCATGCCACCAGTTTAAAAATTTAACAGGGAGGCAAAATATTAAAATAAAAATAATCAGAAAATAGAATAAAAATGTACACAATCATTACATCGAATTATGCTACTTTCATTATTAAGCAGAAAATTGGTATATATAGTAAGGAGAAAAAGCAGTAAGAGGAAAAATTACAAACTTCCTTTGGAGATGGAGTTTTTAAAATTATTTTTAAATCAATGTGAAATTTGGGGTAGGAAAATTATATATATTTTTTGTATATCACAGTATTGAAAATACTTCTTAGGGAGAGGGTTATTGTTCAAAATGTTATGTTTTGTTTTCTAGTTTTTATTTGCCATTCTTTTTTATACCCTTTCTTTTAATGAATTGTGTTTTATTATAGTATACAGAAATACATTTTTAAAATACAGTGTGGTAGGTACAGCACCATAATAATTTTCTTATGTTTTTCTTAAAAAAAAAAAAAAAAAAAACTTAGTTGTTTCTCCACAAACTGGCATTCTTCCACATCTCTTACCAGAACATATTTCAATTTTTCAAAAATGTTTGATTATTTGCAAATGTATCCAAGAGCTTAGGCAGAAGTATCTGTATCATCTTAACTCCATCTGCTCTTATTCCTGTCATGTCTGGCAAGATTTTTTAAGGATTAATTTTAACTAACAGAAAATCATTAGTACTTCACCATACTATTGATATTTGGGTAATCTAGCTTCATACCACAATGTTTCATTCCACATAGTGACTTAGTTTGCCTTCTAGTAATTTCTTGTGACTTTAGAAAGCAACTCGGTTTGTTCTTAAAAGCATTTCTGCTGAGTAATTTTTTTTTTTTTGCATTTTAGAAATTAAAACCCTCTACACTGTAGTTGTTAATTTAATAGATCAATCAACTCCTTGACTATAAGCCAAGAGTGTTAAATCCTTATCCTGATTAGTCATTAACCCTTTTGCGTACCATCTAGTTTTTGTGATACTGAAAATCAAGTGTCCATAAAGTAAAATCTTCCATCTTCCCATCATAACTGCAGGTTAGCATCATTAGAGAAGGAAGGAAAGCAGCCAGACTCCAGCACGACACGGGGTCAAGCACTGTGGTTCACTTCCTGGAACGCTTCCTGTGTCTCTTTCTCACTAGGAAGATCTGAAGATCACTGTGCATACTGAAAAGTCACCACAGAATGGAAAGTTTGATCATTCAAAATTTAAAAACTGAGTGTTTTACTTCACCTTTTGGTACAGTACACCAACTTTGAGTTCAAAAGTAAAATAAGAATAAAAAATTTTCTTTTTTTCTAGTGTTTTGAAATTGTCTCTTAAATCTCTTTAAAAGATGGCCAATAGAGCATAGTTTTACCAGGATACTCTTCCAAGTATCTTTTAGAATACACTGCCTTTAGGCTAGGTTCTAGTATTTCACTAATTTTTTAGACTATTAATTTATATCTAGGAAATATATCATTTATAGTTTTATTTTTTACTTTTGCCTATCATCTGTCAGAAATAACAATGATTGCTTTGATGTCATTAGAATTTGTTTTTCCTAAGTCATCATTAGAACTCTTAGAAATAAGAATATATTAGATAATCTTATAGAAGTATTAGCAAATATGTTAGTAGATCATAATGAATCATAAATTAGTGGACAAAATATGAAAGATTCCTAAACATGCATTCACTACACATAAAAAAATTTAAAACTTAAAAAGTTTTTTTCACCAAAATTGCCACCTACGTATTATTATGAAACACACACATAACTTTTAAAACTAGAAATTTTTTAGCATGTGGAAACAACTTCAATAAAAGAAAACTAACTCTATTGTTTTAGAAATCACTCAATTGAAGACAGTAAATTATTACTTTACAGAGGCTACCGGTTTGCTACATACAAGTAGAAACTCAGAATTAGGTTCTTGACTTCTTATTTTTGATCATAATATATCTTAAGTTAAGAAACTGCCTTAGACACACTTTAACTTTGATTAAACCTGGAGTTAATCAAACTGCAAGATTAAGGACAGTCCTCAAGAATTCAAAAACTTATGTAAGTTTAGGATTTTCAGAAAAACGCACTCAGGTTGAATAATGCACTAGGAAGAATGACAGAACTAATTGAAACCTGTTGTTCTCTCAACTATACTTATTGCATGGAAAAAAGTGCAAATTAAAACCAACCAAAGGAAGAAATGCAAATGGCAGACTCTGGGAAGAGTCCAAACATGGCGTGCTTCTTGTCATTGCCTCTCTGTGGAGTCAGGAAATTGCTTTACCTTCTCTCAACTGAACCAGGTGACAAGGCACCCAGAGTCTTGATAACCAGGAAGGTTCATGGGAAATCCCAGGGGTTTAGAAGTTGGTCAAGAATAAAAGTCAGATCCTTCTAATGTCCTTACTACATAAAGACATAAAGGGTTAATTTTATTTCTTTGCTGTTTCTTTGTTTTGTTTTGTTTGTTTATTTATTTTCAGTAGTACTGGGAATTGAGTAGAAGGTCTTGCCCACGCTAGACAAGTACTATGCTGATGAGCTATGTCCCCAACCCTTTTATTTTTATATTAAGACAGAGTCCCCCTAAGTTGACCAGGCTGGACTTGAAATAACCATCCTTCCTCAGTCTCTGTTGTAGCTGAGATTATACACCTATGCAGTACACCTGGTGGGGCAATACTTAAAAAAAAAAAAATTTGCAAGAAAAAAATTAAAATTCATATGTTTGAAATAAATTTATCAGAACTTCCAATATTAACATTTCCAATCTGTTTACTTAAAATAAAATTAACTACATTAAAGCTCCTAAAAAAAGCATAATTGAGAGGATCATTTAGGAAACTGACTATAAAGTATATTTTCCTCTTTTTCATTTATTCTGTAGTCTCAGAATTAAGGTTCTTGATTCACCTTTAGGAAAGTAATTTTTATTCAGGTAATATTGTAACCACACTGCTTTCTTAATTTGATAGAAAAAAAAAAGAAAGATTAGTTTTAAAATTCATAGACTCACAAATAACAGATAAGTGCAAAGAGGATACATAAATCCCACCAGCAGATTGGTAATCAGGCAAGGCACATTATTGTAAATAAGAATTTTTTACAGGAACATATTTTGCAGACATATATCCCAACTCATTTGATATTTTTCCAAATGCTTATATTTACTGTTTAAGCAAGACCAAAGTAGTTCCAATAAGTAGAATCAGGTTTAACAAATTTTATCAACCAGACTTTTGGTGTGATTTACTATTTCTCACTATTAGTATTTTTCATTATATAAATACCACTATCTTCCTTTTAGAAAAATCAGCAAACTGATTTTGTCATAGATCATAAACTAAAGTTTATTGACAATTTTTGTGAGGTTTATATTAATTTCAAGATTTTTGACATATAGAATATGTTAATGGTAAGATCCTGATAGAAATCTTTCTCAAATACATACAGTACTCACTGATACACATTAATCAGAGTATTAACATCCACATAAGTACATAGATGGTGGACATGGTTTTCAAAGTTGTGTCACAGAGTCTAGTTTATGTGTTATTGCATCATTTTCTTCAGGCTTCTTAAATTCATGTAATTGTAGGTTACAGTAATATAGAAGATTTTTAAAATAGTGAAATATCTGTAGATATGGTAGATTCATGAAAGAGAAATAAATGCTATTTATTGTGAGTGGGTTAAAATTTTAAGTGATATCAAACTTTACATTTGGCAGAGCCTTAATTTTAAAAGAAACATTAATATTATATTTACTAAACTTTCTTGAGAAAAAAGTAAAATGAGGCAATTTGCTACAAATGACACACAAAGTAATAATAAGTAAAGTAAAACTATTTTGCTACTTTACAATGAGACCAATTAAATTATGGAAATTTCATTTTGTGTTTACCGTCACAAGATAAGTTGGGTAAACTTTCCAAAATGGATATTTTTTAAAAAATTTATTTTTATTGTAAAAAAAATGGAATACATCTTGTTTCTCTGTACATGAAGTAGAGACGTACCATTTGTGTAATCATACATTTACATAGAGTAATGATGTTTGATTCATTCTGTTATTTTTTCCTTCCCCCACCCCCCACCCCTCTTTTCCCTCTATACAGTCCCTCCTTCCTCCATTCTTGCCCCGTGCCACCCCACATTATATATCATCATCCACTTATTAGCGATATCATTCTTCCTTTAGTTTTTTGAGATTGGCTTATCTCACTTAGCATGATATTCTCCAATTTCATCCATTTGCCTGCAAATGCCATAATTTTATTATTCTTCATGGTTGAGTAATATTCCATTGTATATATATACCACAGTTTCTTTATCCATTCATCAATTGAAGGACATCTAGGTTGGTTCCACAATCTGGCTATTGTGAATTGAGCAGCTATGAACATTGATGTGGCTGTATCTCTGTAGTATGCTGATTTTAAGTCCTTTGGGTATAGGCCAAGGAGTGGAATAGCTGGGTCAAATGGTGGTTCCATTCCAAGTTTTCTAAGGAATCTCCATACTGCTTTCCAGAGTGGCTGCACTAATGTTAAACCCCACCAGCAATGTATGAGTGTACCTTTTTCCCCACATCCTCACCAACACTAGTTGTTGCTTGTATTCTTGATAATCGCCATTCTAATTGGGGTGAGATGGAATCTTAGGGTAGTTTTGATTTGCATTTCTCTTATTACTAGAGATGTTGAACCTTTTTTCATATATCTGTTGACTGCTTGTAGATCTTCTTCTGTGAAGTGTCTGTTCATTTCCTTAGCCCATTTGTTGATTGGGTTATTTGTATTCTTGGTGTAGAGTTTTTTGAGTTCTTTATATATTCTGGAAATTAGTGCTCTATCTGAAGTATGAGTGGCAAAGATTTTCTCCCACTCTGTAGATTCTCTCTTCACATTGCTGATAGTTTCCTTTATTGAGAGAAAGCTTTTTAGTTTGACTCTATCGCAGTTATTGATTCTTGCTTTTATTTCTTGTGCTATGGGAGTCCTGTTAAGGAAGTCTGATCCTAAGTCGACATGTTGAAGATTTGGACTTACTTTTTCTTCTGTAAGATGCAGGACTCTGGTCTGATTCCAAGGTCCTTGATCCATTTTGAGTTGAGTTTTGTGTAGGGTGATAGATAGGGGTTTAGTTAATTCTGCTGCTTATGGATTTCCAGTTTTCCCAGCACCATTTGTTGAAGAGCCAAATTGGATATTTGAAGATCTTTCTTTTTGGAGCTGTTTTTATATAAAAGAGTCATTTTCCTTTATTCTGCTGTCTAAAATAAGTTGCATATTGTTTTGAAAAGATCAGGATTTTCCCCTTTTACTGAGTAGCTGGGTTTTTGCTGGGTTTATTTGTGACTATCTTTTCTTGTTGTTGTTTGGTTTGATTTTAGTTTTTTTTTTTCAATTATCCATTGGCTAAATAAGCATGCATCCAATGGACTCACTACTTTATTTGGACTTTATAATGACACAAAATTGTTGTTTGTTATCCTACAAATTACTGATACTTTGATGTTTCTAGTGATTAAGAAAAATATTTTGGAGAAATACCTGTAGAACAATGATGCTTATTAGGAAAGCACAATATTCATTCTAAATTATATGAAGTTAGTACAAATAATTGTGATAACTGAGTATGGGGTATGTTATGGATTGCATAAGGTTTGTCTCCTCTGAGGCTCATGTTGAATTTTGCCATTTTGGTGGTGTTGGGAGGTGAGACCTTGAAAACATGAGTAGATTGTTGAGAAGAATTCATCCTTTTTCATGGGAGTTGGTTTGTTCTCACAAGAGCAAACTGCCACCTTTCCTGTTCTGTCTTTTATGCACGTGCTTGCTCGCCCTTTTATCTTCTGTCATGCTATGACACCCTTGCCAGATGCCACTGCTATGCCCCTCGTCTTCCCAGCCTCAAGGACCATGAGCCAAAACCCACTTCAAGTTTCAATAGATATCCAGATGCAGCTGGTCACTGTTGGACTTCGTAAGCTACAGAATCAATGATACTGTCCTCTTCAGAAATTACCCTGTTGATTTTTCTGTTATAGCAACAGAAAATGGACTAAGCAAGGTAAATAAAACATCTTCCCTTTTAATAAATAGAGATGGTTATCCCCGAGTTTGAGCACTTCTGAAAAGAAAATAATTAATTAATTAATTAAAAAATTAGAGGCATAAATAGGCCTCTAAGTTGTCTTTCAGTTTATATTTTGACTAAACTTTGACTATTCTGGGTTATTCATGTATACAGTTAAACTGTATGTGCAGAAAACCAAACAATATTAGAAACCATGGGGATTAGTATATACATTTAGCAATACAATACAAAATTAAAAGAGTGAAGACATTGAGAGAGATTATTTTATATGAGCAAGAATAAATAGAACTCATAAAATGATGGTTAATCTTATTGAACAGATGAGCCATTATAAGAATACAAATACAATTACTCAATTATTCTATTATGTTTGGCCAAACATCATTTTAATGATGCATTGGAAATTACAATGTTAGGTGGCTCAACATGGAGTCCTGTTTCTGAAGCACCTATTCTTTCTTTCCTTCCATCCTTACTTGCAAAGGGAACATCATGAAGAATTACTAATGTCTGGAATATGCCTAACATGTTCCAACACCAGGTTTGTTTAGTAATTTAAGGCTTATGTCTAATGACCAACTGAAGCTCTTTGTTCATCCCCTGTCTTTGAATATAGATTGGCTAGACAATCAGGGTAAACATAAGTATAGTAAGTCATCCAGCTACAGTCATCCAATATGTGAGTGATAATGAGCTGGAAAATCTAGTTTAATATTAATTCTTAACACATTATGAACAATATTTCTAGGATGCATGATATTTAAACAGCCAGAGGAAAAATATTAATTTTTATGAATAAATTATCAAAGCAATATTTTGTCTTGAATAATGATAACAATAAAAATTAAAACATCTTATTCAGTTTCATATGTCATTTACATAAGTAAATTTCAATCATAGGAGGGAAGTGACCTTGAAATTAATCTAGTCTACATCTAATAGATGAATCCTTTTCCTCTTATTCATACCAAATTGCAATTCAGCTATGTGTATTGTTTTAAACAGCAAAACTTGCATAAAAATCTAAGTACCATATATGCGCCTAAGTTTCTCAATAATATTTAATGGTTTCACACTGTCTAAACAATATAACGAAATATTTTAGATCAAACTACTTAACATTATATTCCTTATGCATAAATCATTTCTTTCAGATAAATTTCTTCCCTTTCAAAATAAGCTTTGCCCCTTATTCTCATTTTACCTTTGCCTAAATTGTCATTCTTAACATTTTTTCGCCAACACAAATACTGTTCATTCATGAAAATGTAGCCCTAATGTGAATCCTAATTGTAAGAACTAGAAGTCAAATTTTTTCTTTTCCAAATCTCTATTTCTGTATTACCTTCAGAATCACTGTGCAATACTGTGTCTTATGCATAGTCATACACCACATAGCAATGTTTCAGTCAGTGATGGAACTCCAAGGACAGTGTCCTCATAGGATTGTGATGGGGCTAAACAATTCTTATAATCTATGGATATAGTAGCCATAATAAGCTGCAGCATGGGGCATTGCTCTTATGTTTGTGTGATGCTGGTGTAAACAAACCTACTTTGCTGCCAATCATGTAAGAATCCAGCACATGCAATACTTATTAATGATAATAAATGACTATGTTACTCATATATGTTTTTATAATATTTTATCATAATCACTATTATAGAGTGTACTCATTTTCCTTGTATGTGTGAATGTGTGTGTGATATTATTTACTGTAAAACAGTATGCCATGTTATACCAGCAACAGCCTCTTATATCTCAGTTTTGTGGAGTCTTTTGATTGCATCATTTTCTCTTTCTCTATACTTAATCTCATTTTGTTATGTTCATGACCCTAGGAGCAATAGTATTTTTTATATACACATATATATTATTGTGTATTATGTCTAGAGTTGTAGTAGATTATATGTATCATCTAGGTGGACATAAGGAAACTCTATACGATGTGTGCACAACAAAATCACCTAACAATATATTTTTCTGTCATTAAATAATGTGTGTATATATATGTATATATATGTATAAACGTGCATATATGACTAATACTAATAATATGTATCTCATCTATATTGTTTTAATATAAAATGTCAAGACTTTAAAATTTTTCTGTAGCAGTGATAAATGACAAATTTACCTTAAGTTGCTATAACTCTTTAAGCAGTTTGTTTTTGTTTACATTTGGTGGTACGAGTTGTATGCTGTATTCATTCATTGTATTATTTAGAAAGGAATTGAAATATTTAAAAGTAAAAAAATGTCTCTAATAGGTTTATATGCTACAATATTTTTTTAGTTTATTTTGAAAATCAGCTTTTTCAGAGTATAGCTGATAAATAAAAATCTATACATATTTGATCTAAAATAATTAGTTAAGTTTGCACAAATATTCTGAAACTCTCTCTGCCATCAAAGAGACATATCCTTCACCTCTAGAAGTCTCTTTATGTCTCTTGCTTGTTTATTTGTATATGGTTTTGTATATGTATTTTAAGGACATTTAACTTGGAATCTATCCTATTAATAACTAATTTAAAATGTACAATATAGTACTGTTATCTCTAAGATTATGTTTCATAGCACATTTTTTAACTCGCTAATTTTTAGTTATCAAAAAATCAAGAGCATATTCATTCTTCTTTCCCAAAATTTGTATTTGTGATTTTGTTTTGTTTTTAAACTTTTTGTTATAATTTTCTTCTTGGTGTCCAGATAATACACATTAATTTCATACAAAAATGAATTAAAACAGGGTTGCTGTAAGTTACATTTACAACTATATACACTACATTGCTGAGTATATTTATGACATGGCAGAACTTGTATTTTAACTAGTTATTAAAATGCTTTGCTTATCATTTTGATGGTCTGATAATTGGAAGAATTTTCCATAGACTAACTTCTTGTTTTTAACATAACAAACCTAGTATTTACTTCCCTGCCCATATAGCTCTACGTGTGGTACTGAAGAAATAAAAATAGGCCCAGTTGGTTCTTTGACATCTGGCCTATGCCTGAATATGAATTGCTATTCAAGACACTGAGTTGAAAGAGTGGGTGACCAAAGTTTATCTGGGAAAATTTCATACATTAGAATAGCTTCATTGTATCAAACAACTGTAAAGCAAACACACAGGTCTTTAAAGCCAAGCTAATAAATACTTCCCTTAGATTTCAATGATGCCCAGAGTTACTCCAAGGCCCCTGAAACAAATGTGAAGTATGATGGAGTCGTGAACTTGAAGGGGAATGATACAGTGGACTTAACAGAATAAAAGCACAAATACTATGAAAACTGTCTCCATTAGGGTCTTGGACAGAGTGTGTATAATTGGATCCCTTAAGTTTAAAATTTCTTCTGTGCTTGTGAATATTTTATGCTGTATGGTAAATCAGCTTCTGTGCATTTTCTATCACCAACTTGAGAGCAAAAACATCTTTTCAGTTTTATTTATTTATTTACATGTAAGCCTCAACCTGCCTCTGTGTTTGTATATTCCTAAGGATATAAACTAACCCACAGAAACAAGATTTTTTGACATTTAGAGTTATTTTATAATAGTGTTTGCAGTGATCAAATTATAAATTTATTTTTTGTATTTGTTGACAATCTGTGCTTCAAACTAATCCAGGTTACCTTGTTTTCTTATTGCCTTGAATGGCAGTTCCCTTAGTATACCATTACACTCTATTTTGTCATTCAAAGAAGACAGTGTGCAAATATCCTAGAATCAGTAAGGACTTAGAGTCCTCATCAAACCCAGAATAGTAAAGTAAATTTCAGAAATGGACTAGGGAATTGTTCAAACTTGGAAGCAAAGGGGTAAAGAAAAAAAATGATATTTTTCATAGATATCTGAAATTTTATTTGGATCATGGAAAAGATAAACCTTAAAAGTATTTCTAGTGTCCGTTCTCATAACTTTACAGATACAGAATATGCTCAGCAAATATTTTGATTACTTGTCTAAAAATTCTACCATCAAATAAGCAGAAACAATAAACATTCTGTCTTCTATCACAAGGCAAAGAAGACCTTTTTTTGCCCTTAAGTTGATTCTGGCTTTCTCTTCAGTGTTCCCTGGAGTGAGTCAGCATTAAAGCTGATTAAGCTAGTTGTTAAAATTAAACTGCACTTGTCAAAATAAATGAACTAAGCACCAACAAAGGAATAGGAGAGGCTTTTTTTTTAAACCCTAATAATGTGCTAGTTATTTTCTCCATATTATGAACAAAGAAGAAAAGCTTACCACCAACGAAGACTATTTTTGATATAAGTTTTACCTTTGAATTTAACTATGCATCTCAGAATAAGCAAGAATATCTTGCTTATGGATGTGGCATGACACTCAGAATTTCAGGATAAATGAAACATTGTCTACTCCAAGACACCTGTATTGTAATGTTAAGGGGCCCAGAGTAGAAGCATGGAGACATGTTTACATATGGTTAATGCTACTAACAAACTCTATATGTATGTAGTCATTTAAAATGTCCAGGATTCAGGCATGCATAGTGGCACACATCTGTAATCTTAGTTACTGGGGAGATTGAGGCAGAAATTGTAAGTTCAAGGCCAGCCTGGGAAACTTAGTGAGACCCTGTCTCAAAATACAAAATAAAAAGGGATGGGGATGTAGATCAGTGGTAGAGCGCCCTGCGTTTAATTCTTAGTGTCACAAAATATGCCACATACATGCATATGTAAAGTCCCTTGGGTCAATCTTTAACCTGTTAAGTAAAAGTAATAACAGCTACATAGTATTTAAAAATAATAAATCGACTAAAATGCCTACTAATATTTTCCCTCAACCTTGTTGAAGAAGGTTGCTTACCTTTGCAGCTCCTGAGGTTGGTGGTGTCTGTCCTTACCTCATACTCGTTGTTTTTCCTTTTTGTGTGACTGGGCAACAAGCAGTCTCTGGGCTTCATGGAGTTCTCCAGTCCTTGGATTCATTAGACAACTTCTTCAAAATGAAAGCCTGCTGATCAATGCATTGTCAGTGTCTGAAAATATATTGCCTCATAGAATAATAAATATGAGTTCACATCTATTGATTCTCAGAGGAGAAAGCATAAAGGAAAAGCCAAGTATTTTCTTCATTAGGAGTTCATTAAGTGTTCTTTTACAGTGAATCTTGTTATTATTCCTTGAGAACATATATATTACCAGCTTTACTAAATTGGTAGGAAGAATCACTACCAATCAATGGGAAAGTTATTCTTTTCCAATTAGTAATGCAAATGTTTAAAGAATAAACTGAATCAAGACTTTTTTACTGAATAGTGTCCAAATCTATATTTCCTTAAAACATTTCTCTCTTCTTCACAAATTACAGATGTCATGGCTGAAAGCAGCAGTGTTCTATCATCTGTAAACTATATTTTCATTTTTAAAATAATAAACATTGCTTGGTGTTTCTCGTGCAGTTCCCTGTGCCTAAGCTCTTTAAATATTTCATATCATTTTATCTTTTTCAATACTCCGTTGAGGGACACTTTTTAACTGTCTACTGGATAAGGCACTGTCCTGGGCACTAGAAGATGCAATGATGAATAAATAATCAAACAAAACAATAAACAACTCCTGGAGTTTATTTGTTAAATGGGACAGTGATTATTTAGTCTCCAGAAGAGAAAACCACAGACTGACAGAGTAAACATGTCTTCTGAGAACTGGTGACTGGGACATTTTAAATCAGAGCCTAGACTAAGTTCTTGCACCCTACAACCTCTAACCACATAAATCTGATGCACAGTGGGAATTCAGCTGTATTTAAAAAATTATTAAGAAAAATTATTCATTCTGGATTTGAGACTTTAAGACAGAAATTAAATTTTGCTGTTTACAGGCATTTTGGTCTCCTTATAGGCAGAAACTGCCCAATTAAACTTGAATCATCAAGGTAGGGGGACAAGCCCTGTGCATAGTGGGAGTTCAATGAATTTTTATTGAATTTTGGCTTTTACACTTGATAAAATCAAAAGCTTAGAGAGGTAGAGTGATTTGTGCAAAAATGTCAATAATCATCTTTCATGACCACACTCCATGTATCTCTCATTTTCCTAATCTGCTAGCTCAACTCTTTTTGTGTTCTTTTGACTCCTATTTATGTATGTTTAGGTCCCCACTCATTTTCACCTCTGCATGTTCCTAATATTCAGCTCTCACTTGCCTTGCTCCTCCTCCTCTTTGTATTTTCAGGACTGCCTCTACCATTCAAGTTCATCCTGTTACAACCTGACACTAGACCACAGGCACTCAAATGTCAACAGCTACTGCACAGTAGGAATGAGGATTTTAATCTTAATACATGTATCTCTAAAGATGTAAAAAGGTAGCTGCTGAAAACTATAGTATTCTCTTTGTATCTTTCAGGTAGTGTTTATCATATTTTGCCTTTTAAAAAATTTGTTTACATGGATATCAAACAAATATTTTTTGAATATTCCACATTCTTGATAAAATTTTGGTGTCTGTGTTATAAGAATGTTCACTTGCAAGATCTACTTGTGAAGCAATAATCATTTGCTACTGTCTTGATAGATCAGGTCTTCCAAGTGTCTTAAAGGCTAGGGACATTCTAGTTTTCCATTCCAAAGAAAATCATTGCTAAAATGTCTCTATGTATCATTATTCATAATCTGTGTACTATAACTTAGGGTATTCATAAGTCTCTACCAGTTGAAAATTATTTTTCAGTAAAGCTTGATTGTGATTTACTACATTTAGGAACAATCACTATCTCTACACAGAAGGAAAACTCAGTGAAATGATAGTTTTAAGTCTTTCTTTCCATTCCTCTGAATAACTAAAAAGAAGGAAAACAAATTAAATCATGGAGATATTGAAACAAATGTAAGCGATAAAATTACAAAACGTTTGTTTTTATCCTAGTTCTATTTTCTTGTGATTTAGATAGCTACTTTATCAATTAAAGGCTTTAGTGAAATATCTGTAAAATACTATGCTAGCCAAACAAAATCTTTTCTATCATCTCATAATGCTCAACCCCATATTTTAAGATAAAATATATATTAAAAATATGTCTAAAGTCTCAGATCTTTAAATTTCTGAATTCCTGAATGCATTATTCTAAACCACATGCCAAAGGTGATGGCAAGAAACTTTCATTTTAACCTCTAAAACAAATGATCCAATTAAAAATCCAAGACATCCATATGAGCCAGAGAAGAATATGCACAATGCAGTCATTAAACTGTGAAAAATGAAAATAATTAATAATGAACAGATTTCTCAGCATTTATAAATAAGTGCACTGTATTTCAAGACTTGAATAATCTATGCCACTATCCATGAACAACCACTCAGAGATCCCTGTGGATGCTAGTAGAAAACTCAACTGATACTGTCCTCAGTTCATTCATGTATCCAGAATTGCTGAATTGATGAGTAGGCATGAGCCTATCTAGCCAAACATTAAAAAAAAAAAAAAAATGAATCATTCAGAAATCATTCTAATAACCAAACATTGCTCTCACAAGCCAGGTATCATTCATAAATTATTTTCTTTTACTATTTTCTTTATTTGGTAACCAATTTAGGAGCAGATTTTTCCATAAGCTTAGAATCATTTCAATTATTTGTACTGAACCGAATTCATTCATTGAAATGTATCTGAGTCATGGTACAGCTCATTAGTTACCTAAGTGAATTTGGTTGAATTTAGGTACTAGTTATATCATCTGTTAGTAGAAATGACATGAACAAGACTCCTTCGGTTCTTTCTATAATTTCATTTTTTGTTTTTTGATCTTAATTTAGTCCCAAGAGTCACTCAACAAAAGAAAAAAGTTAAAATAAAGAAATTCTAGGATATATGTTTGCTAAATTTGAAGGAAATAGAAGTTTCTTTCTTAGTTATTGTAGAAACCTGATGTATTTGATCTAGCAACACCACTTTTTTAAGTGTTTTCAGTCAATTGAATCCTCAACTAGTTTTCATACTGTGTCATTTTTACATTCTATACCATTAAATTCCTATAAAGCTTTTCAGCCTTTGTAAGCATGCTGACAATCTCTCTTAGCACCTAGATACTATACCATGCCCTCCATTTATCATTCAGAAAGGGCAATTGACTTTAATGATTATGCAGTGCAGGATTGATTCAAGGCAGCATTTTGTTGCTCTCTTGTCCTAAAAGACCTACTAAAGAAAAATTTCAGAAATCAGATGACCTTTAAGAGTTTCTACTGCCCTTTCATTTTATGCATAGATGCCTAGAAATGGGAAACCCTGCCCCATTTTCACTAAGACACTAAAAGTGTAGGTGTGATTATTTTAGAAAGTCAGGTGGCACATTTGAGGTTGAGCAAGTATTCTCAGTGTCTTTCCCACGTCAACCTAGGAAACTAAAAAAAACTAAAAGCAAGGCTGCCAGTTAGGTCAAATAACTTAAACTAAGTTTATAAAAGGAGAATTAGGTTTTGAGATTTCTAAAATTTTATATAAATCAATGTAAGAGGAAGGGGTCTGGAATGTGGTTCAGTGGTAGAGCACTTGCCTACTGTGCAGGAGGAAAAAAACAGTCACTTGAAGGAAAGAAGAAGAAGAGGAGGGGGAGGGGGGAAGAGAAGCAAAGCCACCTTCAAGTGAAATTATTGTTCTCAAGATAATAAGATAGTATAAAATATGGTACATTTTAGCTTTAAATGAAAGGAATGTCTGGATATATATTTGACAGGACCTGTGCCATCTGAGACGTATGTTTGGGAACACCCATTCTCTAACGACAGAGCATGGCATTGCTCAGATCTGCAGCCTGGGTACAGGATTGCCCCAGTTAACACTAAATTATGCAGAAATATATTTAAAACCTTAGTTTTAAATACTTTTGATAAAATACCAAGCTTCTAATTCAGATTATTTTATACTTTTCCTATTGGTTTTTCAGTTATTAAATGATCCAATCTCTTTCATATAAGATGAAGTGATGTTTAAAGTCAACTCCACTTGAGGATATAATTATGACAAATATCCAGAACAGAAATCTTGCAAAAAGAAAAAAGGTTTATCCATTTATCAGAATTTGTAGAAATCAGAATCTACTGTCAGAAGGAGTATAAATAATAAAACATTTGATCTTAACAGATATTAAAATGATATCAGTAATGGTAAAGGTGTATTTAGAAATAAAATATATTTTGCATTACTTCACAGATTTATCCTTTGACACACCCTGTAATTATGATTTAGTTTCTTTTTTTTTAAATAAAATCCCCCAGTTTCTGGCAATTCTATTTTTTTTGATTCACACTACCACCAGATTTAGTATTTCATTCTAGCTTTGCCATCCCCTCAAAGGATCCTGATGTTCATTACTGTTTGTGTAGAATCTAACACAAGACCTACCATATAACAATTAATCTATACATTTTTTTTCTAGTTTAACTTATCACTTGGTAAAATATTGTTTTCAGGTTCTGTTTGAAATATTCAAAGCAGTAACTTACACTTTTTAGTCATAAAAGCAAAAGGCCTTAAACTCTACTGGTTGACTCATAAACTTTTTATAAATAATTACCAAACTCTACATTCATAACTTTATAGTGGACATTATTGGCATCCACTTCTCACCATTCTTTTACTATCAAATATAACTAATTTCAATCTCTCTGAACAATAGTAGATTAAATAAGTCAAAAATGTTTACTTTCTTATAGGGCCACTCTGCAACTTAAAATAAAAATAGTTTATTAAATTCAATCAAGAAATAAAAATGGGAACTAATAGTAGCTTCAACATTTTTTGGCATTGTTTGTATAAGAGAATATTCTATAATTGTACTTTAGTCTTCAACATATTTCTTGAATAACTGGAATATTTAGAGTTGCTTCCTTTCTACCTCCTTTGCACCTTGCATATACCTGAGCTATGGGAATTTTTACCTTGCAGTCATCTACTTCTTAGACTTGATTTTTATTTTAATATCCCTATTGAAGATTTGAAACTTTCTTGCCCATTAAAAAAAAAAAATCTAAACCAAAGAGTCCTAAGAAAATTCTCCCAGGATGTAAGGGAAAACTATTCTTTTGAGCTTCCATTTTTGTTGTTGTTGTTTGTTTGTTTTATGAATTCCCCAAAACTTCATATAATGAGTTCTTTATTTCATTCTTCTAGAATAACATAGATACACACATATTGAGTCTGTATTTCCTCAATTATGAGCATCAACTTGAAAATAGGGTTATATATGTAGCCACATTTTTAGATTTTCTAAGTATATTAAATAGTTTTTTGTCACTGTGTCCAAAATACCTGAGAAGAGTAACTAAGAGGAGAAAATATTTATTTGGGGATCATGGTTTTAGAGGTTCAGAGCTTGGTTGGCCAACTCCATCACCTGAGGTGAGGTACAACATTATTGAGGAAGGATTTGGCAGGGAAAAACTGCTCAGTCCATGGTGGGTGAGAAACTGGGAGAGAATGAGGAGCCAAGGACAAGATATAATCCCCACAAGGCGTGTTCTCAGTGACCTACTTTCTCCAGCCACATCCTACCTGCCTATAGATGGCACCCAGTATAGTAGTACATTCAAATGATTAATCCACCTAATAGATTAATCCACTAATGAAGTTATAATTCTCATGATCTAATCATTTCCCCCTGAACAGTTCTACATTGTCTCACATAGACTTTTGAAAAAAGATCTCATATCCAAAGAATAATAATAAGTCACTGGGTAAAAATGTAAAATAAATTTTTCCAGCAATTGTAATTAACTCTGCCATTTTCCCATTGGACAGCAGTTTCCCTTAATAATAACTGGTTTCAATTATATAATTTCAATGATTTTATGTTGTTGTTGTTTTTTTAGAGTATTCTAATTACAGATCTTAAAAACTAAATCCTATTCATTCTCAAATTTTGCCCCCACTTTTTCTGAAGTCCTTCTCCTCTTCCTTAATTCTATAATAGACATGTGACTCTGGTATCCTGAAGTCCTAGGTATACTTACCTATTTCTCCAGCTTCTTGCTCTATTTCTTCCTAGACTAGTGGTTAAAAATTGAAAAGAGAAGCATGAGACACCTCCCTAATTAACTCATGGTCAGGTTGTAGTCCTACTGTGGTTGGTCATTATCTTTGATCATAGTTCTTTGTTTTAGTTTAAATAGTTAGCATTTTCAGGGAACCTCAGCGAAATGAGGATCCTGCTCATGAAACTGATCTAGACATCTATGATCAAACAGTCATATATGTGGCTAAAAACAGGTAATATATGTGGCTAAAATTATCTAGAACTTAATAATACATTTCTCTTATGCACAAAACTTTTGACCCCAAGCAATAATATTCTCAGGTAAAGAAATAGGTCCAACCTCATAAGCAGCAAATTTCCTACCTAGTGAGAGCATTCCTGTGAAAAAATACAACTTTGCCAAACTATGCAAGTTGGAAATGGAAACCTTATGCTCTATTTTCTGGAAGTTATCCACTATGATTATTTCCCCTTGATTCTCATTTTTCTCATTTTAGTTTCATGTGTGAAAATCAGAGAATCTCACTTTTTACTTTCTGCAGAAATCCCCAAATTGTATGAGTCTATCTATTTTAGTTTCCTGCAAGGGCTAAGTCTTTGTGAACACAGAATATACCCCAAAGGTTCTTTTACTTTATCCTTTTGCTAAATTGGATTGGGTGCAATTTGGAAATGTAGAGAGGGTTTTACAGACAGATGCTTTTTAGCAAACTTTACATGATCATATAAAATACACACACACACACACATATACACACACACACTGTTTTGGGGAGTCCAAATTTCAGGATGACACCATATCTAGCATCACCTTCCAGCATTTCCATATCATGGTTCATGTTATTGTCATCTGCTCTAGCCATTTAGATCTATGACTGTGAGTGCATGAATTGAGTGACTTGGAAAATTGAGTTGTATAGATATAGATGGAGAATATTAAGACACTTTTGAAATTTTATTTTATTTTTTTGTTTGAGTTCATGACACTTACCCAGTACAGAATTATTACTAATGGCATGATGATTAGCTAAGGTATTATAAAATGATTTTAGTACACATTTATTCATAGAAAGAACATTGGCAAAAACACTGATACTGGCATTATTTTAATATCACAATGTGTTCTAACTCAAAAATAAAGACCTAAAATGTACCTTTAATTTCCTATGTTTTTACAAATTGAAACTCATCCATTGTAAATGTAAGCATTATACCTAGCATGAAAACTATTTCTCATTTTTTTCTCTACATAAAGTAAAACTCACTTTTTTTGTATTAAAGATTGTACCCAGGGGTGCTGTATCATTGAACTATATCCCCAGCTGTTCTTGTTTTTTATTTATTTATTTATTTATTTATTTATTTATTTATTTATTTATTTTGATTTTTGAGACAAGGTCTTACTAAATTGCCAAGACAAGCCTTGAACTTGCAATTTTCCTGTCTCAACCTCTAGAGTCACTAGGATTACAGGTGTCCACCATTACAGCTGGCAAAATTCATTCTTTTAGTCCTTCACTTCTGTTTTGACACAGAAAATTGTGCTATAGCTATTGCGGTCATGATATAGAAAAGTTTTCTCCCTCCATGAAATATCTTTGAGATACTTGAAGTTCATGTCTCTTCCTATGACTACCAGAAATTCATTTTCTTTTTCTATTATATTACCTTGTTTAGAATGTCATACAAAGGAATCATATAGTACATAATTCTGCCTTTTGATACTGGGTTCTTCTACTCACTTATTTGAGATTCATCCTTGTTGTACGTATATCACTGGCTCATTCCATTTCAGTACTGAGTAATATTTTATTGTATGGACAGGAATGTGTTTCTCTATTGATCAATAAAGGACTTTTAAAGTATCTTCATCTGGAGGAAATTAAATAAGGGTGTTATGAATATTTGTGTTTAGATTTTACATAAACTTAAGTTTTGGTTGCTTTTAGACAGGGATTACTGGTCATTTGATAGTTCTCTGTTTAATTTTGTAAGCAATTACCAAAATTTTTTCAAAAAAACTTAACATATTTATAGTTGTTCTGATCCTGGAAAGAATTTGCCTTTATCTACTCTTTTTAATTTTAGCTACTTATATGTTATGTAATGATATGTCCTTTTACTTTTCATTTGCAATTTCTCTGGTAACTAATAACATCAATCATTTTTTTTTTTATGCTCATCTGCCATCCTTAACTCTTCTTTGGTGAGATTTATCTTCAAATAGTTGTGTGTTTTAAAAATTAGGTCATTTGTTTCATTATTGAATTTTGAAAACAATTTATATATTCCTGATATACATTCTTTGTAAGTTATATCCTCAAAAAGGAAATATGTTTTGCAGTCTGAGGCTTGTCATTCAATCTTTCTACTGTGTATTTTTCAGAGCAGAGTTTTTATAACTTTAATAGTTAAATTTGTAATTTTTAAAAGTGTCATGATTTTTATTGTTATTTTTCTTATATCTATGCCTAAACAAAGATGTAGACTTAGAATTGTATGTTTTATGCAAATCTGAAATAAAATTTATGAAAACAAATGTTCTAATAAGAAAAAGCAATTTAAAGATAGTTGAAGTAAATGATTGTTGAAAAATTATTGAAAATAGTTTTAAAGTTAAAAAAAAAAGTTGCCTTTACGATTGTTGTGGCTTTGAGAAATGTTTCCCAAGTTAAGCCATATAGCCTCCACTCTTTCATTTGTAAGTAGTCAAATTATATGTGTAAAAATCCACAGCATACGTGCTTAAAGAAGCCTGGACAAATTTTAATATTCTTCCAAGTCTCCATTAGAAATTAAAAAGAAACAATCTATCTTAACTGTATTCTTTAATGAGTTATCATTATATATAGTCCCTAATTTTATCTATTAGATACAAAGTAGGTGTTTTTTACTGCATGCCATCCTTCAAATTATATTAATACATTACTAGTTGTGCATGTACTGTGTACCTACTGTAACAAAGACATTCTATGAATATATACATGGGATCCCAATGTTTTCACTAGATATCAGCTGTGAGATTTTTTGAAAGAATCTTCAATTTGGGAAAGGAAAACAGTTGGTGATATGTGATGGGGGAAAAGATTTTCATTGGGAAAAGGTAATGTGAATAATAGAGATGAAAATAACTGGGGTTTTAGTAACATCATTTTAAATGTGAATAGAAAGAATGAAAGAGCTCTTGTAAATTCACTCTAGAACTGAATGTTAAGTACTATCAAGTTATCAATTATTTAGACAAATGTATCTCATAATTATATTTTTTAGTGAGTCCATATATCATAATTATGTTGGGAAAACTTCATTATCAAAATCTTTTGAGTTGTTAGACACAATCATGAATCCAAAAGAAAGATTAAAGGCTAATATAATTTAATGTTTGATTATGGACTTCAAAAATTAAATACATCTAAGTGGGCAAAATATAGGTTCTTAGATGAAACAGAAAGATATCAAAGCAAAAAATGTAGCATTTGTTTTTAATTACTATAAAACTGTACAATCAGTAGAGATAACTAATGAATCAACTAAAAATTTTGAATCTATAGAATTCAATAAAATAATTAGAATATATGTTATATTTGAGTCATTTATACTTAAAATATCAATTTTATTTTGTTTTGTTTTTTCTAGTCCTACAGCTTCATCAATGCCTGGTGAGCTCTTTAAGCTCATATAAAAAGTGCATTTAAACTTTTCATTTTCTGGTGGGCAATCTCTGTTCATCTTTAATGAGTAAATGAATTTAAGTCCCGAGAACTGAAATTCTGATTAAGGATTATTCTGTGCTTAGTAGAATTCAAAGATACATTCCTTATACTGAAAAATTAGTTGGTCAACAATTCCTGAGTTCTGCAGGAGGATAATTCACTGGGAAGGTATGTGGGAATATTAGAAATCAGAAGCCTAAGGGAAGGACAGCTAGAGGGAAAGGAAACTACATAAATTGCCCTCTGTTCATATAGGATATAGGATAATATTTCTGTTACTACATGGTGTTAGATCAGAGATTTGCCATTGATGTATACAAAGAAAACAGAAATATTCTTTTTCGTTTCTTTTTCTTTTTGTTACTGGGAATTGAACCAGTACCAAATATGTTAGGCATGTGCCCTGCCGCTGAGCTACATCTCATCTAGAAATACTCTTGATTAAAGTAAATGAAAGCCAAACTTGTGAATTAAGCTTAGCCCTGACTAGAAGACCTATCTGTTTCTATTGAAAGAATATCATTATGAAAAGGTTACTGAATGCCTACTGCTTATCAGGTATAAAATATGTTGCTTATTGAATCAGCATTTTGAAAATAAGTTTTAATTTTATTCAATTTTTCCTAAATCACAGGTTGTATTCACATTTGAATACTGAGTATTTGGACATTTCTCAAAGAGACATAGCAAAGCTGTTTTTTTTTAGAAATTTATCTCTGTCACAAGCTTTCCCATATTGGCTATGTCATGTAAAGTATCCCATATTTATCTTAAAGATATTTGAAGAAAATGCCCCATTATGAAAAGTTGTCTCTAAAATTTGCATAGCAATAGACTGTATATTCCAAATATTTCCATCTATTTCTGCTAGAAAAAGAGTAAACAAAAAACATGACTTCTATACAATTTATGTCTTAGAATAATAGCATTTTTTAAAAATCACATTTGATATGAGTTAATAAAATGTAGGTTAAGTCAAACTGAAGCAACGAAGTGTAACATTTTCAATTCTATTTGCTCTTAGCACCACTATTGTACAAATATACCTCTTATTCACCCAGTCACAGACTTCAGAAGACAAAGGAGGGGATGCTGGAGAATAGTAAGGCTAAGTAATTAACAGTAGAAATAAAGGTTTTCTCTGATCTATCCTATTTAAATTTGGAAATTTCCTAATTATTCACTTTTCTCACTCTGCCCACTGCCTGTTTGTGACAATGTCAGAAACAGTAAGTCACCAGCTGGTGCCCACCAGCTGAAGTTATCAGTCTTGATGTGACTGCTACTGTCTTTGTCAACGATTTTGGACAGTGTCAAAGGAGCTAATAGCTAGTCTGATGACGATGCTAAAATTGAAAGCACTAACACTTTCTTCTGCCCAAGTATTCAGAAATTCTGACACCACTTGGCTTTGTGAAAGTTGCATAAAATATGTTTTTAGGATGTAAACACAGTGTTTTCCTGTTTTTTTTTTTTTTTTTTTTTTTTTCCTTTTTTGTAGGTTTCTCCACTTGATTCCAATTCAAGACTTTAGAAGATTGAAATAGGAAAATCTGGTAGGCATTGAGCTGTACCAAGATGCCAAGTTCAGACGCTGTTTTTAACAACTACTGTGCACATGCAGTCTTCCCTGAGTTGATGTAACTCCCCAAAGCCCTTTATTCCCTTATGTAAAAATAATGAGGCTGAAAGTAGAGCAGGAAGCTATGCCACTAATCTCCATATGTGCTCAGACATTCCTGAACCCTGGAAAAAATGTAAATTAAGAGTCAATCTGAGATCCTGTTACAGAGTGTCTTTCATTTATAAGATCATTTACTTGGTATTTGAAACAGTAAATATTTAATTAAGTTAAAGAATAGCAACATAATTCCCATAAATTTAATCTGTGAACTAGAATTCTTTTTGAAAGAGTTATCAAACAGAGAACATAGTATGACTATGGGAAAACTTAAAACTGAAATTGGAAGGCCCAATTGTCACATGTGTGCTATGCTTGACTTTTCAGACCCTCAGGACTTAGTTATCCAGTACTCAAATGCAACTAGAACTTTTTATTATGGTTTGAGGAAAAGTGGAAATTTCAAGACAATTCCAAGCCAGTATCACACCCTATTACTCTGGTGATGGAAAAGCACATTGTTTTTTGGAAAATACTGAAGAATAAATAGTATGTTAGAAAAAAATATTAATTCTTTGTTGATATATAGGAGATAAATAAATGTGACATAAAACCTCCTCAAAATTAAATTATGTTTTCTGAAATTAATTTAGCTAATGTATAATTAAATGAACCTCAAGGTTCCATGTGAATTGGTACAAAGAAAAATGAAGACAATTTTCTTTCTCTGATTTTTCAAGGGAAGTTTGGAGAGAAAAACATCACTTTGTAATATAAAACAACCCTCAGACTTCCTAAAGATTTTAGTGCTTTTGGAGGCCAGTGTCTGGGAAACACAAAATTATATGATGGGAAGATGCTGGTTAAGTGTTTCAGGAATGATTTTCAAGAGGTTATATCAATATGAACACACTTAAAATTTAGATGTGTTTTAAGAAACGTGTAACAATTAAAATACATTTCCTCAGAATTGTTATCACTAAGTGCTTGACATTGTATGATTTTATTTGATATGACCTCACATTAATAGCTACAATATGCACATCAAGCAAATGTTGCCTTAAAAAAATGATAAAAGGAAAACATTTCATACTCTATTAGAAAAGCTGCTCCTGAGTTCAAACTTTGCTATTACAGTACATTGTAATGAATATATTTGAAACAATTCCACTTCAAAATTAGATGAGAGTGTGATTTGTCTCCAAAGAAAAGAAACACACATTACAAATAAGTAATCACTGATTATTTAAAAATTTGTTTAAGCCAGGCAAGGTGGTATACACCTGTAATCCCAGCAATTTGGGAAGCTGACGCAGGAGAATGGTAAATTCCAGGCCATTCTCAGCAACTCAGTGAGAACTTGTCTCAAAATAAAAATTTAAAAAAATTAAAAAGGACTGAGGCTATGCTCCTGGGTTTAATTCCCTCAAAAATTAAAATAAAACAGAATAAAATTTGTTTAAAAATAAAATTTTGCAAATAAAGTGCAAAAATACTTAAACCCCCCAAAATACTTAAACCCCCAAATTCTAAAATTCTATTTTCTACCATACTTTCCATTATAAAATTGCAAGAAATTTTTGCTAGGGTTATGGTTTAATCTTTTGAGTTTGCCATATCTTTGCACAGCTACTAAGATTATATCTCAGGGGCCTGATTATACCCAGATTTTGTGGCCAATTTCTGAGCTGTTAAAGAGTTTATGTCAACTTGTAAAGCAACAAAGTCACTTGGTACACTGCTTAGTTTACCAGACCTTTCTGTCATTTTGTTTAGCAAGACATTCTCGATGAAGGAAGCAGTGCATTGATTGACACAGAGTTCAGTTTCTTATCTCTTTCTAAGTTCTGCACTTGGAGTAGAACTGTATTGTTCCTTTCACTTTTTTCCCTACTCCACTTACTTCAGTAGTGGTACTTCCCTTTGACAACTTGCAAGAAAGCTTAACTTCTACATAGACTTCATTTCTTATTCTTTCTAGTAGATTTCTCCTTTTCAATATGCTTTGATATATGGTCTATAGAGTAAAGTTTAGAATTCAAAAGCACCATTTCTACTTAGGGGCTCATAGCTTCTTTTCATGTGGTATGATAATGAGACTTTGATTTTATTCAGTATGCCGTTCATACTAGCTTAGCCACTACATTTCTCATAATTTATTTTTGAAATCTATTGATATAAAGAAGTACTACTGTAGCACCCAAAATGATCTTGAAAGTGTAAAATACTCTGTCTGCAGTTAAATAAAAATAAGAGACATATGGGATAAGTGAATCTTCAATACAGTTTTATGTGTATAAAAGCATAAGGTCATCTCTTGGATCAGGATTCTGCCAAAGCCAAGTATATTAAGGAAAACTTGGTTTGTTGTGTTTCTGGATTTATATGTTTATTTATTCTTGTCTTAGGTGGGAGAGCAACAGATGTGAGCAAACTTGGTTAGTACATTTTCTGTAGACAATGAACCTAAAGAATTTTTAAAAAGAATAACAAAACTTGAAGCACTAGATAATATGTCCAGTATTTCTCTTTCTTTATGCACATGTGTAGGAATTGGGGATGTAGCTCTGTGGTAGAGTACTTGCCTGGTATACATGAAGTGCTGGGTTCAATCCCTGACACCACACTCACAGAACAAAGTATAAAAATGTACAAATGCATTGTACATACATAATAAAATGCATTTGTATGTTCATTCAAATTTGATATTTTCATAATTTGAAGCAGTACATAATCTTGAATTATGTTCCTATATTTAAGACTCACATTTTTTCAAATTTCAAAATTAGTCAAATAACTAAATCAGGATGACCCTATGGTTTTATACATATAAAGCTATATGAAGGATTCATTTATCACATATGTCTCTTATTTTTATTTCTATATAATGATGTATTTGGGTAGTGTTGTTTTGCTTTTTCATTAGTATAGGATAAGATAATAAGCCATTTCTGTACTTGATTTTTATATTTAATGCTGCACACTCTTAACAAGGAGAATAAATCCCAGGGTAATATTAAACTTGACCACACTGTCACTACACTGTGTACACACATACAGACACACACACACACACACACACACACACACACTCTTACCAGTAATTACTTCCTATTGTTCCCTCTAAACAGAAGCTGCTGACCCAGTAAAATTTTGTATTGTTTAGATGTTTGTATTCACATTTATCCACACATATGTACTCATCAGACAAGAATGGGCCCTATTATTGAATATAGCCTTTGAACAAATGAAGACTACGAATTCCAAGATGACAATAAACCTTTTAATTTTAGTTAATTTTATGACATATCTGGTTGTAGCATTTGTATCTGCAATAAAACATATGTTAACTCCCTAATAAAACCTGAGCGATGCTGAATCTGTCACCTCTTTCTTCACTGGGAAGTAGTGTACAAGTTATTACCTCGAGAACAGTTGTTCCCGGCTCCTGTGCAGATCCATATCACTCTCAAATTTGCATTCTGATAGAGAAGCAACAAATGTTACTTAAATCCCATGAAGTGTGTTAATTATACCAAGCTCCGTGAAATTATGGGTGAGAGCGCCAAAAGGATTTCTGCAGCTGTATCCTGGGTCTCTTGAGCATATCTTGTCAGATTAATGTCTTTGTCACTTATATGATAACCTTAAAATTGCTTTTTTCCCCTAAGTGGTATTCCCTAAACCTCAGCGATATGGAAAATCTCACACAAAGCTAAATAGCAGATGCACTTTGGTGTTATTTATATAAATAATGATGAGATCTTTAGAGAAACAAGTGAAGATTTATTTTCAAAACTAGATTGAACAAGTCTGTCTTATAAGTTTTAATTAATTACACATATTTCTTCTAATTTTTTTTTGTATAGAATCTGAAGAACAGAACTTGGAATAGGAAATAATACTAATTCTTTCCCAGTAAAGATTCCTTGTACATATATCTCTCTGGGATACATTTGGAAAAATTGAGTATGGCTTCATTTATGCAGAGCACCAAAAAGAGGATGAATTTGCTGATAAGCTTTTCTAGATTATATGTACCTCAAAAAAAGGACAATTATCTTTGGGTGGGTAGGGAACATTTAATATAATACTTTTTCCTCTAATTTTAGGAATAAAAGCAAAAGGGGGCTATATATTAAAGTAGAATTTAAACTCGTACTATTTCCTCTAATTTTTTTTTTTATTAATATTGTTAGCCCTTGTATGGTCTCAGTTTCTAGAATTAGACAGCTTGCTCAGGTTTGAATCACTGCTCAGTCACTTGCTGGCTGTGAAAACTTGGACAAATTAATTAACTTTCCTAATGTCTCAGTCACTTTGACAATAATTGGGATAATAATAATAGTGACTTCATATGGTTGCCATGAGACTTAGAAGCAATAATATATGTCATGTGCTTAGACCAGGACTTGGTACATAGCAACCACTATTGAAATGTTATCTGTTATTATTAACAAGAATCTTGAAGCAACAACTCTGCAGAAATGACAGAAATGTTCTCATATACGAGGCATACAGTTAAAAGACTGAGAGGGAGGAACCTCAGTTGAAAACTTTTTACAGAGGAAAGCATCCATATTCGAAAGACTAAATTTTTGGTTCCCCAGTAGGGGCCATTCTCCACCCTCAGAAAGCAGCAACTCTTAGAAAGTCACCCTGTAACTGGAAAAAACCTCAACCCACTGGAAATCGATATCACATGTCAGACCATCGAAGAGACAAACCTAATCTTTTTGGCTGAAAAATAGCTTGCAGCAGTCTGCTATACTTGGTTTACTAATATTTGGAAGAATGGTTTGGTTTGGCAATCAATGTCCTAGAGTCACCCAAGACCTTGACATTATCGTTTTTCTTTGAAACCATAAAGAGGATTACTGCAAAAGCAGATAGCCTGTAATTTTATATAACAATTTGCTGTTTTACTTGTCACTGAATTTATAGTATTAAAGTACATCATCTATGTTTTCTAAGGATCCTATTGAAATGTTAATTGCTTTGAGTTAATTTTTTAAAATCTCAAATTTTTGGCTAAACAGGATCTTACAATAAGAAGCATGCATGTTAAAATAAGAACCTATTAAAAAGTCACTGCTTAATACTTTATTATTTAACAAGTGTTTTCACTTATTTTAAAAGTAAGCCCAGAAGCTATCAGGAGTACTGATTTTTCACTCTGTTTAATGGATGTGGAGGTAGATCTCATTATTTTACAAGGTACCCTCACTTATTTAACTTTGGGAAGTCAGTATGTAGAGAGAAACATCTTAAACCCCCACCACCTGCCACCAAATCCAGTGTTAGCTCTATGAAATATTTAAGAGAGAGCACTTAAAGACAAATGGAGCTCGTACTTTCTGGGTGACAGTTTTCAACTCTTCATCCTTTTTTATATGCAAATGATAAAGTTACTTTAGTTTTGAAAATGGATCCATTTAATATTAACAATATTAAACTTATTAGGGTTAGCAGATTTGAACACTAATAACCACAATGATGTCTTAGAAGACAAAGTGGATTAAAATAAAGTAGTAATTGTATAATAAAAATTTCCCAAGTACATTCTATTTTCCCAAGAGAAGATATTTGAGTAAAAAAGATATATGTTCCATTTTTTAATCACAATAATTCAGTTCCAATGACATTTTGTCAAATAATGGACATATTTAAATTATATAATTTAAGAAATTTAAAAACTCATAAGAAGCAGAAACATTTATTATTATGGTTGAAAGATTCACTATAAAATAAATATTTAATGCTAAAGGATTTGCTGTCTTTTTTTATAAAATATAAGATGTTTAGAACATAGATGGGAAAGAAAACACTGGTTACAACTGACCAGAATATTCCATATATATCTAAACTAAGAAGATATGATTTCTAGGAGGAATGTATATAACTTTTTTTCCCATAGGAATGGATAAGCTACACTTGCCTCAATTTCTAATTACTCTCTTCTTTGAGTTCATATAAATAGAATATTTGGTGAGTTTCTAAATGCAAATTTATCAATAAAATATTTGTGATTTTCCTTAGTGTTTAAGTTTACAATTCACTCATTCATTCAACCAGAATTTATTGAGTATCTCTTATATAGAGTTGTTCCGCTAGATTTCAGGAACAAACGATGAATATAAAACAGAATAAACAAAGTCACAGAACACGAGTATACCAGATTAGATAGCCTCACAAACAGATGAAGCACATGAAAAAGTGACTATGTAAGGCACAGAGATAACAGCATATTTGGAGGAACAAAGAACAAAGATATTTAAAATCCTAGAGGAGCTCAAGGAAGGTTCCTGGCGATGATGAAGTTAAGATGGAACCTGAAAACCTGAATGAGAAGTATGGAAGTTGAAGATGAAGCAATGTAGGAAGGCAAAATCATTGAAAAGAGGATAGTTTTTGGTAAAGAATTAAGAGCAATTTTTTCTGATAGGAGAAGGAGATAAATGGCAGGTAACGACAATACAGAACAGTGGAGATAGATCAGGAAGGGTTATTTTATGCAAAATATAATGAGAAAAAAATTAATTTTAATTAAGATCAAAGAATATAATATAATTTTGGTTTTAAGTAGAATTACTTTGATGGCTATTGACAAAATGAATATGAAATGAATTAAATTGGAGGCAGATGAGAATGCAAGTTAGGCCATTGAGGTAGACCCTTTGAATGAAACGGTGGTAATAGAGTTCATGTGATGAACTGATTCAAGAAATATTCAGGATTAAGATTAATGATAAGTAGTTAAATGCAAGAGGAGGAATATGAGTTGTAAATTTTAGGCTTCTTCTCCCTGGAGAGTAAAGATGAGGAATATAGGGATGAGCCATAAATTTTAGGCTTCTTATCTCTGGAGAATAAAGATGGTGTTTCAACTCTTCCTGTAGAAAATCTACAAGATGGACCTTTTTTAGGGCATAACACAAGGAGTACTTATTGAGGATTTTTGAAATGGCCTTGAGTGATTCCAGATAGCACTTTATGTGTGAGTCCAAAGTTTGTGGAATACATTGAGTGAGGAGTTAGGGACAATGCATGGTGGGCATCTATGCCAGAAATTTTATAAATACAGTGCTAGAAGGTCCTGAATCAGAATCATGTATTTTGCTTATTAAAAACACAGCATTGAACTCCTCACCCAGAGATTCTGAGTCAAGAGGACTGGAAAGAGAGCTTAGTTGTTTGAAATAACATTTATTAAGTTGTCTCAAGAAGATAGGATAGTGTAGACTGAGCTTACAAATTAGAATGCCATTGGTAGTCACTGATATCTAAAGAAAAGGAAAATAGAAATCTAAACTGGAGGCTTTGTGAAAAAGAAATTGTGTGACTATTTTGGAATAATTTCTTAAAGGTGAAAGTGTGCGTGTGTGTGTGTGTGTGTGTGTGTACAGAAAATACATTTACCCACTATTGGTTGTTCATCCAGTATCATCCAAAGATCAAGTATATATTTGTACATATATAAAACACTATATAGAATAAATAAGGCATCATGAAATTTTTAGAGGACTTTTGCAAGAGTGGAGAGTGACATTTTTGTTAGTCTCTACATTTAAAGATTAAACTTGTTCTGGGAAAGCAAAGCATGTTGTTTACTAATAAAATGGTTTATATTTACCTATGTTTTGGGCTACTGGAATATTTTTATATACCAGTGTGAAATTTCACTTCAAAGTGTGAGATGTTTAGAATGCTTTGAAAAATAATCAAAATAGGTAATGGGAGAATTCTGTCTTTGAATATTCTCATAGCCAACTCACCTGAAACTTTCTTGAACCTACAGTAAATTATAAAAATTTCAATCTACCTAGGTCAAGGTACTAATGGATTGGTCTCATTTCAGAAGATAATGAGATTAGTGCAATATTTATTATTTTAAACATCTAAAGGAATGGGGAATGAGTAAATATTTTACCTTCAATAAATAGTATTAATTCAATATTGCTTCAATATTATTATCATCAAGATGTTTATTGTATGATAATTAGTTGATTAAGGTTTGATAAATATCCTACCATGATATGATAATGCTGTATTATTTAAAAAAAATTCCACATATTGTTTATAACATTTAGCTCATCACCATTGAGACACTTAAAACAAATTTGTGTTTCTTGAAATACCCAGTGAACTCTCTTCCCCTCATTCTGGCATTGAAATACTATGACCTACCAAGACATCACAATTAGTGTACTAATTTTTAAAGCATATTGTTATTTCTTCTCACTGTAGTATGTGCATCTGTGTAACAGTTTCAATCTCCCCTGGACTTACTGTAGAGGAAAGCTTTGTGTTGCAGTCCCAGATATTATGTCATGTTATCATAACTATACTATTTTTTCCTCCCTGAATGAAAGATTAAACTAATACTCAGATTTCTGGATTTTTGTGGTTGCCAACTATGAAGACATTATATATTTTTCATATGTTGAATTCATATCCTCTGAGCTTTGCTAGAAGTTATAGTTCTTTGTCTTCAACTGGCTGTCCTGCTACAAACAACATTCCTTTACTTTCCCAGACATTAGCATGAGTACCTCTGTCAAATGTGTGCTGAATTCTGGCTTGATTTCAGTGGCAAAACTTCCAGTATTTTTCCTGTTGTTTAATACATAAATCCTCACTGATTTTTTCCTCCTTCTTTTCTCATGTAAGTTGAGGTCAAGAAACTCGAGACAGGCAATACTTTGAATGTTGTCTCTTAATTACCCTTGTCCCAAGCAACTTTCCAAAGCAGAGAATAATCATAAAGCAAAATCAAATGCAAAAGGCATATTAAAACAAAGAGAGAGACAGAGAGAGAGAGAGAGAGAGAGAGAGAGAGAGAGAGAGAGAAAGGATATGAAAATGATCATTTCCTTTCCCTTTTTTTTTTTCACGATTCCTCATATTACTCCAAATACAGATTCATCATTACATGCCTAATTCTTTTTCCTTGACATGTTGCATGAAGGAAGAGTGAGGTGAATGATGGATTAATGAAATATTAATTATGTGAAAAAACATAAGGAAATGTTTTGTAAATTACAAAATTTTAGAATAATGTGGGTCAATACTATCATTGTGAGTAAAATAATACTCATTCAATTTGGAAATGTTTATATCTTTTTACCATTAAATAATAAATTTTCTCCGTATGACCACTCAGCAAACATAAGTAGCTTCTAGAATATCAAGATAGCATAGAGTCAGTGAAAATCAATACTTTCAGTTTGGTTTTATCTGTCTTGCTCTTTCCAGCAGAACATCCTACTTATCAAACTAATGGCTGGGGGCAGGGATGGGGTTTTGTCAGCTTTTAAGGATAAAAAGTTCTCTGAAAGAAACATGACCTCTTGTCCATATAACAAAGTAAAATGGCATTTAACAAAGAGAAAAAAGTCCAATTTGAACAAACAACTTTCTGCTGGGTATGGTGGACCATGCCTGTAATCTTAGCTCTTCAGGAGATTGAGGCTGGATGATGGCAAATTTGAACCTTACTGGAACATAGTGAGATCCCATTCCCAAAAATAAAAAAAAAAAGAAGAATCGGAGAAAGAAAGAAAACTTTCTAAGAAATGTGACTATTAGAATGATCTTGTAAAAGATTTTTCTTTATTTGAATTACTTCCCTACTAGAGAAAGTGCTATTCCCAATGCTTAAAGCCTCCCTGTAATGGTACTCGGAAGTAGCAGGTGTCCTACAGCTGTGACCACACAGAGCTATAACTGGTAATATAGTATATTCACTTTTTGCTTACTGTAGCAGTCAATGATGATGACATTATTGGCAACTCGTCAAGGGAACTGGTATTAGACCAGGTACGATCAATGGTGACAAGAAAAGTGACAGCAAATCTGTGAATGGAAATATATATAATAGGTATATCTTCAAATCCCAGAAAAAAGCTCAAATCACCAATATAGTATGAAAGAATTTTCCAGAAACATTAGCTGACATAATGAGGAGAGAGTAGATTATCTGAGAGAGATATGTAACACCTGTCAGGGGAACTCCCTCACCCCAACCTTCCTCAAAGTCTTTTAAGACACTCAAACACACAGGTTCTCTGTGAAAGCTTTACTGGATGAAGGTTCCAATTTTAAATAGAAGTCTAACATCCTTGAAGAAATGAAGGTTTTTTTCCTCCTCCAAATATAGATTTTATTGAACTGACATTTAAAAATATTCTTTGCAGACTATACTGAAAATTCTTTCACAGAAGTATATTTGTTTCTTTTTCAAATTAAATTTATTGATATAGTTATCTTATAATACTTCTGTTTTCATAATAAATGTCAGAATTTCTAGGAACATGTAATCATCTATAATAATTAAATACTGAAAGAGAGCATTGGGTCTTTAAGAAAAAATATTTTTCACTTAATCAAATTCTAGGTGGGAAATAAGTATGGTTTTATCTTTCTTGCTTTGCTCAAAGATGATTTCCATTCTATTTTTGCATCTAGACACCTTAATTATTCAAAGGAAAAAATAATTCCTTCAAAAGGATTATTTGCTAAATAGATTTATTTATCCACTTACAATTCAGGTAGAGCACTAACAGTGTGATCAGCTTCAATAAATTTGATAATTTCTTAAATATTACATTGTAAGATATCCTAACCATTCCTTGAACTTTCCATACATGTATCCATATGCCATTACCAATTCCAGCTAAGCAAGCATCACTACCAGAGGAATATTATGTAAAAACTACCTTCAAAATGGCAAAATTACTAATAAAATTTGATGACATTATTCTTTTTTCTTTTCTTACCTGGGGTATACTGCATCATTCAGAAAGAAAAAAAACCAATTCCTACAATTTTTAAGATCATTTTTAAATAGAGGAAGATTATTCATGTTGAATTTTGATGAATGCATATATTTTAACTTTGTGGTTTCTCTTTAAAACTTAACAAAGAGTGTAATTATCTTTTGGAACGAGATAAATGTTCAACTCTTATGTAAAATGTGAACTATTGTTTAAGATGAATTGGTCAACTTTCTTCTATTTGGTAGAAGAGTTTTTTGATGTATCTGTGCTGCATGACTTAAATTAGGGAATATTTTTTAATCCCAATTTTTTCATGAAAGCTAATGAATTTCTCTCTATCTTGATCAATTTGAAATGTACTCTCAGCCCAGCTGATAGTATCTTAAATTTCTCATAGCCTTGCTGACTGATAGGATTTAGTGTCCTTTATTTGATGTTTGGAATGGAACTTACGACAAATTACCTGGAGCTGGGATGATTAACAAGGTTTCCATCTTGGGTGACTTGTGAAGTAGTGTGAAATGAAACACAGAAAAAAAATGAACTTCAGATTACCAGTAATTTCTCTTTAAATGGTGCCTTTTTGTTCTTTATTGTTCCTATTTTTAACAAATGTAGTACAATGTTTTCTATCTTTTCCAGTTATGACAAAGTAAAGCAATGCACAATATAATATGTGTGCTATTTAGCTGCCAACCAAAGAACTTCAAAGCAATATTTATTAAAATTCACCTTTTCCCTATGCTATTGAGAAATCTTGATCTGCACTAATAGTATGAGTTGATATTTGCAAAAGATAATGATTTATTTTGGGATCACTGTTAAATCTGCTCATTGGTGTAAGCTAAGATCACTTAGCACTCATGGTCCTATAATAACTGACAACTACATCTTGATTTGAACTCTAATTTATACCGTTTTTCAATTTATACAGGTTTCCCCTTCATATGTTTTTCTCATATTAGGTAAATAGAAAGTTCTCACAACTTTAAATCAGTCAAAGGGCAGATAAATATTGTTCTAACTTCCTCTAAACAGCCTGGATAACAGCTCTGCCTCAGTAGTAAGAACTCTGATTCCTCTTGGGCAAGATTTCACCATATTTCACTGAGAAAGAATGGTGTGTTCCACATTCCATATAGTCAGCAAAAGTTATTTGATATGTGTACTATTAATTAATATCAGATGTTGTCCCTAGAACAGTCCCTGAAAAATAATTTCAGAAGTCCTGCTAAGGAGACTGGTGTTTATATTTTTAAAAAAGGACGTTAATTTGCCTATGCCAATTTGCCTCTCAAGACAACTAAATGATTACCAGCACTCCAACTGATAGATATGTCTGTGTTTCCAGTGATTTAGTTTGCTGCTTCCTGATTTTAGGATTCTGTATCCATCACCTCTTCACAAACTCTGATATCTATAACTCTTAAACATCTTCATTTTTTATACTCCTCATTTCACTGCATGTTCTTGTGGGGACCCAGATTTCTACTCCAATGTTTGTTTCCATTAAATGGCTGAGCAGTTTGTCTTGCTCAAGGAAAGAAGAGACATTCCTCATTCCTTTGATAGTAAGTACAATTTCTTGTTTGATTGCCTTCCATTCATTAGGATCATCTGAATCATCTGCTGAAACTTGGTAGTGGAGGATATCTCCTGTGTGGCATGAGTCAAGAGACCTTTAATGAGAGAAACATAGTGTCTTAAAGGCAGAAAAACAAAGATCAATGGTTAGAAAAAACTATAATAAACTCAGCTTCTGAATCCAGAAACTGATATCCAATGATGGCTTTGGTCCTAGCTGAGTCACAACCTTATATAACTGCTAAAGAAAATAGTATCCAATAGTACTTGCTAAAGCACAGTAAAGAAGACTTTTATCAGGGTGATTGTAATAGGTACAGGAACCTCTGCAATGGAGGGAAATTGGGCTCAACTCTGAATACAGCATGGGAAAGTGGGAATTTACAGCCAAGGAACAATATGAGAATCAGAGAAAAAAAATTATTGGGAGTCTGAGGCAGGAGGAGCTTGAATTCAAAACCAACCTCAGCAAAAGTAAGGCACTAAGCAACTCAGTGAAACCCTGTCTCTAAATAAAATACAAAATAGGGCTGGGGATTTGGCTCAATGGTTGAGTGCCACTGAGTTCAATCCCCTGTAGTGCCCCTCTCTATACACACACAAAAAAGAGGAAACATCAAATGTAAGAGGGGCTTCTGACTAAAATAAACTTTTAAATGAGCTGACTAAAGTTTGTCTAAGGAATCAATCTTTGTCAATATGTACCTTTGCCTTTGCATTTTTTCCTTTCATTTGTTCTTTTTGTCCTGAAGAATCTCCTGACAAATAATAAAAATAATATATTCATGTGAAATATGATTTGGTCTCTTCCTCCTTACTTTATCATGAAATGATCATTACTATAAATTACAGGAATGGATTGTACTTAATACTGACTTAACAACTACTAAATTATTTTTTAAATATGATAAAAATTGGTATATAAAATATGAACATGCATATTTAACTCATGTTTCTCTAGTTTCTCAGACACAGTAAGAAGTAAAGGTTAGGATTCAATAAAAGTGGTTATTTCTCAAATTTGCTCCTAAACTTTCCCTTTAGTGACCCCCATATCAATTTATTCCTTCTTGGAATACTTAGGAGTGCTTAAGATATTTTAAACAAAAACTACTTGTCTGATTTACCAAAAAGTCAATACCATTATATTCTCTTCTTTTCGGTTTTAGTGCTTTTTCTATCTATTATTAGTAGGGCTTTGGTGAAAATGCCTTTTTTGAACTCTACTCAGTCATTCTTTAATCCAGTCTGCTAATACTTAATAAATACTATCTACTGCAATTATACTGATATCTAAAATCGTGTTTTTTCTGTCTCCCCCTACTGACATTTTTTGTTAGTCAAATTGCCATGCCTCTGACAAAATACCTGAGAAAAACAATTTAAAATGCTGCAACCTGCACAGCAACAGCAAAAGATCATGAGGATGGGTGACAAGAGATTATTAAAAACACAGAGATATTTTTAAGCAAAACTGGGGCCAGGTGGGACACTGTCCTCTGATGGAAAACAGTGATCCAGAACTAGCTCTGTGTGTTTATTATATAGGGTCTCATGATCAAGAAGTTTAACTATGCAAATTGATCAGGACTGTGATGTCTCAAGAGACTTGCTTGTGCGCTTAGAGTTTACAAAATCAGAATATTTGGGGGTTATCCTGATGTACCTGGAAAATCCTTCATATTGGAGTTTCTGATAACTGTTGGCATCAGAGCCCAGTGTCAAGGCTGTTCATGTATCCTTGTGTCTGGCAAGGAAGGTTCTCAGATGTGACTTTACCAACACTGCAGGATCAGATGATGACCATAGCTCACTCTCTGTCCATATTAAAGGAGGAGAGTTTTATCTTGGCTCATATATTCAGAAGCTTCAGCCTGTCAACTTCATTGCTTTTAAGGACTGTGGCAAAGCAAAAACATCATCCTGAAGGTATGGTGGAAGAAATCTGCTCACCTTGTGGTGTCCAGGAAGTGAAGAGAAAGCAAGAGGAGGTGCCAGAATAAAGACTGACCCTTCAAAAGCAATCTCCCAGTGTTCTACTTCCTTCAAATATGTTCCCCTTCTCAAGTCTGCATCCTCTGCTGATAGCACGACCAGCTAAGAAGTAAGCCTTCAACACAGGAGGCTTTGGAGGAAATTTAAGATCCAAGCCATAATACATACAAACTTCACATGGATAAGAATTGTGTTTAGTCCACCCTGTTCTTCTTGGTCTTATAAAACAAGTGATAGGCACTCAATAAATGCTTACTTTATGACTTATATCAATGAACAGATTAATGCAAATGTAATTTCCTTTACTATTTCATGTAAGTTTTATCTCTGTCAATTTTAGCATATTCATTCATCACAAATCCCACAAATACTTGTTTAGTATCTACTATGTGCCTTGCAGTATTATAGACTTTACAAGTATAACAAGCTTGTATGTTAGAAGACCTGAACAAATCATTACTAAAAATATTTCCCACAATTTCATTAACAACTGACTTATAGAAAAAAAAAGTTGGCACTGAATAATTGTTGAACCCAAGGGTTCAGTATCACTCACTTATTTTAGTTACCCTGATTTCTTGATAATTTTATCTTAAAAAAATGAATTGTGACATATGAAAGGTAATAATTTGCAAAATAAATAATGTATAAAGTATATAAAGTAAATCTTTAAAAAGTGTCTATGTTTACAAATCAAAATTATATTTTATTGCCTATATTATCTATATTAATTCCCAATGTCAAATTACCATATGAATATAAAACAATATATGAGAAATGATTTCCTTGTAATAAGACTTGTTTTAAATACTACTAAAACTAAGTTCATCTTCCAATTTGTCTAATTTAAAATAAAGACTATTTTAGACATTAGGAAAAATATGTTTTAATATGTATCTAATATTAAATAGAGAATAGGTACAATTATATGGATACATTGCACCAAACATTTCTTTTTCATCAGGTCTCTGTTTTAAAAGATAGTAACGTGTTTCATTTCACATCTTTATGTCCCTACTATAAATAAAATATATGGGATAATATGTTGAATGTGGATGATCATCTTAAAATAATAACTCATATTAAATTAAAAATAATTGATTAAACACCTTTTAAAAATGCGGTTCTTTTTAAAGTTCTCTGATGGATACCACCTTTAGAAGATATGGAAACTGACTGGGAGTTTCTGATATAATGCCATAAGTCAATAATTCACAGGACCTTAAATAACTAGAGGAGGATTCTAAAGCATCATATACTCTAGGCAAGAACAGAGGTTATAGCATGTATAGCATGTGCTGATATGTTGGTATTCTTTGGGTAGGCTTCATGATCATGTTAACTGTCATTAAAAATTATATTTTTAGTTATATAGAGAATTAAATAGAACAAACAAGAAATATAATTGAGGCAAAACTGATTTTTCCTGTTGAAGTGTATGTCATATTAAAAAAAATACAGAAATCAAAGAAAGAAAATATCTCAAGGAAAGATCCTAGATACCAAAATGCCAACTTTCAAACATATTTATAAATGAGAAAGTGGGTAATACAACATTTAAAAATCAGATTATAAAATCAATTGTTATCATATTTCAATAAAAAAATAGCCTTCCTCTGTGGAACAAGCTAAAAATCCTAAAGTGAAGGTAGTGAGCATGAAAAGAAAATAAGAATCTCAGAGAATTCCCAAAAGAAGAATTAGTCATATTTAGTAAATTATTTGATGAAGTTTTTTTGTACACAAAGATGTAGAGGAGCATTTGGAATCAATTTCTGGGAGAAATTTGGAAGAGTGGGGAGGAGCTGGCTAGAGAAATTATATATTGATATAAAAAGAGCTTAATGGGAAGTTCTGCTGGGAGCTCAGAAGAATACTGGTAGTTTGCTATCAGCATAGTCCATGTTGATGAAGTTTCAGATGAAAATGAGGATTCTATTTGAAGTTAAAGGAAAGCCCACCCTTATTACACCATAACAAAGAATTGGGATACATTTTGTCTATGCTCTAAGATTTTGTGAGAGGCTGAGCTTGAAGGAGGATGGACTAATTTAGTGAAGGAACTTTCCAGGCAGCAAAGTATTCAGACTGATATGGGAATTACTGGCTGCTTTTAGTCAAATTTACAATGAGAAGAAAGAGCGAAAAAGAATAGAATGGAAAGAATTGAAAACTTTGCACACATGTGGCTAAGGAAGATGTAGTTGCTTAAATGATTAACACTGATTAAAAAAAGAAATGTTCAGTACTTTGCATTAGGGCAATAGGAAAGATGCCTCTAGGGCATCTCAGAAATTGGCAAAACCTCAGTTCCTATCACAGACTAAGAAATGTAGAAATGCAAATTTGTTTCAAAGACTTTCTGGGACAAGAATGAAAGAATGAGTGGCAGGTCAACCTGTATGTGGAGGATCACTGGGATTAATTTCCCTGTGTTCACCCAGCAAAGCTCTCAGAAGCTGCAGCCATGGTTCAAGGGGGCCTAGATGCAGCTTGTGCTAGTGGGAGACCTAGGAATTATTCCCTTAATGCTGATTTTTCAAGTATGTCAAAAAAAAGAGTTAAGGGATGATAGCAGCTTCCGATGAGATTTCAAAGGGCAACCTAGCAGACCAGGAAATGTGCTAAGGGAAGGATGTCCTTGCAGAGAGCCTTCACTGTAGCAATATGCAGAGGAGCTGAGGGAATAAAGTTGCAATGAAGACCACAGGAAGTTGAAGTTACCAGCAACCATGCAATTCCTACTAAAGAAAGCTGGAAGGCACCATGCAAAACCAGTCTGAGAGTAGCCACATGAGCTGCAAGCAGTAAAGCTATTCAAGCAGGGAGGGTCATCCATTGGGGACCCACATCACATTACAATGTGCCCTGAATGCTAGACATGGAATTTTAAGAGTTAATGTTTTTCCTCTAGGGTTCCAGTCTTGCTTTGGACCAATCACTTCTTTCTTTTTGCCTGTTTCTGTCTTATAGAATAGGAGTGTTTACCCTGTGCCTGTCCCATCATGCTGTCTTGAAATTACATAATTTTAAAAATTATTTTTAAATGTTCACATTTGAATTTGCCTTGAGTTTCAGATGTGACTTTGTACTTGAACTTTTGAGAGATGTTGGAACCATTAACGCTTTGGAACTCTTATAAATGGAATAAAAGAATTTTGCATTGCAAGATGAACATGAACTTTTGAAGACAAGGGGCATAATGCTATGGTTTGAATAAGTGTACCCCCAATGGTTCAAGTATAAAGGCTTAGTCCCCAGAGCAGTAGTATTGGAAGGTGCTATAGACCTTTAAGTAGTGGGACCATAAGGAATTTCCTTAAGTTGCAGCAGACATTCGCTCAAAGGAGATTTTGGGACCTCAGACTCTCAGCTTCATTTTTCTTCTTGACTTGTGATGTAAGCCATTTGCTCAGCCACGTGATCCCTCACATTTACATTTGTTGCCCTCACCAAAGACCCCCAAAATGGACCACCCAAATGTAGTTCCAGAACCATAAGCCAAATAAATATTTTCTCTCTATTGAAAGAAAGTCAGTTTTATTTAAAAAAACATGAAGATTTACTTCATACCAAAATCTATATTAAAATGATGAGATAATAAAAAAATAATGTTTAATGCTAGAAAATAATGCAATTTTTGATAACGTGAAAATGGGGAAAGGCAAGAGGAAGGGCAAGGGACATGCATCCTAAAAACCTGAGATATTGATGAAGGATATACTGAATTGACCAGCTATATGTCTTAATTTTAAGGACACTTAGAGTTAAAAATTATCTGCAGAATAGAGAGATGTTCAATAAACATTCAAATGTCTATTTACCACTGAGCCAAAGAAAAATTTGCAATCTGCAATAATAGTGCTTGTTACAGAAGATCTGTGCCAATTCACTGCTTCACATTTAATTGGACAAAGCAATTAGAGAAACATGATTCTCCCTTATGTGCAAAAATAGAAGCAAACTGAACCTTGGTAAGTTAGAGTAATAATGGGGATGTCAATTGATAATAAGTAAGTAAGCAAATGAATGAATTAATAAGCTATAACTGGAAGGACAGAATTAGAAAAGTATTTTATAAAGTATGAACTCTCTGCTATTACTCAAAGTTTTCATGTAAAGTAATAAGTAACAAATTTAGCTATGAACTACTGGAATCTTTTGGTTCATATCCCTCCTAAATTCTAAGAATTCAATAGTATGCTTTCATCTTTCTTAAAATCTTTTCTTATGTTTTTTTTCTCAAAAAAATATATTCTTCTGAATTTTAACTTACTACTTTTCTTCAGTCCATTCAGTAGAAAATGGTCTTTGGCCCACAAATATCTTCTCCCCTATCCCCTTTAGTGCACTTTGGCTCCAATTCCAACTGCCAAAACAGGACTTTCTCTAGTGTCTCAAATCCACTCTGTCACCTGCATGAATGCCAGAAGTGGAAGGGAATTAACATCCCCAGGCAGAAGTCTTCTATAAATACTCTAGTTACGTGATCTATAAATACTCCAGCTTCCTTTTCTCCCAATTCAAATAACAGTAGTGCACATTTTTTACACATTAGAAACACTAAAATTTTCCTGCAGGCTCAAACCTAGTTTTCCACTAGATATAGACAATTATTTGATATCTTTCTTATTGCATAATAAATCCTTCATTGATGCATTCTATTCTCTCCTTTACTTTCTCCTCTCCTCCCAGTATTTCTCAAAATTTTCTTCCAAAGAAACGGCTTGATTTTTAATCTTTTTCTCAGCATCTATTTAGGAAACAAAACAAACCAGGGTGAACACTTTCAACTCATTTTTCTCCAAACAATGATTTTTCCTTCACTCTCTACCTGGGTACACATGACCATCATCCATGACATTAGCAAGGTGGAAATACAGGAGACATCAAGTATTTCCCCTTTCTCCCTGTTTTCCATGTAAGTCTCAGAAATTATGCCGATTCTTGATGACTATTGCCTCATCATTATGTCAGGTCAAAATCAATTCTGGTTCAGATTGCTAAAACAATCTTTACCAGTTTTGACACCTTCAAATTTTTTTTCACATGGCAACTTAAGTAAATTCATTTAAACTATCAGTGTTAAATACATCACCAAAATGTCATTGGTTTCCCGTTGTTTTTAGGAATTTTTAATTCCTAAATATGTTTTTCAGCTACCTTCTGATCCTAGTTCCCATTTATCACTCCAACCTCATTTCTTTTCCATTCATTCTTTGGAGAATGTTTTTCAGTATTAACAAATGAACAGAAGCAAACTAATTCCAGAAATGGGAATTTGAGTTGGTGGAGGAGGGGATATGTATAAATGCAAAATGGAATGACAGTTGGTCAATAAAGGATTTTCTTTTATTGAAAAGAAAACAAGAATCCTTTAAAGACAGGATTGTTAAATGTGTACATTTAAATGTGGTTATGTTTATAAGGATTACTGTTTATAATGTAAAATCATTTATTACAGAAATTACTTAAAGAATTATCTTCATTTTATGTTGACTATATAACATAAACAGAGAAAAATGGCTTATTGATGGAAGTGGGTATAAATTGGTTTGCCCCTACAATAAGAGAAACACAGATGACTGTACTCTTCCTAGAATACAAACTAAATTCCCCAAGTGACCATACAGAGAATCTTACATTTTATAGCAAATACAATAAATATTACATCTTTTATGCATTATGTGTCAATAACTATATCAACTTTTTAAGCTACAAATTAACACATCCTTATATGATTTTATATTTCTCTTGGGTTTCTAGGAAAAAGTTGAAAACTAGTTTGGTTCCATAGGAAAAATACAGAAGTAAACTCACTTTCTGTTTGGTATCATATAGATTAAATATACTTTATACACACACACACACACACACACACACACACACATACACAGATACACACCTACTTTCATCTGGAGAAAATATCATATACATTTACCTTAATGACACAAACATTTTAAGCCAGTAAACATGATGTGAACTAAAATGCTCTAAATTACAAACTAATATGTTAAATAAATGAAATAATAAATTAAATTTTACATTAAATTTAGTCAAAGGAACATCATCATGTAATGTTGGAGATGGGATTCTAACATTCCCACCCAGGAAAATCACTATCATTATTAAATATGATAAGTGTTAAAGGGAATTTGTTTTCAATCCCACACTAAGCAGTTTATTCTACATAAGTTTGTACTCTTCCTTGTCTTTCATTTTTGCTTATTATTTCTTCTGCACTGGATATAATTCTTGTTTTTGCAGTAAGATTATTGATCTAAATCTAATAACTAAAAATGAATTCATGCTCAAAGATCTTGGGGAAAATATTACATAAGGTAAATATGAGGGAATCTGAGCCATGCTTTGTTTTTTCACTCATCTTCATTATTGATTATAAACATAAACTATCTGACTTAAAAGCAAGGAAATATAATGTACAGTATAATTTACTCCACAAACATATGTGGGCAGTGTTACAAAATGCTCTTGACCTAAGGGAGGAGATATCACGTTCACAACCCAGTGGTGTGAGGGTAGTGGATAGGTTGTGAGGAATCCAAAGAAAGTGCCCAGAGACAGCATGAGATTTATTGGTGAAAGTTTATAGATCAGTAACTGCACAAAGGTGCATGGAAAAAATAACACAGCATTTTTTAAAAACTATAATTATCAGTATTACAGATTTATAACTAAGAGACTCAATTTATTACCTCTGTTAGTATATTTAGAAATAAACAAAAACTATAATGGTTAAAACAATTATAGGCATCAATGATATATCACAAGTTGTTGTATCATTCATTCATCTTCTGTTTAGTTCTTGATCATTCCTCAAGAATTTTTGTTTAGTTCATAATCTGAACAGGGACAGTCCACACTATGTTCAAATATCTAACACATGATTCTGCCCTTTTCAGTGATGTGAATGAGCTAAGTAACATTTTGCAACTCACACATCTGTGGATGATGGTCCCCAAAGACAATCAGAGGTAGAAGTGAAGAAATGTTACATTTGGCTCTGGCAAGAATGCGGAGTAAATAGCTCTGGGTGATCAATAAGGAGCCTATTAATTTTGATCCTAGTCTGATGATTGCTGTTCCCTCCCCAGAGTTAAATTACTTTGAAACAGCACAAAAACTACTCAGAAAGCTTAGTCAGAAACCACAAAAAATGTTCTTTCTCTAACAGTCCAGTTATCACTGAGTTGCACACAATGAAAAGATGAGAATTTAGTTCTATAGTGTGTATTTCCTGCCATAGAACTCCCCAAATGTGCTCCATAATAGAAGTTAATATCAATCTGAGTAGTTCCAAAGCTGTGCAGTTAGTGCTCTGTAAGAGTTTGCCCTGGGACATTACAGCCCATTTTGCTGATAGGTAGAATGTTGGCTAGGACCCCAAGGACATTCTTTATCACTTCTGGAAATATGCTTGGTATTGTTTTTCCATTTCAACTGGAAAAATCATAAGCTCAGTTTTTCGAATGACTAATATGTATTAAGGGCCAACAATAGGCACAGAGGACATACAAGCATGATTTAAAAGTGGATCTTGTACTCCAACTGCTCACCATCTAGTCAGTTTAACCACCATAAGCATATGATTAGAATCAACTCTGAAAAATTGGAGATTTTCACAACCGAGCAGAGAGCTACAAATGAATTGAAATTTAAAGATGTATCAGATTCAAATCAGAAGTACCTATCACATTTATGAGATTTAAAGAAATATATCAAGAAAAGAAAAAAAGCCTTTTATTTACATAAATCATAGCATATGTGAGAAACTGTCATTGATTCATTGTGGTTATGTTTTAGGATGTGAAGATATAGAGAAGAAAATAGTTCAGACTGCTGTGGGGAGTTTTTTGAATTAAGAAAAATGGAAATACATGAAGTTGGAAAAATATAATGGTTCTATTTGATGTTTACCAATGAAAATTCCGGCAGTAATATGGTAGATGGAATAAAGAGAGACAATGAGATCACAAAGATCAGTAAGACAGTGATGTTGAGATTCTTACATGATAAAAGAGATCTATTAAAGGGTTGAGAGATGGTGAAAGCGAAAAAAATTCTTTAAGAACTATTTTAGACACAGAACATATTTAACAGTAAATTTTACAACTTTAGCACTGATGCATTTTTTTTTCCTTGAGGTAATGAATAGCTGATAATACATTTATATAATTAGGAAGATATTTGGTAAAAGAAATTGACATGATGGCCCATTTTTAACTTGATATTATCTACAGGGCATTCATGAGGCAATGTAATGGGACAGGAGAAATGCAGATTCCACAGATCAAGTTTTAGGTGTTATAAGTATAAATAGTAATGAGTGGTACAGGAGATGATGAAAGTCCCCTAATTCAGGAAAGCAAGAACTCGAAATGACCAAGAACAGAAGTACAGGGAATAGGAAACATTCAGTATTCATCCAAAGAAAAAAGATTATACATATATATGTGTGTATGTTACACGGTATATGTTAGAGGAAGAGAGTGAAAAAGAGAGTCTTAATTATTGGCATGAGAAAGAAGACAATCAGGAGGCAGAGTTCTATATAGCAAGAGGAAAATTCTGTAAAAACATGTGCTTACACATGTCTCTGTGCCCTTAGCCCAGAATACTTGTAATAATACTTTAAAGATATCAGTCAAATATCCTAACTTACTCTCTAGTTATGTCTCCTTCAAAATTTTCTCCTCTAAAATGATGTATTTAAAGAAAATGTGTTATCGTATATCAGGCATCACTTATGCCACATGACAATTTAAAATCCTTTCAGGTTTGCACGTTGAATACTATGTGAGACTTCAACTTTTAAAGGATAATTTGTGAGGGCAACACAAGTTAAATAATGACTTCATTTATTTCATATGAGTGACCCAGCAAAGCAGAAAAGAATAGCAGTTTCCTCCAAATCTTCCTCACTCTGACTTGGCTCCTTCTACTGCCACTTGCTCTGACATGTGGCAGCTGCCCTCTCCTTATGTAGGAAAAGTATAAGACACAATACATGCTGCTGGATACTTCTAAGATTTATGTGAAATGTGCTACAAAAATCAATATTTGTCTATATTATGGCCCATTTAAAGGAATAATGTAAAATGAAAATAATTCAAACCAAACTTATCATGACTTGTTTATCCCAAGATAGTCATTTTCATGCTGAAAGCCATAGAAATATTCTTTCAAAAGACCACCCCCCAAAAAAGCAGTGTAGTTTTTCATATCCAAAACATATTTGTTCCAGAGAGAAAGTTGCTTTTATTTCATTATTCAGTTTTATTTACTTATAGTTTATTTTCCTAAAACATACACTGGTTTAATTTGAACAGATGGATTAATGTTTTAGAGAAGACATTTAGTCACCAGCTATTTTATATTTAGGCTCTTTTTAGAACTATTTACCATATCCCACCATCGATCCATATAGATAATTGCCTATTCAAATCAGTGACGCATTCTGAAAAATATATACATATGGCAAGATGTAGAAGTTAGAAACATTGATATGGGCTTCACAAACTAAAATCGCTCCCATTATGTTTATCTTCTGTACTTGAGAGAATTATCCAGCTTTTAGTAATACTAAAAAAAGTTGCCTGACTGAGGCTGTCCCGCAGTTATGTAGGATATCTTTAGCTATTTTTCTACCTTTCTCAAATGGAAAAATAATAGTAAAATATGTATTAGTGACTATCTTTTTAAGTCTCCTTTCTTCTTTAAATTGATTTTGGGGAAGAAATTCAGAGTTTAGCAATGATTAAAGGAAAAAAAAAAAACAGGCTTGCATAGCATACTTTAAAAGAGTAGAGAATTTCAAATGAGTACTATAAAATAGTACAAAACTATGAATGAAAACAAGTTATAGACTGTCACTAAATAATACAGGTGGTCCTGTTAAGGAGCCCAATTATTAGTTCCTTCAGATGCTGTTAAATTATAGAGACATTTGTGAGAGTTAGTGAGTAAAACTTATAGACACAGTTTTGAGAATTAAATGAAAATAATCTGCCTCCATCATAATTTCAAGATTGGTGTAATTTTTTAAACTATGTTTCTTTTTGCCTCCCTCATCCCTTGTCCTTCAATACTATTGAAACCCTATGTGTCTATATCTTTATTTATGACATTGAAACAACTGTCTAGCAAAAATACATTCTATCAACAGTGGTATCTTCATTTGTTCTAATATATATATATATAAAACAAAAATTATGGTAAGAATTGGAGATGGGACACTGAATAAGAAATTTAAGTTACCTTTTCATGACATTTATAGTGGGTCTTCATAGCACTTGTTTTAAAGAATTGTCATATGTGGTTAATATACTAAATGGTGTGTTAAAGAGTGCATTAAAGATTTATATTGTAATCCAGATATGATTTTATGTGGCCTTTCCTTGTTGCCAAAGGAGAGTACCAATGCATTACCAAAAGTCAAATTTCTTAGTGATCAAATAATAATATTTAAAGAATATTTATATTACTCAAAAAAACAGAGTGACTGAGTGTTTCTCTATAACTGTTTATCAATATTATTTCTATCAATCAGATTTCTTATAGAGATGTTTAACTTTTTCAAATTGTGCTTTAACTGGGGTTCTCAGTGGTATTTTATATTGTTGTTTGAGGATAGATTCTTAAACTTAAGACAAAAAATGTTTTAAAAAATAGGTAGTGATAAAAAATAATTTTGAAATTGTAAGTTGGATGTTCAACTTGCTACATAGCCTTAAGGAAGTTCATCAGAACAGGAGAAGGCAAAACCAAAATTTTCTTTGGAAAGCAGTTTTAAGTTTAAGTGAACACATGAATCCATTTCCCATGGTATCTGTAAAATGCTATATCAGAAATCAAAATGACTTAAGGCCAGTTAATTTTCTAAGTAATTGTCTACAGGACTTGTAAAGAAATATTATAATGCTCCCTTTGTGCCCTTAATTACATGCAAAATAGTTTCTTTCTGAAACGAGTAAGATGAACTAATGGAAAAACATACTCATAGATGACTGAATTGATTTATTAGATATATGTACTTATTTGAACTAAAGAAATATGACTTGCAAACTGATTGTCAAATATAATTTGATTTTAGCTTTGCAAATTAATCTTTCTGACAATAGTTGTTTCTAGTATTAATTATCAACAGAGGTGAACAGTGTTTCTTGAACTAAAGAATGATCTTCATAGTATAACTTTGGAAACCTTCTGAAATGTCCAATATAAATATGTAATAAACATATATGTTGATATATTGGTTTAGAAAATACATATTTATTAAAAAAAGTTATTGAATCATTTTGCTCAGAAAAGTTTTTATTATATATGTGAGTTGACAGTGCTGATTACATGAATTTTATTATTTATTTACTCCATTAGCCTAAAAGTTATATTAGAAAAGCAAAACACTGACTACTTATGGTCACATATTAACCATGGTTACTCTGGGTGACAATAATTAAATTTATATCTTACTTTCTTTGTGTTCTTAACATTTAAAAATACTTAGCACTAAGTACTTTATATGACTATCAGAGAAATGAAGAAATTATTACAATTTCGTTCCTCTCAAAATTATTAGAGTAAGAAACTCTTAAAATATCTCAAAATGCCTTGATAAAATATTTTATAATAATATTTATTTAAATTTCTGCATAATGAAAGAACATTTAAATAAATATTATTTTCAAAAACTCAAAAAACATAAAAGAAAATTGTCTGAATGGTTACTGTGAGACATGGCATATTAATCAAATATACTTTTCTCCTGTTCATACTGAAACTGTCCCAAAATTATGTCAAATGCATTTTTAAAAAAGATATAACACCATAAGGAAATTGAGAATAGAAGATAAAATGATATAATCCAGGAAATCCTCAACCTGCTTTTATGAAAAGACACAAAATGATAGAAATTAGATCCTGGAACACCCTACCATAAAAAAGCTTAGTAATGGGCCATACTAGTTCCTCTGAGAGGAGGAGTATGAGACTACATCAAGAGAATTGAATAAAAGGCCTTTTAAGAATCCCTGAATCATTTCACACAGGGAATGTCAACTGACCTCACTCCTTCCAGGTAAAAGATATTTTTACCCAGAGAAGATTTTTTTCATAAATGCAGTAGGATTGAGAGCAAACACCACCCACTGGGGAAGAAAGAGTAATGTGTGAAATCAAAGGTTTCACGATGCTGAATAATGTGGCCCCGGCATTCTGTTCCCACTCATCCCTACCATACCGGCAGCCAGACTCCTAACAGGCAGTCAGGTGTCTGGAAAAGGCTTCTCTGATGTATCAAAAAAGAGAGAAGACTATAAATACTGACATCTAGGGGGTTCCCAAGAGAAGAATCTGACAGGTAGGTGAAAAGTAAGGCCACATTTGATGTGCCTCTCAACCTATGAGCTTTCTATAGATTATTTTAGATATGACTAGACAGTCACAGATTAGCAAAAAAGTGAACGGCATCTGATATGAAAGAGACCAGTACAATCATCCAGGAAAACACGATTGGGAGGAATCTCATATTATGCCATGAAGAAAATCTCTTGAAAGGTAGTATTATTCACATAAAAGAGATACTGTTAATAAGAATTGAATACTATAAATGAAATGATAAAAAGAGCTCTTTAAAAATAGAAAATGGAAGTAGGGATTAGAAAATGACCAAAGAGGCAAGGAAAGAAAATATTGATAAGTAGCTTCAAAATAGAAAAATACAGATAAATGATTGGATAATGCAGATGAAAAGATAATTTAAGGATCAGTTTAGAAAAATATTATCTACATTATAAGATTGTTGGGAATGAGAAGAAAGAAAATGGAAAAGAAGAAATGTGGTTTAGAGAATTCAAAGTTTAATTAATGTTAAATACACAGACTGTTCTAAGCAAACAGAATAGAGATGGTATCTGATTTACAATGGTTTGACATGATTTTTTTAACATTAGGATGGTGTGAACATGGCATGAATTCAGTAGAAACTATACTTGGAATTTTGATCTTTTCCTTAGCTATGATATGAAGTAGAAAATTATTTTGTGATGTTGAGTGGCAGCAGATGCAAGCCACAGCTTCCAGTCAGTCATGCAATCAGGAGGCTGAACAACTGGAACTCTACAGTGTCCTATGTCATTAAGCTATGCCATTGAGTAAGTTAGATATAATAAATGCATTCTGATTTGGGGTATTTTCAACTTAAATTTATCAGTAAGTAGCCTCATTATTCTCATCACAAGTTCAGGAGCATCTCTATTTTTTCCAGAGAAAACATAATTGCAGAAAAGCATACTTTTGATAGAAAACAGGTAAATGATGTTTGTATTGTCATAAATTCTCAATTTTAAACAAAATTTAGTAAGTAACAATATTTTGAGAATAAGAGGACAGGAAAAGTGTGTGGCTCTGATAGAAAGGGTGCAGTCCAGAAAGTAAAAAAAAAGTTAAAAGACTATTTCTAAAATTGAATGTGTATTTGATCAGTGTCCTCAAGAGGCCCACACGGTAAAGGCTTCTCTTAGTTTTTGGTACTAATCTGAGGTGATAGAATAATTAGGAGGTGGGGACTAACAAAAATAATTTAGGTCATTGGGGACATGCCCTTGAGAGGGACATTGGGACCTGGCCCCTCCTTTCTTAGTCTTTGATTCCCAGATGTCACCAGGTGATAAGCTTTGCCAAGGGTTCCTGCCATGATTTACTACCTTGCCCAAGCTCAAAATCAATGAAGCCAGTCAATCATGGACTAAAATCTTCAAAACTATAAGATTTAGTAAATCTCTCCTTCTTTTAAAATAATTATCTCAGGTATTTTGTCACAGTAATGAAAAGCTGATGAAGACAATTAGTAATATGATTGGTTGTCACAAAATAAATAGCTATAAGAGTTGAAAGTCCCTGCAATCTAAATGAAAACAAGTTCTATAGATTATTTGACTCTTAGTTATAGGTACAAAATTCACATAGTAATGTAATCATATTTTTAAATGGCATATACTCATAGAGCAAATAATAGAATAATATAGCGTTGAAGGTTGACATTTCTAAGGTCAACATCATGAGTTATGTAAGTTGCAATACAAATAATTATTCATAATGGGCTAAACAAACAAATGAATAAAATTTTAGAGATAAAAATCAAAGCAAAGTATCTGCTTGATAACAGTAGTTGAATAAAGCTGACAAATATAGTTCAAAGCCCCGCGAAGGGGAAAAAATTTGCAGCCTACCTAGTAAAACAGGAGAATACTGCCCAAAGGGATTTCAAATTTTATTAACCATAGCAACAACAAAAAAAGTACTACAGCATGTTTTTATTAAAGGGAATGCATTCTGAAATGTCACACCATACAGTATGACTGAGACAGTAGCTGAGAAATTTTCAGATTAGATTCAGGCTAAATATATTCTGTATAGTTTAGATAATCATCTTAAGGGCCTATTGTCAATGCATTCAGAATCATAAGCTCTTCTTCTTGTCAATTTTGCTGCATTTTAAAGACACTTTACAACCTTCACTGCAATATACTGTGAGCAGTCCTTCAGTCCTGCAGCAACTCAGTTAGCGTTATCAACAAAGATGTGAAATGTTCTAAAAAGGTAAACCAGATAAAGCAGATCAATATGGAGTCTGGCAATATAAACCCTGTGGCATATGAGAAATGCCATGATGATGCAGGCTCTGCAGCTGATATTGTGCTACTGAAAGACTCTCAATAAAACCTGCAAAAAAGACAGACAATCAATCTGGTAAAAATCCCTGCAGATGTTTCCGAATTGAATAGAAATATTGCTGTCTGAGAACCTCCCATAATGACCCTTAAACATGATTAATTCATACATACAATGCCTTTTAGCCTGGTTTTTCCCAATTCTCCCAACTGTTGTCTGAGAATCTAGCTCAGCTGTGACAGAGTTACACATAGAAAGACTAGACCATTTCAAACCTCTGTAGCAGTCCCTGGACATATTCTGTTTATGACTTGCTTATCACTCCATCCCAGAGAGCTTCTACATCTTCATGTTATCTTTCATCAAAAAATTCCACTCTGAGTTTTTCATGTCTAGTGTGTAAGAAGCTTACGGGTGGCTATTCAAAATAAAAAGCAGAACAAACTGAAAAATCAACAATCCTGAGATCTGTCACAGAAATGAGAACTCAGGTCAAACATGCTGCTCCAAGACTTGAAGTGAAAGACAGGCAGACGCAGAGAATCATAAGTTACTGGAGCAGAAACCTCTAAGAAAACCAGTGCTGGGGTAGGAAAACCTAAAGTGTAATTTAAAAATTACTAGATGTTCAGTGTGAACATTTTTAAGTGTTAGCACTCAAGGGAACAAAGTCATAAGAAGGTCATCATACTTATTTATTTATTTTAGTTTGATTTCTTGGAGTTCTACTAGATCCTCACAGTAATTCCTTCTTGCTGCTTGAAGGAGGAAGGGGGAAAAAAATTTCACTCAGAAATCTCACTCATTCTGTTCTCAACAAGTCCTACAGGAGAAACTATTTTACCAAAGCCTAAACTACTGGAATTGTGTAAAAGCCCACCATGGAAGAAGAAAAATAACCAACTGCACTTGCCTTTAACTGTCTTGTCACACCTAAGGTGGTGGAGAAACAAAACTGAGAAGCATTTGTGAAGTTCACAGCTGAGGGGTACAGCTCACCCAAGGACAGACTGATTCATAGACCCATTGGATGCTTCTCCCCACCCATACTTAACCAACATTAAATAGACCTATTTGCTGCAATTCCTTTTACACTGTATATCATGTTCACCTTTTTTTTTCTTTTTCCTTTTCTTGTTTTTTTTTTTTTGGTTTGTTTGTTTGTTTTTGTTTTGTTTTAGTTGTCAATGGACCTTCTCTTTTTATTTATATGCGGTGCTGAGAATAGAACTCGGCACATCACGCATGCCAGGCAAGTGCTCCACCACTGAGCCACAACCCCAGCCACTCATGCCCACCTTTTAACAAAGAAATTACATGGCATAGTACAGCACACAAACTATGGTTTTAAGATATTGAACAAGCATGAAAAACAAAGTAAGATATATTAGGAATATTAAAATTATTCAACTAGAATTAAAAAAAAACTTTGATCAATATGAACAAAGTAAACAAAATGGAAGAACAAAGCTACAATATAACTACAGTGATTGGAATTCTAGGTAAGAATCAAAGAAGACATTAGAGATCATAAACACTATAATAAAAATTAAGAATGCCTTTGATGAGTTCATTAGAGGTCTGGATATGGCAGAGGGGAGAATCTCTGAACTCAAAAGGATGTAACAATGGAAACTACTGAAAAGTCTAAAGAAAAAGAATAAAAAAGTAACTACAAGAACTGTGGGATAACCAAAAAATAAATAAATAAATAACATAAGTGTACAATCTTCAGTATCCAAGGAGAAATGGTTCCAGAAACCCCTGTGAATACTGAAATTTGCAGATGTTCAAGTCCCTTATATAAAATAACATTATTTGCATATAACCTGTGCATTCTCCCACATAATTTAAATCATCTCTAGATTACTTGTAATTCCTAGTGCAATGTATGTACTATATAAACGGCTATTGTACTCCATTGCTTATGGGAAAATGACAAGAAAAAAGTCTGTATATGTTCAATACAGATGCAACATTTCTAGATTTTTTTGAATATTTCGATCCATGGTTGATTGAATCAGTGCACTTGGATCCTGCAGATATGAAGGACAAACTGTAATGAGAATGTCAGAAGTTAATGAAAGAGAAAATCGACAAAGCAATATCTGAAGAAGCAAAAACAGAATTTTCCACAAATTCATGTCAGCCACCAAACCATAGATCCAGGAAGCTCTGGGAACCCCAAACAAAATAAAGGCTAAACAAACAAAAATAGAAAACCACAGCTGGTTAATAATACAATGGTATGATGTATGTTATTGGTCTTTGGGCAACTGTATGTGTGTGTGGGTATGTTTCTATTTGTGTACCCTATGTGGGTGCATGCACAGAAAGAAATCTTGAAAGTTTTGTTTTAAATACTAATGGGAATTTTAGGCAACTTATTTTTCATTAAGTATTGTATTCCTGTATTACTTTTAAATCTGTTGTCAATTTTAAAACAGATTATGTGAATACAGTAAAATGAGACTGTACAATGTTTATTTAAGTTCTAATACAAAAAACAGAATTACTTTATAAGTAAAATAAAATTACATGGTACATATGATAATGACAAACTTTAGCAGCAAAAAATCTGAAGTTTAAGACAATCAGAGAAGTTTTCCACATTTATTTTGATAATTTTAATTAAAATTGTAAGTAATATAACCCTCAAATTAATTTCTTCATATAAAATTGTCTAGTTAAAAGTCGCTCTGAGAAATATTTTTGTTTCTGAATGGGAGCTTTCCAAGGCCATCCTCCTTTCAATAAGTCATATTGAGTGTTCCACATAATTATCAACCTTTTTTAGAGATGAATTTTAAAAATTATTAATATTTCTTATACATTTAAAAGAAAAACTTCAGAGTTCAAAAATTAATACTCTTAAGAAATACGTACAATGAATCAACTATATTAAAAATAATAAATTTATATAAAACAATGCCTGTCTAGGATAATTAGTGGTATATAATCATTGTACAATAATGTAACATTTAAAATCTGTTGAACATGTAACTATACCATAAGATCTTAACCGTTAAAGGAATTGAGCTCAAATTTTGCCAACTTAGTATAATTAATGCTTTTAATTTGTGTAAATTTATTTTTCCTTGACTTGTTCTACTCTTGTTTCTCAGAAGAGTTTGAGTATATGTGTACATATGCACATATGCACATGCAAGCACATATTTGTTTCATGCATATGTCAAATAATTTTCCATAAGTTATATTCATTTAAAATATATTCATTATATATTATTAGAATATGGGAGACCCAAGATTCCAGAAATTCTAAAAGTTTTTGTCTTCAATTCTGGGCTACTAATTTCCATAAAGGCATTGAAAATGTAATTTCTTAGAGTTTAAATTTAATCAAGTGTTCTCCATTTCAAAGCTGAATATTGGCATTATCATTTGTCAGCAAAGTAGACTTGCATGCTGCCAGCCAAATGATTTCATGGTTGGTTAATTATACAGTACTTAGCATTTCTGCATTTGGCTATCTTGGTCTGTAGCAATTACCACACTAATGATAGACACAATTTGTTCCTTGATATACAGCATCTCTTTGAAAACTTATACAATGAATTCACATTAAAACACACCTTGTATTACAAAAACAAACTTGATGCTATCGCATGATTCTCTAACACAGTCAGGGTGTTTCAAATACCTGACTGAAGGTTTTGACAACTTTAATGTGGGTAGAAAAAATTGTTTACTATTTCTCTGATGTGAGGATCAATATTTTAATCATAATTCTAGGATAAAAGACATTTATTCAGATAATTAAGTATGGCAAAACCAGGAAAAAGTTGAGTAGAATATTGTTATATTTTCCTGTTAAAGCTGGAGGCATGCCAGTTAAGTTTATTGTATCAGTCAAACACCACACTTCCAACATTGATTACTCTCAATTCATGAGTGACATTAACAGGTCATACTATTACTAGCTAAGTGCTCTTCCCATCTTTCTGGGCAAGGTTTGGTCCTGCTGTATCAAAGTGGAAGGAATCAATGTCAAATTAGATGTACAAAATCATTAAATCAATGGCAAATTATCAGCTCTTTTACCCTATCATAAATTATTTTCCAGAGAATGGCAGTTATTTCATAATGTTCATTGATATTTTAAGTTTACCAAAGAACCTAAACTTGTATAAAAACAATGAGGCTATACATGCACAGGCACACACACCTACACACACACACATACAACAAAGCTGGATGTTTATGGTATTTATTCAGACCAATCATACTAGTAAAATGTTTATGTATATGATACCATTTTAGATATATAAGAAATTATTTGGACATTTATAATTTATTTTATAAAATATTTTCTTATGTCACATATATATTTTTAGATGAAAACAAATATATATTCAAGAAAATAACCAAATGACTATTCTTGATTAAAATTGATACCAATATTTATATTTACCATTTCTGATTTTTTTTTTTTTTTTTTTTTTTTTTTTTTGGCGGTGCTGGGGATTGAACTCAGGGTCTTGTGCTTGTGGGGCAAGTACTCTACCAACTGAGTTATATCCCCAGCCCCATTTCTGATTTTTTAATAACAAATTTATTTAACCAATAACCAGGAAAAGGCAAAATTCTAATATTCTGGATGTAAAATAAGGTAATAAACATATTGCAACCATACTTAGTAAGTTTAATGTTCTTTCTGATATTAATGCAAGATACAAATTATAATCCATTCATTGAGAATTCCAAACTTGGAAACCATAATCTTAAGTTATTTGTTAGAAAAGACCCTCAAATCAAAATTTCAAATTAATGAAATTCAGGGATAGTAATAGGACAAATGCAGCTCATTACCTATGATAATTGATGAGCTGCTCCCCAATGTTAAATTTATTAAATAAAGTTAAATCACCACACTTTTACATATAGTTTATAAAATAAATAATTTCCTACTAAGCTATAACATCTGTACTTACTGATAAAGTTTTTTAAACTGGAATACTTTCCAGTTAAAAATTCTACTTTATGTAGTTAATTAAAAACTGGAATTTTTTTTCTCATCCTCAAATTTTATTTTTATAGTGTATTTTATAAAATTGAAAAAATTCAGCATAATAATGCAAGTACGTAGCATAATTTAGTAAAATTATATGTAAATAATGGATGTGCTTGCACTTTTTTATGTATTAGATTTTTTAAGTTATATATGACAGAAGAATCAATTTTGATATAATTGTACAAGCATAGAGTATCTTATTTGAGTTAGAATCCCATGTTTATGGATGCACATGGTAATGGGATTCACTGTGTTGTTTTCATATATATACATGGGAAAACTGTCCAATTCATTTTACTGTCTTCCCTATTCCATCCCCATTACCTTCTCTCCATTCCCCATTGTCTAATCTGCATTTCTATTTCTTCCCTCATCCCCATCCCCTTATTTTGAGTTAGCTTCCACCTCTCAGAAGAAACATTTAACCTTTGTGTTTTAGGACTGACTTAATTCACTTAGCATGATAGTTTCCAGATCCAGCATCCATTTCCTGGCAAATGTCATGAAGTCATTCTTCTTTAAGGCTAAATAATACTCCATTGTGTATATATATGACATTTTCTTTATCCATTCATCTATTGAAGAGCACTTAGTTTGGTTCTATAGTTTAATTTTTGTGAATTGGCCTGCTATAAACATTGATGTGGTCATGTCACTGTAGTATACCGATTTTAACTTCTTCGGATAACTGGGTCAAATGATGGGTTCATTCCAAGTTTTTTGAGGAAGCTCCATACTGCTTTCCATAGTGGTTACACCAATTTGCAGTACCACCAGCAATGTATGAGTGTTCCTTTTTACCCACATCCTCACCAACATTTATTGTTACTAATATTCTTGATAATTGTCATTCTGACTAGAATGAGATGGAATCTCAGTGCAGTTTCTTTTAATTTTTTTGTATTTATTCTAATTAGTTATACATGACTGTATAATGCATTTATGCATTTTGATAGATCATACATAAATGGAGTGTACTCTCTAATTTTTCTAATTGTACATATTGTAGGATTACATTGGTCATACAGTCATATATGTACGTGAGGTAATAATGTCTGTTTCACTCTACTATCCTTTCTACCCCAATACTCCTTCCCCTCCTTTCACTCCCCTCTACCTAATCTAAAATACTTCTATTCTTCCCTAGTGCTTCCCTCCCTTATTGTGAATTAGCATCTACATATCAGAGAAAACAGTCAGCTTTTGCTTTTTTGAGGTTTGACTTATTTAAGCTAGTATGATACTCTTCATCTCCGTCCATTTACCAGGAAATGCCATAATTTCATCCTTCTTTAAAGCTGAGTAATATACCATTGTGTTTATATACCACATTTTCTTTATCCATTCATCTGTTGAAGGGCACTTAGGTTGGTTCCATGGTTTAGCTACTGTGAGTTGAGTTGCTATAAACATTGATGTGGTTGCATCACTGTAGTATGCTGATTTTAAGTCCTTTGAGTATAAACTGAGGAATGCGATAGGAGTGAGTATAAACTGAGTCAAATTGTGACTCCATTCCAAGTTTTCTGAGGAATCTCCACACTGCTTTCCATAATGGTTGCACCAGTTTGCATTCCCACCAGCAATGTATGAGTGTACCTCTTTCTCCATATCCTCACCAAAATATATTGTTACTTGTATTCTTGGTAATTGCCATTCAAATTGGAGTAAGATGAAATCTTAGAGTAGTTTTGATTTGCATTTCTCTAATTGCTAGAGATGTTGAACCTTTTTTCATATATTTGTTGATTGATTCTATATCTTCTTCTGTGAAGTGTCTGTTTATTTCCTTAACCCATTTATTGATTAAGTTTTATTTTTTTGTTAAGTTTTTTGAGTTCTTTATATATCCTAGAGATGAATGCTTTATCTGAGGTGTATGTGGTAAAGATTTTCTCCCAATCTCTAGGCTCTCTCTTCATATTATTGATCATTTCTTTTACTGAGAAGAAACTTTTTAGTTTGAATCCATCCCTTTTATTGATTCTTGATATAACTTCTTGCATGTTAGGGTTCTTGTTAAGGAAGTCAGATCCTAGGCTGACATGGTGAGATTTGGGCCTACTTTTTATTCTAGTAGGTGCAGGGTCTCTGTTCAGGTGCCTAAGTCTTTGATCCACTTTGAGTTGAGTTTCATTCAGGGTGAGAAATAGGGGTTTAATTTCATTTTGTTACATGAGGCTTTCCATTTTTTCCACCACCGTTTGTTGAAGAGGCTATCTTTTCTCCAGCGAATGTTTTTGGTGCCTCTGTCTAGTATGAGATAACTGTATTTATGTGGGTTTGTTTCTGTGTCTTCTATTCTGTACCATTGTTCTACATGTCTGTTTTGGTGCCAATACCATGCTGTTTTTATTACTATAGCTGTGTAGTACAGTTTGAGGTCTGCTATTGTGATGCTTCCTGTTTCACTTTTCTTGCTAAGGATTGCTTTGGCTATTCTGGGTCTCTTTTTTTTCCAAATGAATTTCATGATTGCTTTTTTCAGTGCAGTTTTAATTTGCATTTCTCTAATTGCTAGAAATGTTGAACATTTTTTTCATCTATTTTTGACCATTTGTATTTCTTCTTTTGTGAAGTGTCTATTCAGTTCCTTTGCCCATTTATTGATTGGGGTATTTGTGGGGTTTTTTGGTGTTAAGATTTTAAGTTCTCTATATATCCCTGAAATTAATGCTCTACCTGAGGTCCAGGTGTGAAAGATCTTCTCCCATTCTGTTCATAGTCCTGAATGTTTTCTTTGCTGTGAAGAAATTTTTAGATTAATGCCACCCATGTATTGATTTTTTTTTTTTTTTTTTGGTACTGGGGACTAAACTCAGGGGAACTCAACCACTGAGCCACATCCCTAGCCCTATTTTGTATTTTATTAGAGATAGGGCCTCACTGAGTTGCTTAGCACCTTGCTTTTGCTGAGGTTGGCTTTGAACTTGAAATTCTCCTGCCTCAGCCTCCCAAGCCACTGGGATTGCAGGTATGTACCAATGTGCCCAGCTCATCTATTAATTCTTGATTTTACTTCTTGTGCTTTAGGGGTCTTATCAAGGATGTCAGGTCCTGAGCAGATATATTGGATTGTTTGTTGGGCCTACCTTTTCTTCTAGCACGTGCAGGGTTTACTAATACCTAGATTCTTGATCCACTTTGAGTTTTGTGCAGAGTGAGTGATATGAGTTAAGTGTTGTTCTATTATGTATGGGTTTTTCTTTATTATTTAGATGACTTTTAGTTCTACCTCTTGCCTAACTGCTCTGGCAAAGACTTCCAATACTATGTTGAATAGAGGTGTTAAGAATGGCCATCCTATCTTAAAGAAAGTCTGAATTTTTCACCATTTAGTGTGATGTTAGCTTCTTATATATGGACTTTATTGTGTTGAGGTTTATTGTTTATATACTTACATTGGTAATAGTTTTTAATCATGAAAGGAAGCTGACTTTTGTAAAATGCTTTCCTCCATCTAAAGAGATGATCACATGGATTTTGTCCCTCTGTCTATTAATGTGACTTGTTACAGGTCTTCATTTGTATATGCTGAAACAACTTTATATCCAAGGGATGAATCCCATTTAACATGGTGGACACTTTAAATGTGCTGTTGAATTTGATTTGTTAATATTTTGGTGAGGACTTCTGCATCTGAATTCCTCAATGACATCAGTCTGTTATTTTATTTTATTTTATATTTATCTTATAGTGTTTTTGTCTTGCTTGAGTAACAAAGAAATACAAACTTCATAAAAGTAATTTTGAGGTGGTTACTTTTCTTTAATTTTTTGAAAATGCTTGGGAAGGATTGGTATTAGTTTTTACTTAAATGTTTGGTAAAACTTAGCAACAAAATCATGAGATTTGGACCTTTTCTTGCATGAGAGACTTTGTACTGTAAATCTCCTTAGTAGTTATTGGTTTGTTCATTTTTTTTTTATTTCATAATGATTCAGTCTTGGTAGATTATATGTAAAACATCTATTTCTTCTATATTATCCTATTTCTTGGCATGTAATTGTTTAGACTATTTTCTTATGATGCTCTATGTCTTTCTGTAGTTTTAGTTGTTATGAGTATTTCTTCATGTCTGATTCTATTTACCCGAGTTAACTCTCTTGTTTTATTAATTAGTCAACTTAAAGTTTTGTTGATTTTGTTATCCTTTTAAACTAACTCTTCATCTTTTTTTCTAGTTTCAATTTCATTTATTTCTGCTGTGGTCAGTGTTTTCTTTCTTCTGCTAAATTGGGATTCATTTTGTTCCTTTTCTAATTCTTTGAGTTGTAATGTTACTTCTGGATTTATCTACACTGTTTTTGTTTGTTTCTATCTCATGTTTATGTGCCAACTTCCTCGTCAAGGGACTCCCGTGAGAGCAAAATGGTTGAAGTTAAATTCAAGGTATTGCATATGAACAAAATATCATCTGAACCAAGAGACAGATTTTTCTTTCTTTAGATTGCTCAGAAAATATATTTATCTTATAATATAACTTCTATCATATGTGCTCTTTTTAATCAACCATTTTCATTCATCATGAAATATTTTACTGAGTACGTTTTATAGTGCAGGCTTTCTATTTATGAATTCTTTTAACTTTTGTTTATCATGGAAGGTTTTTGTTTCATAGTCACATCTGAAGCTTAATTTTCTGGGTATAGTATTCTTGGTTGACATCATTTTCTTTTAGAGCTTAATATATATTATTCCAAGACCTCCTAACTTTGAGGATCTGGGTTTAGAAATCAGTGGAGATCTGAATTGGTTTCCCTCTAAATGTGATCTGTCATCTTTCTTAGGCAGGCTTTAACAGTCTATTCTTATTGTGTATATTAGGCATTGCATAATAATATGTGTTGGTGTGGGTCTGTTTTAATTTTTTATATTTGGGTTTCTGTAAGCCTCACTATATGATTTTCTATTTCATTCTTTAGATTTGGGAAATTTTCTTATTTATTTCATTGAAAAGTTGTACATTCCATTAGATTGTATCTCCAAATCCTTATCTTTCCCAATAAATGTTAAATTTGGACTTTAGAGATTATCTCAAATTTCTTGGAAGCTCTGTTCTTTGTCTCTTAATATCTTTTATCTATGATCAACTTTATTTCAAGATTATATATTTTATCTTCATTGCCTGAAACTCTTTCTTCCAAGTAGTCTACTCTGTTGGTAATGCTTTCCATTAAGTTTTTATTTTGGTTTATTGATTTCTTTTCTTTCAAGAATTTCTGCCTTTTTTTTTTTCAAAATCTCTCTTTATTTATTTATGTTTTATTTATTTTTGTGCTGGTAGTTGAACCCAGGATCTTATGCATGTGAGGCAAGCACTCTATCAACTGAGCTACATCCCAAGCTCTCTATCTCTTTATAGAAGGGATCTTTCACTTCCTATATTTTCTCTCTGATATCACTCCATGCATCATCCTTTACCATGCAAATTAGTTTAATTATGTGCAGTCTAAACTCTCAGACAATTCTTTCACTGTGTTGTCAAATATCTTGGTTTGTTTGGAGTGATTTGTTCCCTTGCTTTTTCATGTTGTTTGTTTGTCTATCCATCCAATAGTATGTATCTGAGGCAGTAGAATTTCTACCCTGAAAACTTATTGTGTCCCTGAAGGTTTCCATTACCTCAATATTTAGGGGAAAACAAATAATAACAAAAACCAATGCAAACAATGTGCAACATTAAACCAAATAGTTCCTGCTATGACCTCTACAATATTGTCACAATAAACAGAAATTATATGACTAGTTATTGCCTACAACAAAAATAGTAAGTTTGTAAAAGGTTTACAATTTTAAATGGTCAACAAGGAGAGAACAGTAGTGATGTAGGATGTGATGATTATGAGAGAGGAGGAGAAAGGCTAAAAGTAAAAAAATAATGGAAGAGAGAATAGTAGATATTGGCTGTTAGAAGAGAAAAGAGAAAGATACTCAAGGGAAATAGATAAGTGAGAGAAAAAATATATAATGGGAAATTTTTTTTAAGTATTAAAAATAAAGGAATACAAAACAAAACTGAAATATACTAATCAAACATCCTAGTCCTTAAAAAACTTATCTATAAAAAATAACTTTTTAAAAATTCTACAAATTTAGAAAGAAAAAAATAAGTATGACTATGTGTAGATGTCCGTGAACCATTACAGTTACTATTAAGCAGAGAAAAGAAAAAAGGGGGAAAAATGATGAAAAGTTTAAGAATTGTTTCTGCTGGAATTCAAAAGATTCTCAGCTTCCCTTCTCAGTGATTAGGTAGTTAGGTGGGATTGTCTGGTGTATGATGCTTCCTACACCCTCATGGTGGGGTTGCTAGGTTGAGAGAGGTTATCTCATAGTGAGAACTCCCAGAGGTAGGGTTTAGGCTTAGGTCTCATGTACTTCACTGAATGCCAATTGGTCTGGAGATTCTAAATCAGCACATCCCCAGGGCCCAGCAATTGCCAGTCCATGCTGGAAGACTGCACCCCTGTATCCCCCTCCCCTGGATTCCACTCATGTGGTGGAAGAATCAATTCTTAGTCCACTATGTCACCTGAGGACCCATGGTTCCTGGTCTCAGTTTTCGTCTCCAAACTCAGTCTCTCCCTCCCCACTCTTTCAAATTCCTGACCTGATGCTTCTTTCCCATTAAGTCCTGCAAGCAACTGAATTAGAGTAGGAAGGGGAGAACCAAGTGTGTATTAGCAACCAGTTGTCCCCTGTGTAGACGTCTCTCCACATTTGATTTTCTCCTGGTCACTTAGACACACCCCATGTCATGAAGTGTGGGTTTGCCAGGCTTGTATTTTGGGCCTGAATTGGGTTTGCCAGGAATTGGTTCCCTCAGCTGCTAACCCCCAAGTCTTGGCTGCAAAATAATCTCTTCCTCTGTCCTTCACATGCTACCACAAGAGAGATGGTTTCTTTCCCATATGAGGCAGCCATGCCTTTCAGTTTAGTTGGACAGTGTCTTTCATCGCAAAACTCTGACACCCCTGAGTCCTCCCAAACACATGTGTTGTTTTTTAATTCCCTTTTAGTCAGCTTTTTTACTGCTATGACTAAAGAATTAAGCAAGAACAACTGTAGAGGAGGAAAAGTTTATTTGAGGTCTAACGGTTTCAGAGGTCTTAGTCCATAGAAGGTTGACTCCATTCCTCAGGACTAGAGGACTGAGGGGCTGGGGATATAGCTCAGTTGGTAGAGTGCTGGGTTCAAGTCCCCAGCACTGCAAAAAAAAAAAAAAAAAAAAAAACCAGAGGACTAGAGGACTGAACATCATGGCAGAAGAGTGTGGTGGAAGGAAGTGGCTAACATGGTGGTCAGGAAGAGAGAGAAGTCTCCATTTGCCAGATACAAATATATACCCCAAAGCCATGCCCAATTCCCACCTTGTAAAGTCACATCCTATCATTACAATTACCATTTAGTAAATTAATCATGGGATTAATTCACTGATTGGGTTAAGACTTTTATAACCCAAACATTTCTCCTCTGAAACTTCTTGCATTGTCTCACATGTAAGCTTTTGGAGGACACCTCGCATCCAAATCAGAACACCCTTATCCTTCCACTGTGCTTGTGAAAGGATCCCTGACTGGTAATTCCAGTCACAGTAGTGGCTGTGGTATTAGGAATTTCTTCCTTATTTTATCATACTCAAACTCCTTAGTCCCTGATCTGCTTTGAGTGTCCAGTATTAAATTCCAGTAAAGGCCCCCCTTTTTTATTCATTCACCCTTCTTGCTGAGATGTCTGTCTGCTTTCTTGGTTTCACATCATGGAGCAGTCAGGAAAGTGACTTTCTGTATTCCACCATCTTGATGCCTCCTGAATGTTCTTGCATTATCTCACACATGAACTTCTGGGGAACACCTAGTATCTAAACCATAACGCTTAAATATTTCTCCTCTCTAGTGAGCAAAATCAAATTTATTTGGGTAACATAAGAGAATTCTGGTACTATTGGGAAGAGAGAAATGAACATTGGGTAGTAAATGACAAATATCTACTTGAATAAACATTGTTTGTTAGTTATTATAGTAGAAAAGACATTCTGATTCTGAAACACATAGTCTTTCACTCTGTAACACTATCACCACTTTACAATCTAATTTAAGTGCATGCTTCAGAAAACAAAACTGGTTAAAGCAATATTAGAATTAAGGACTATAAAATGTATTTCACTCAATATTAGGTCATAATATAAGCTAAAAATGACAAGAATTTAGTTTCTAAGTAGCTTGCTAAAGTTTTTTTTTTAAATTCTTTTCACTTTTAAAGTTCATTAATTCTTGTATCTTCTTAGTTAATTAAAAGGGCAATTTTCAAAACAAAGGAAATAAATTTAATAAAGAATTTAATGCCCCATTAATAATAAAATATGGTTGAAACTTTAAGCAATGCATTTATCCAATTTGAGCTACTCATTCGTTATTATAAAATAAAATTTTGAACAAACCAATTTCTAATTTCCCATAAATGTTTTGGGTAACCATTTTATCAATTAAGTAAAAATAATTAGAACTGCAATTTGAGTTTATAGATTCAATCTTGTCTCATGAAAATACAAAATTTCACATCCAATGATATGCTAAAAAATACTTTAATCCACTTTTTCCTGTTCTTCATAAAACTTTTGTTTTGTTTTCTGAGCAGTGATGATTGACAAACCTCACCAAGACACAGAGAGAGAAAGGTCAAGAGACAGGGCAATCTACTAGTGCCACTCTTTCCTATACCTGGAACTTAATCCATGAGAAGAGAGTTGATTCCTAAGAAAAGATGAGCTCATGGAGCTTAACAGAAAGAGCATGATCCTGTACTTGTAGGGGTCAAGATTTAAATCTGTCTTTGCCCCTTATTTTTAACTCCAAAAGTTTAGTTCTTTCTGGAACTCTATTTCCTTATGTATAAAATGAATATAATAAAATGTAAACTCCATTGCTAGAATTATACAATGCAATTTCAAGGACTTGGGCTAATGATGTATGACCCACATTTTATATTTCAACATTATTTATATTATAATAATGATTAATATTTTAAAGAGATTTTTAGTACAAGTGATGAATGAATAAGAAACTGCAATGTGGAATATTGGCCAAACATTGAAATGAAGGAGCATCAGCAGATAAATCAAGAAGTTTGTATGGATGGAAATTTAACTAAAAGAGGGAAGAAATTCTGTGATAAGACTGTTAAAATGTCAAGTGTTCTGAGATGGGACTAGTAAAACAGTTCAAATTAACTTGCATACTTGAGGAAATCACTTCAACTATAAAGATGAAGGTTTTCATCGGAAAATTTCCCCCATACCAGTTGATTGTTCTATTAGTTTTATGAACTCCTGTGTATAAGTGCAAATGTTTTATTATTTGAAAGCTTCTTAGACCTGATATATGGAAGTCTGTTATATTTTCTCCAAATGGTTCTTTTTATTGACAAGCTTACTGTAAATGAAAAACAATTGGAGACATTAAACAGATGTTTCAAACATGTGTTTAGCAAAATGTGTTTTTTTGGCAATATGAATAAATTTGTGACTTCTGTCAAAGCATCATTCTCCCTGTTCTTCAAGATAAATTAAAATATAAAATAAATGTAATTGTCATTATTATAATTAAAATATTTAAGGTTGCTGAATTTAAAACACATATGTAGACTGTAGGCAATACTTGATCTAATAATTCCTATATTCTAAAAGAAACATATTTTGTGTAGATATAATTATACTTTATTAAATTGTCATATATCATAGTTTTATTATAACCATTAAATTAACATCATCAAGTGGCATGGGAATAACTTTTGAACTTGATTATGTCATAAACTCTGGCCAAAATGTGTGCTCACACTGAATATTAATTAGTCAATGTCATGAGAAAAATCCTAATCTTTTTTAATATTTTACTTTTTATTGCTATATTATAAACATATATAATAATGCAATTCATTATGTCATATTGTACAAGCACATAATTTTATCAATTTCCTTGCCTTTTCCTTCCTTTTCTCTTCCCTCCTCCCAATTCTTTTTGGTTTAAAGAAAATTCAACAACACAGAGTTGCTTCTGAAAGACTTTATGAAATATTTACTGTGAACTCAGCTATGTTGAGTAAGGCCAGCCAAAACAACACTGGTATATAGAGAAAATGAAGTAGGCACTTTGACCAAAATTTAGTAATTACACTCAGATAATTGGGATTCTACTTCCAGGAGTAAGATAATATTTCTGTAGAATATAAAGTTGGTTCCCAGGTGTGGCAATACATGACTGATTCAGTCACTCTTCTGCTTATGAATAATAACAATAATAATGATAATAATAGACTGACAGATTAATGAAGATGATCTAGGTTAGTGATGGAACCTATAGTGACTGCCATAATTATTTCCCCATTAAAATGTTATGAAGAGAAGGAGAAAGAAAACTCCAATTACTAAAATTTGTGATGAAAAAGGAAATATCATGACAGACACTACTGAAATATAAACTGTAATTAGTAGCTATTTTGAAAATCTATACTCCAACAAAATAAAAAATTTCAAAGGCATTGACAAATTTCTAGAGACATATGATCCTCCCAAACTGAATCAGGAGGACATGCACAATTTAAACAGATCAATTTCAAGCACTGAAATATAAGAAGCCATTAAAAGTCTACCACCCAAGGTAAGTCCGGGACCGGGTGGATTCTCAGCCAAGTTCCACAAGACCTTCAAAGAAGAACTAATTCCAATACTCCTCAAAGTAGTCCATGAAATAGAAAAGAAGGGAACCCTTCCAAACTCATTCTATGAAGCTAGTATCACTCTGGTACCAAAACCAGACAAAGACGCATCAAGGAAAAAGTCTTTAGACCAATATCCCTGATGAACATAGATGCAAAAATCCTCAACAGAATTCTGGCAAATCTCACACAAAAACATATTCAAAAGGGATGGAAGGTTGGTTCAACATCCAGAAATCAATAAATGTAATTCTCCACATCGACAAACTTAAACTTAAGATCTTATGATTATTTCAATAGACGCAGAAAAAGCATTAGATAAAATACAGCACCCCTTCATGATGAAAACACTAGAAAAAAATAGGGATAGTAGGAACATACCTCAACATTTGTAAAGACTATCTATGCTAAGTCCATGGCCAACATCATTCTAAATGAAGAAAAACTGAAAGCATTCCTTCTCAAAACTGGCACAAGACAGGGAAGTCAACCCTCTTTCACCACTTCTATTCAATTGCATTCTTGAAACTCTAACCAAAGCAATTAGACAGACCAAAGAAATTAAAGCAATATGAATAGGAAAAGAAAAACTCAAACTATCAATATTTGCCAATGACATGATTGTATATTTAGAGGATCCAAAAAATTCCAGAAGAAAACTTCTAGAACTAATAAATGAATTCAGCAAAGTATCAGGGTATAAAATCAACACTCATAAATCTAATGCATTTCTATTCATGATGAATCCTCTGAAAGAGAAATTAGGAAAACTACCCCATTCATAATAGCCTATGAAAAAAAAATACTTGGGAATCAATCTAACAAAAGAGGTGAAAGACCTCTACAATAAAAACTACAGAACACTAAAGAAATAAATTAAAGAAAACCTTAGAAGATGGAAAGATCTCCCATGTTCTTGGATAGGCAGAATTAATGTTGTCAAAATTGTCATACTACCAATAGCTCTATACAGATTCAAAGCAATTCCAATTAAAATTCCCATGATGTACCTCATAGAAATAGAGAAAGCAATCATGAAATTCATTTGAAGAACAAGAGACTCAGAATAGCCAAAGCAATCCTGAGCAGAAAAAGTGAAGCAGGAGTTCTCACAATAGCAGACCTCAAACTATACTACAGAGCAATAGTAACAAAAACGGGATGATATTGGCACCAAAATAGACAGGTTGACCAATGGTACAGAATAGAGGACACAGAGACAAACCCTCATAAATACAGTTATCTGATACTAAACAAAGGTGCCAAAAACATACAATGCAGAAAAGATAGCCTCTCCAACAAATCATGCTTGGAAAACTGGAAATCCATATTCAGCAGAATGAACTAAAGCCCTATCTCTCACCCTTCACAAAACTCAACTCAAAATGGATCAAGAAGCACAAAATAGACCCAAGACCCTGTACCAAATAGAAGAAACAGTAGGCCCAAATCTTCTTCATGTCAGCTTCAGAGCAGACTTCCTTAATAAGTCATCCAAAGTACAAAAAATAAAAGCAAGAATCCATAAATGGAATGGATTCAAACTAAAAAGCTTTTTCTAAGCAAAAGAAACAAACAACAATATGAAGAGAGAGCCTAAAGAGTGGGAGGAAATCTTTACCACATGCACATCAGATAGAGCACTAATCTCCAGAAGTTATAAAGAACTTAAAAAATTTTACACCAAAATTACAAATAACCCAATCAATAAATGGGCTAATGATCTGAGCAAACACTTCACAGAAGACATAACAAGCAATCAACAAGTAATGAAAAAGTGTTCAGCATCTCTAGCAATTAGAGAAATGAAAATCAAAACCATCCCAAGATTTCATCTCACTCTAATTAGAATGGCTATTATGAAGAATACAAGCAATAACAGTTGTTGGCAAGAAAGTGGAGAAAAGCTACTTTTGCTTTTGGGATAGCAAATTGGTACAGACACTCTGGAAAGCAATATGGAGATTCCTTAGAAAACGTAGAATGGACCCACCATCTGACTCAGTTGTCCCACTCCTCAGTTTATACTTAAAGGACTTAAACTCAGCATACTACAGGGACAGAGCCACATCAATGTTTATAGCAGCTCAATTCACAATGGCTAAATTGTGAAAACAACCTAGATACTCTTCAACAGATGAATGGATAAAGAAACTGTGGTGTATATATACACAATGGAATATTACTCAGCCATAAAGAAGAATAAAATTATGGCATTTGCAGGTAAATGGATGGAGCTGGAGAATATCATGCTAAGTGAAATAAATCAAATCCAGAAAACCAAACGCTGAATGTTTTCTCTAATAAGTGAATGATGATACCTAATGGGGGCAGAGAGAGGGTAAGGGAAGAATGGAGGAATGTTGGATTATGTAGAGGGAAATGAGGTGTGGGAGGGATGGGGGAAAGGAAATATAATGGAATGAGGCAAGCGTCATTACCCTATGTACATGTATAATTACACAAACAGTGAGACTCTACATTGTGTACAAACAGAGAAATGAAAAGTTGTATCTCATTTGTGTACAGTGAATTAAAAAAATTACTTTGTTACTTCGAGTTGTATTTATACTTAAGGTAACATATTAAAACTAACTGAGGTAACCAATCTGACTATCATACACTATGCTATAAAGGGGAAAACAGATAGTTCATTAGACATTGAGTCTTAATCTCAGTGTTACCTTAAACAGTGAAAGGGAGAAAGATATTATTCAATCCTGGGTACTTGAATTATCAGGATTATCATCTGAATGCATTCCAATTTCTAGACAGCATTATTTTTGTTACTTTTATTAAATTAAATTGTTGTTTCAAAAATCATGTTTTGTAAGATGATTTATGACATATCTGAATGCTTGCATTCATTTTTATTTAATTTGGAAAAAATTTTTTTCAACATTAGTTTGGTAAATAGATTGCAAGATGTAAAGAGAAGAATTTTGTTTGTGCTTCCTGGTGAGGTGTCTGTACCTCTTCCATTAGCAGAAACTTGAAGCTAAATTTTAGCAGGAATGCAGCTCTCCATCACTGTAATAAGGTAAAATAGGTCAAGCCTGCATGGGACCAAACTAAAAGAAACCAATTTTCTAAATAGTTTCCCTAGCTGGAGGACAAACTGAAAAAACAAAGTGAAAAAACTGCCTTTCTGCAAGGTTGCAATAGATTGTAATTGAGGAAGGGAAAAAAAGAAATGGACTAACTTTGATAACAAAGTAGGAGGGTGTCTCTCAGAAGACATTTATTTTTATCATTTTCTTTGGTCATTTAAATAGTGTGGTTCCATCTATGTCATCTTACAATACAATAGATAGGAATTATATAAATAAAATCAATGAAGGTTATATGTGATGCATATAATTAGGTTACAATAAATCTGTAGATGAACAGAATTACACGTTTACTTTTAAGCAGGTTTTTAAGTTAGAAGTTAAAATTAGTAGAATAAGGTCATGGTTCCTAAAAGCACCCACAATGTTTCAGTGTTGCTAGTATTCCTATTTAAAAGTCAGTTGACAGGTAAATTCATTTTTAAAAACTACCTCTTCCTCTGACCATACATTTACATTATTGGCATCTTGGGCAGGTTAATTTGATTTTGGAATATCCTTTCATTTATAGGTTTTAATTATACATTTGGAAAATTATATCATATCTCTTGAGATAATTAAAACTGCTCCAAGTGTGTCAAAACCAGAATTGAAATTACTGGTTTATGTAATCAGCAATATGATATCTGTGACCAGTGCTTTTGGTGAAGATAGCATAATTTATCTCTTCTCAGAGTGACATCTAAGTTTGTCATTCATTCATTCACTTTGGTTTGTTTCCTCAAGCTCTCATGGGTCCCACTTATCTACTTTTATGTTTGTTTATTTATACTGTAAATATTTTTGCTTAACAAATTCTACCTGTCCTCATCAGCCTCTGCCCTCACTCACTCCACTCATCTCCACTTTTCCCTTCTCCCTCTTCCCTCACCCCTCCATACTTCCAAGTCTGCCCTTCTCTTTCTTTTATCTGGAAGCCTCTTGCAAAGTACATCCTGGTACTTAATTGATCATGTTGTGTAGTTCTTTAAACAAATGTCACCTCCCCAAAAAGTTTTTTTAGATTATGCTGTATAAATCATACCTTTCCATAAAGTCATCTTTTTTACTAGTTTTTCTGGATGTTTTTTTTAAGAGTTCCTGTTTACTACTTGAAATTATATCTTTAAAGTCTTTATTTACCTCTGTTTATTTATTTGTGTATGTCTCTTACACCAGATTGTAAATTCAATGAAGGCAGCTACTTCTTGATACCAAATTTTAAAGTGGTAAAGCATGTGCATAGTATTTATGAAGCCCAGGGTTTGATCCCTAGCATGTCCCCCAACCCCAACACACACAGAGAAGTTATATTTGAAGCATGTGAAGAATCTTGAATATAAGAAATAGTAATTGTTGCATAAAGAAAAGTTAACTATTAGTAAGGAAGTAATAATAACCATATATAATCATTTTTAAGGCAAAAGATCCAAAAATTATGTTGCTATGCTTTGTTTTGAGTGCTTTATCACTGAGCCTTTCAATCCTCCAAATTTTGTTTTTATGCATCAAATTTGTATATAACCTGACATTAAAATAATGTAATAAAAATCAGTTCTTAGGTATTATTTCTTGATTTAATTATATATTTTAAATATTTATATAAGCTTTAAATTTTTTCTCATTTGATATTGGTTGATAACTCTCTTAAGAAACTCATAACAGGACAAGAAATACTATTATGACCTCTACCTTAGAAAACCATTGCAAAAACAGGTCATAGAGGAAAACTTGCCATTATGTAAAAGTGCCAAATGGAGTTATCTAAACTCTAGATTAATAGGATCAGGAAACAACATTGAGACAGGCCCTTAGGAGCAGAATAATTACAAAAGAATCAGCAGTTCCCTTCTTAAGAAAAACAGATGCAATTTTTAACATTCTCAATATATGCAACTTAGAGACAATTCTACCAAAACTTTTAAGAAAATGTATCTCCTTTTTCAAAATATGAAGTGAAACTTTTGCAATTTTTATATTATCCTAAGTAAGGAATTAGCTTAGCACAGGTATTTGTTTCAGCCATCAGTATTAATTTATTGACCTTCCCTAGAGTGCCTAAGTACTTGTTGCCTTTATTAAAACGTGAATATGTAAGGTGAAGAAAGAATGACTTAACTTACATTCTCTAGAAGGACTTGCAGAATCTGTTCAAGTCATTCAGGTGGTGAAATAGAGTGTGCAAACAGGAGAGTCTTCTATATTCCTGTGAACATTCAGATGTTTGAGGTAGTTAAGACTTGATAAACAGAGACATGCAAAACATCCCAGGCCTCAGGTATACCCAAAATTTTTATCGTCTCCTTAAAGTTTTATTTCTTTGTGTGACTTGGTGAAACCAACCTATTATAATGATATCAGATAATTAATTCTCTTCCTTTTTTTTTCTGAATGTTTTTATCTTTAAACACTGCATAATTAGTTTGCATTTTGTTTTCAATTATTTTTGTAATAATTATTACTCTATTATTTTCTTCTTTAGTTATATCACAACTGTTTTAAAAGCAGGATTTATATCCTCTATTCCTTCTATCTGACTTACATATTAGGCAAACATATATATTTAGATTGATACATATTTTGATTGCTACTAAAATATGTTGTAAAACATAAATTCATCCAAAGTCTAGACATGTGATGTGTTAAACATAAAGTTTTACATCTTCCATAAGCCCCCAATCTCCTCCCTACTTCATATTAATATTCATCCGATGTTTGTGTATTTGTTACTATTGAACTTCTTTGCTACTTCATTCAACCTAAATATTGTATATTCACCCTTTTTCTCCTCTATTTCTACCTTAGCTTTCAAATCCAATGGTATCTAGATGTCTGCAATTGTACTTAGTTGATTTTTCATAGTTACCTTTCATTTAGATGTCAGTCTCCTGGTTAATGTCCTCATCATTATCTTATTTTTTTAGCTTCTAATTTCTACATGTTCTATGATATTTTTTCTTCTCCTGCCAGATTTATTTTTCTAAAATGGATTTTAATCAAACATGGCACTGATAAAAACTTACACTGGATCTCATTGTAAGTGGATTAATGTTTAAATTTCACATCCTATATTTAAATCTAACCTACCTTTCAGAACTTAACTATAATTATTATTCTACATTATGTCCTTTTCAATAAAAATACTTGTTCTTCCCCAATAAATAATTTATCTTCTTGCTTTTATGCACTAATTATTCTTATCCTTCTCCATAAAATGCATGATTTCCCTTCTCAGTGAAATGAAATACTTTAAATCCCGCTCAAATACTTCCTCCCTGACTGCTTCCTTTATCCTGTTAGTCACTACCTTCATTTAATATAACATTTATGCATTATTTTTTAATAACCACATTTCCTTCAATATTTTATTGCATACTGTTCTATCTTACCTGTAGTCTTCAATTTCCTTTAAATGCTAAAAATGTTTTCTTCAATTTTGCATTTGCAGAGGTAAAAAGGACAATATTTTACATGTGGTAAATATTCAATAAAAGGAAATTACTGAATTAGTCAATTAATGACAAAACACTGGAATAAAGAACTGAACATGGGTCCATGTGCCTGCCACCCTAAGGAAGACAGGGTTGGTGGAAAATAGTCAAATATGTGAAGATCAGATTCAAAGTGTGAAATTATAAAGCAATGAAAGAAAGGAGAGCTGCAATGTTTTGTTTTGTTCTTCTTCAAGGCTAGTTAACTCAGCCTTCCCTGTGCAATCTTGAGATCCATTTCTATCCTTAAATACTTTCCTCTTGAATGTTTGAAACACATGCTGCCCCTTAGCCCTAACTAATCTATCATTGATGTGGACATGCTCATAAAAGGTGTTATACTTTTAACTCTCTTTTCAAACATATCTATTTTTTCTTGATGACAGAAATTATATTTTAACACTTATTTCTCACTCTTATAATACTGTTAGTTTATAGCTAATGAATAGACCAAAAAATTTGACCTTTTTATTGTCTTGATAGACCACTGTAAATTATCTAAGCTCATAAGGCATCAGTTAAACTGCTTGGGTGTGTACCTGTCTATTGGGGGTGGAATGGGAAATTCCATCCACATTTTATTCTATGAAACTGTAATTGCTATCTTTCCTCCAAAGTCATTTATGAAAATAGTATATTTTATACATTGAATCGATAACTAAAAATATAAAATAAAAGTCACATATTAGTAAGCAATAAAAGTTTTGAAGCTTTTCAAACCAATTTCTAGGTTCCAATCAAGGGTTCATCTTGCTATGCCAACTTGGCATCTTATTAAAGATTGAGTATTAAAGATCCATTTATATTCCAATAATTGTCAAAATATATTTAAGGTTTGTTTGCTTTTGTGGAAAAATCTGGTTCAATTTCAAACTGAGAAATAAGGGAGAATAAAGCAAAGGGATTTTTTATTTTCATTTCTTAGTACACTGAACTACTAGTTTTCTCTTAAAACCACAGTCATCTGAGTGGTATTAACATGATCTATTGTGGCAACAAACTGAACTTTAATTGATCCATGATTTCGGTCCATGTTTTGGTTCTTGCAGGTAGATCTGAGTTACTACAGATACTTTTTTTTATTCCAAATAACTTTATGATTTGAAATATCTTTATAGTTTTGAAATGATCATTACAAACTTTAGAAAGTGTCAGGGATAAAAATATAAAGTGTATTTTGATAATCACTTAATATTTTTTAAAAAAAATAATACCTGAATTGAAGCAAATGCATGAAGCAAAAATATAAAATAAACATATTAAATCCTATGCTGTTAAAATATCATTTGTATCCCGAACTCTTACAACTTAAGGGAAACATGTTTTCCAAGCCAGAATTATCCTGACCAGCTGTGCCTCATTTGGTGATTAGAAAAAAAAAAAAAAAAAAGAAAGCCCAAACACTACAAATACAGTGTAAGCTCAGTATTTCCTTCTTACTACCACATACAGTTTACATAGTAGCAACTCTTTCTCCCAGTGAGCAAATCAGTCAATACAATGAAGTAAAGGGAGAGTGGAAGAAGAAAGAAAAAGAGAAGGAACTTATTCTTGCCTGCCATGTAGGAGAACATGTAATGGCAATGGCATCTCATTTAGCACAAAGAATCACAGACTGTCTTTTTTTGACAAAGAGCAGTCCATTTTCCCTCCTCCTTCCTAGCCATCATGACCAAAGATACTTCACAGACAGCTCAGGTTTTAGCTTTTAGAGTCTGTGAAACTGTCGAATTCAAAGTACACGCTAATGCTTTGATTTAGCTTTTCTTTTTTTCCTCCTTCCTGAAACAAACTTAAAGGAAGTCCAGGCTCTTTAAAAGAATTCTGAAACCACAACTAAAAGTCAGGATTCAAAGGACACACCATTGTCCAGGCATCCTATTGTCCCCAGCAATGTTACCTTCATCAAGGACTTCAGAGACTTCTGAGGATGCTTATGTAAATTACCTGGTAGTGTGTGAAATAAATACCTGAGGAGCTCCACGGGGGGAATGTGATAATCAATTGGTGTCCTGATTCAAGATGTTTTGGCGAGATTGAAATAAATCACCCAGTGGATCTTAAAGCAGGAGATGGAACCATCTTTATTTACCATTTGGTGGGCCCCCAGGTGATGGGACAAGGGAAAACTGCAAGTTTACACTCCTCAACGCCCCCTCCAAGGGTTAGAGTCGAAAATCACATTAATCATACGTGACTGTTGCTATGATTTAAAACCACAAACAAACATCATGAGATCTGAAATAATAAGCAGAAGAGGAAGTGGGTCAAAACAACCCTAGTGGAGTACAAGTTAAAGAATGGTTAAGAATCGTTACTACAATCATTCTCTGACAGAGTACATTGTCCAGGAAAAATGGGAGAAAAAAAGAATAATTTTATATTGTATAAGAAGAACAGAGACATTTGCTTTTCTAAGTAATGTATGCTAAACAGGATCAGGATATTAGAGGCAGGTTTCTCATGGGAGAAGCATTTCTTACATGTCATGGAGTCATGGGGTAAAATGGAGTCTGTTTGGTCATTGCCCACATAGACTGGCCCATAACAAAGAGTCAAGGAAAAATGTTAAACCTTACATGAAAATGAACCCAACTCCAAAGGTTTGTGACCATGCAGGTGAAAACTAATTGAAAACAAAGAACATAGTGTGACAGAAATCATACTGTAAGCTCTTTTTGAACTACCAAAATATGGGTTCAATAAGATTTATTCTCAGATATTTTAAAGGTCTGAATTGCACTGTGAAGAGACTATAGTTTTGAATATCATGTGAAGGGGAAAGACTTTGTAAGCAAAGAGTATAAGAAAGAAATCACCAACCTCACAATGCTGGGAAGTGTGGATGTTTTTTTATCCATTGACTTAAATTAATCTCACTCTCTCTGGACTTCTGTGAGATGGAAAAAAGGTTTATTTTTGTTTTTAGTGCTTGCTTGCCAGATGGGGTTCTTTGAACTATCGCTGTTCTAACTCTGCCAACCACGGCATTCATAACTAAAGATTTTAATTTGTTTTACAACATGACAAAAGTAGAACAAAAAACTGTGTGGGCAGTGGATGGTGAGGTGAGGGTCAATCCTGAGGACACGGAGGACTATTAGTAAAGTCAGCATATAGTGCTTCTCTCTTTCTATTTCTTCTTTCTAATTATTATAAAAAGATCCCTGGTGGCTAAGGCTGAATCTTTAAAACCATTTATTGTTATCTTTAAAATAAGAATGATCTAATCAGACACTTGATTTTTCTTCCCATTACATTTTTTTTTTAACAATATGCAGTACAAGGCCTTACCCATAGTAATTGATGTACATAATTAGTTGCATTGATTTAATTTCAGTAAGGTCAATTTAAGTCAGGGTATATTTTTTAAGGAACTACATATTAGAAAAGGCAGGTAGAAAGCCTTTTGTAAACACTTTTAAATGTTGTAAAAATATGTAATGAATTTAATTCTAAAATGATTTACTTCACTGAAATGTAGTTTGCATATGAGTCAAAAAAACAATGTGGTATTCTGGATAAACAATAAAAAAGTCTACATACCAAAAGTTGACCTGTTTATCACTGCATTTTATTATTTTCTTTTGATTTTTAGCTATGTGACAGAAAAATTTTACCATTTTTAAAATCAAAGTATTACAATTTTAAAAAGCTGGGGAAAAAAAGCAATTTAGGGACTGGGGATGTAGCTCAGTGATAGAATGTTTACCTAGCATGTACAAAACTCTGAGTTTGATCCCCCACACCACACAAAAATAAAGCAATCACAAACAGGATTTGCTGAAATTTTCCTCTCTATACCACCATCCCATGTTACATAAATGTTAACTCACTAATGATATTCTCTTTTCTTCTCCATCTAGAGCCTCATATAAGGAAAGCATGTGAAAAAAAAAAAAAAAGAAGAAGCAGTTGAATGGAATTAAGAAATTAAGGAACTATATTTGTTGCCTTTAAATTTGATTTTTAATAGTGCCTTAAATTGAAATAAATCTCCTTGTTGAACAGAGGGAGTTTCATAACTAAGTAGTTTCACAGCTAGACACTGACCAGATTAAAGAACAATAATCCTTCCTTTCCTCTCTCTCCCTCGTTATCTTTTTTTCTCTTTCTTTCTTGTGTCTACTTCTATTTTTCTTTACTTCTTCCTTCATCAAACATTTACGGATAAACCTACTATTTGCCAAGTAATATGATAAATAAAAAACATACTAACATATTCTTAGGAAAGAGACCTATTTTTCATTTATAAATTCAGATTCCAAAAATTCTGATTAAAAACCTGCCATAATAGTTTGTGTTAAACTTTGGAGACTGACTGGCAATCAATGTAGACACACTTCTTTTGCTCATGTAATTTGGTACTTAAACCTAAACAGCAAAAATTTAAAATTCTTCCAAGTTATGTGAGGAGTCAGTGAAAAAGACTGAGCGAGTATCCATAAATATAAATTTGTTATATGCATTGTTTGCTCTATTCCAAACGTTAACAGAAACTAAGAGAAAAAAAATACTTGTCAATGATTCTAAAACTGGGTGATTTTGAATTTCAAGATGTACAGATATAGCAGTCAAAAGCATCCCAGAAGTCAGTAAATATTAATCTGTCTATTGTTGTTATAGGGTATTCCATAATTAGTAACTATGTAACTATACCAGATTTCTTCTTTCTCCAAAGTCTTATTATAACAATTATAAACATATAGTAAATTTGGAAAATGAGCAATCTTATAATTTCCATCTAAATTCTACAAATATTTTGGCATGTTTGCTTTAGACTTTCCCTTAAAATATGACTTTGGCATAAAATAAAATAGTATGGTTAGAACATAGACAGCTAACAACATCCAAGACAATGCTATATTCATATTAGATCATCACTATTTAATAGAAAATCTAAAGGAATCAATGAAGCTTTGTTCAGATATGAATGGTGATAGTTTCATGACATTCAATGTTGATATTCACTGTAATAAAAATAGTTTGGAAAAAACCATGTTAAATAAACAAGTTCTTAAACTATCTTGACATATAAAGACAGAAACAAAATTAACAATGCTTATTCCCATTTTGATTAAGGTTTAAATTCATGATTTATGGTAAATTTTGCAAAGTCAAAGGAAATTAAAATAACTCAATGGAAATAAGTGAGTTTGTCTTATTTACACACTGTAATTCCCTCCCCCAAACTATTATCTTCATTAAGAAAGCAATTATATTTAAAATCATTTAATTCTTTATATACACTTATTACTATAACTATTTGCAAATATTAGTTCGATGTCACACCAAAGAGGTATAAAAAACATAGTTTTGTGTGATTAAAGTGGCAGATGCCTGGGAATTTTCAGAATTGCATTCCAGGCAATGAAATATGAGATCCTGGTTAAGTAAACCATAGGACAAGAGATTTTTTATTGCTATCTGTTTTATCTTGTTTAAAAAAAGAGATTTGTGTGTGGGGTGGGGAGAGAGAGGAGAGAGAGGGAGGTATAGAGGGAGAGAAGGAGAGAGAGAGAAGAATGGACCACTCTTTAAGGTTCCTACAGATAGTAATTAAATCACCTCTATCTATCTATAGTCTATAGTCACATTAATGTTATATGGAGGATTTGGATCCTTCCAGTAGAGGTTACAAAAATCAATTAGAGTAAGTAGTTGTCTTAATCAATTTGAGCTTCCATAACAAAAGAGCATAAATTGAAACATAAACAACAGAAACAATTTTCTCCTAGATCTGAAGGTTGGGACATCCAAGGTCAAATGCTGGCAGATTTGGTATCTGGTAGAACCTACTTCTAGTTCTGAGAATAGTGTCCTATCACTGTGTCTTCACAGAATGGAAAGAAGAAGGATGTTCTCTGGAGCATCTCTCATGAGAGCACTTAATACCATTCACGTGCTCTGCACCCTTATCACCTTCTGAACACTGCATCTTCTATTACCATAGGTGTGGAGATTAGGATTTCTACATATGTCTTTGGTGGGAATGATGCAAACATTCAGACCATAGCAGTAGACTTTTATTCCTCTCAACTTCACTAAAGAAAAATTTCCAAACTGAGAAAAAGTTTCTCCCAAGTTCCTCTTCCATTTCACAGGATTATACCTCATCCAGGCTTTTTTAAATGGTAACCTTGACTTGGTTTCCACTCTGTCTTCTACATTTTAATCACCTATACTTGCAGACTCCACCCCTTTTATTTCAACTTAGGGAAGAAACATTCCCCACCGCTCTCTCTCAATCATTAATCATCATGTTTTCTAAGACAAGTGTCTTTTACACTTGTTTTCATCAAAATAGTACATATATTTTTCATATAGATCCATTAGCTTATTCTAAAGCATTCATTACACCAGCAATATAAAAGATTTTTGGATGATCTGAGAATACGCAAACATCACTGCAAATGTAAAACAGGATATCAAAACATGAAAACTATCTTATAGCTTCTGGACTGCAAATTCCATTCTAGAATTATCTCAAGAGTGCTGCAGATGTGATTTTTACCAAGATTATCAGGAGACAGGGTAGATCAACAATCTGAAGAATAAGAAAATTAACAGTTCCCTTCACCCATGTGTTCCAGTGCCCAAAGAATTCCATAGTTTGAAAGTAATCTCTAAATGTAGAGCAAGAATGACCGTGCCAATGTTCAAAGCTGTCAGAGCACTTACTATGTAGCAAGCCTCTTATAATTGCTTTACACATATCAACTTATTTAATGCTCAAACTCTCAGACAGGTAATATGACAGTTGAGAAAACTAAATCACAGATAGGTTACACAGGTCATACATTTAAGAAATTATAGGTACCAGGATGTGACTCAAAACCCTATGCTTCAGAGCCCTTATCCCAAATTACTTTAAGAATACATTAAAAAATCTGCTTTTGTGATTGTACCAATAGAGCAGTGCTAAATTCTGTGACCCCTAACACTTAAAGCCTTTCATATTTGTCTTGTCTAGCTAGCTCCATTGCTCATCTTTCGTCACTTAACTCCTTTTGGGAATGAATCCTCTTCAATGCCATCCATTTACAAGTTCATTTAACAATAAGAGAACTTACAAGGCTCAGCCATTATTGTTGTTCCAGGAATCAGGATTTCTATTGCTTTAAAAAACTATAGATTTCCTTTTTGAGGCAGATAGAATGACCCACATTAAGTATGGAGGTTAATGAACTCTTGTTTAGAGCAGGTCAGATGCAAAACAACTTTCTATAATCAATGCTCAGCATTAGGCAACATGTTCCCTTCTCTAAATGGTTATTTAAAAAATCAAAATAGAGCAAGAATAAAGAAAACATTTTGGAGTTTTGTCGGGGTACTGCAGACCCCCAGCCCTTCGGCGTGGCCAAGATGGCGCCTGGCAAGGTGCCAAGGAAGTGCTGAGAACAAAACCAGGTACCTCCAGCAGACTAATACTCTCTGCCAACAAGTGGCGTATTTTGAGGAAGTTAATATGATTGGCCATGGGTCCTCGTGGACACTGCATGATTGCTATATCCACACTATTGTGCTCCATTACTGTCCATGCTTTCCCCTCGTGATCTATAAGCTGATTGGTTGTTGTATGTAATGTAAGGCGCTTGCAAGAGCGGCCCGCCGCTGCTGGCCAGCCAGAAGAAGCAGACTGCGGAAAATAAAGAACTTGCCCTGATCCGGTTTCGTGTTTCTCTGCGGGCAGGGGACGCGACAGATGGTGCCGAAACACCCGGACTGAGAAAAAATATAAGGGTAAGTTCACATAAGTTTTCAAATCAAGAAAAATTAGTTTGAGAGTTGAAAAGGTGAGACGTCTCGAGGTTCGCGGAGCAGCGACAATTCATTACAGGAGGTTCCCCAGCTGAGGGACAATTCATTACAGGAGGTTCCCCAGCAGAGGGACAATTCATTACAGGAGGTTCCCCAGCAGAGGGACAATTCATTACAGGAGGTTCCCCAGCAGAGGGACAATTCATTACAGGAGGTTCCCCAGCAGAGGGACAATTCATTACAGGAGGTTCCCCAGCAGAGGGACAATTCATCACAGGAGGTTCCCCAGCGGAGGGACAATTCATCATAAGAGGTTCCCCAGAGGAGGGACGATTCATCATAAAAGGTTCCCCGTGGGAGGGACGATTCAAGTGGTACCAAACTGTGTGCGTGTGTGAGTGAGCGTGTGTGCGTGCGCGCGCCTGTCTTTTGTTTGTGTGTTTAAACTAGTAAACTACCTCGTAGTCATGGGAACGGATCTGTCTAAGATTAGAATGCAGCGGCCTCTTAGAGAACTTTTAAAAAAAATCACGGAACACCATTGAAGGCAAACACGGCCTTCAAGTTCCTAGATACTGTAGAGAAAGTCTCTCCGTGGTTTTTAGACGAGGGATTATTAAATCTTCCTCAGTGGGAACAGCTAGGAGAGGATTTGCGCGACGCGGAGAGACGCAAGCCTTTGCCAATGGGAACTCTGGCAATATGGTCACTTGTTAAATCTTGTTTGATGCAGCAAGGTAAATCAAAAAACCCTTTTTGGGATTTAAAGGGGCCTTTAGAAGAAGGAAGTCAGATCTTAGAAGAAATTAAAGAGGAACGATCATATTCTCAGACTTCAGAAAGAGTGGGAACATAATATAGTAGCCATAGTCCCCACAAGTATTGGGAGATAATTGTTTCATGATTTTCTGCATTCAAACCTAATCTGATTTCTCAACCAGGTAAAAAAAGGGTTAAAAAGTCCTGGGTGATCCTCCCTCCCCCCTGCCTGGCCTTGTCAAAGCCTACAATGGATTATAAATTACAGCAGTCTCAGCGGGAAGGAGGAGGGGTAACCTAAAGAAAAGAAAAAAAAAAAAAAAAGGGGTGTCCGTTTTAAACTTAACTAACTTATTTTCTAGGATTCTTTGTTTGTTTTGTTTTTCTTTAATGCTGTATTTTTGAGCTCATAATTTTGATCCTACATACCTAGGTTAATGATTTTTTTTTCTTTTTGATCAGTTCTATTTTTTATTCAACTGAAGTTTTTAAACATCTGTTTCATTGCAATGAACATTTACCTATAAAGTTACAAGGCCTTTGATTTTATGTTATCTGTATGTCGTGCTGTCTAATGTCATGTTTTGTCAAAACTGAGAGCTCTTAAAATTAAAATTTAAAAATGGATCCAAATACTTTTATTCACGTGATTTAAAAAGGTTCAATTTATATTGGGTAAACTAATAAAAGTAAAATATCTTTGAAAATAACTTACAAGTCTCCAGGTGGTCAAACTAATGAAATGTTATTGTTAAACAATGTCTAATATCAATTGCTTCTAGGACTTTTCTTCAGCAGGAAAGAGGCAACGGATCCTGTTCAGGACACTTGTCTGATATCTTGGTTTTTATAAAATAAATAAATTGGAGTTAACATGTATGGGATTACTCAAATGTGTTTGTAGAGACGTCTGGTTAATTTACAAAGTTAAAATGCTAATTGTTAAATAACATCAAGTACTTTTAACTTCTTAAATTACATGGGGTATCATACTTAAACATTCTTGGTGTTTTCATAGGTTGATAAATAAAAGGAAAAAGGAAATGTTTCTGAGTAAGAAAGTCTGTGTGTAAGTAAAGGACAAGTTTCAACAAGTCTCTTAAGTTTTATTCTTTAGAACAATTAGTCTTAAAAATTGGGGTGTATACAATTATGGTTAAACAACTGTTAAAGTATTGTACTGTGTTACAGAGTCTAAATTTTTCTTTAAAAACTAAATTTGGTAAGAAAAAAAGGTGTCAAGGTAATTGTGAAATGGTTTCTAGTTGTACATTAAATGTGTTCATATTTTTCAGGTATACAAGTTTTAAAGCAGGAAAATTTATCAAGCTGCTATTCTCCAGATAAACTTGTCTGTAATGGTAATTTTAAGCTTATAAAGAGTAAATTTCATTGGGGATTAATTTCTATCATTTAGTGTTCTATTAGAGGACCTGTTATCAATAGGATATATATGTAAAATTGGCTATATTTTACATTGAGATAAAAAATTTCAAATGTAAATGTATTTCTAAACATTAGAGCCTGACTTGTTTAAAGGTTAATTTTGTGAAACATGAAAATATTTTGCCACTTTGACACACAAAAGGAAAGTTAAAAGCTCTCTCAGCCTTTCTTTGATTCATGTTTTAGATACAATGTTAAATTGTGTTAATTATAAAGTTTGTATAGACTCAGGAAACAGTATATGTAAACTACTTAATGATATTTAAGGAAGAAGCAAAGATCAACATCAGAATTAGAACACTTAAGATCTATAAAGAGTCACGCCTTACCTGAGATAAGGCTCTGCCTCTCACCTTACTACATGTTAGAGTGACTCCAAAATAAGTCAGACTTCAGCTTATTTAAAGTTATAATCAAAAGATTGGTTCTTGTTGTAAAATTACTATGATCTCAAATAGGAAATATAATGTGGTTCTCAGTCAAAATTCAAGATAGCTATTATACAAGCAAAATATATTTTTACTCTTGCTAATTTCATTTTGTAAAACTGTTACCTGTTAATGTTTTACAAAAGTAGCTGCTTCAAAAACACGCAACCTAGGTAACTTATGATAATAAGCCATCACCTATAGAACAGATAGTGGTAACTTCCAGAACTAATACAGACTCCAGTTAGATAAAAGGGTAAATAACTGTAAAGTTATAAACATTAAAGTTAAAGCCCAGTACATTCACTCTATGACTGGTAAAACTGGCTTGCTGGATGATTAAGATCAAACTTAGAGATTGGAATTAAATACAGAAGGCAAGATAGGCCAGTATTTGGATCTTTTGCCCTCAGTCAGCCTGAACCCAGGGAATAAGAGGACTTCTCTAAGGAGTGCTGCAACTCTGGGTCACACAACCTCCTGATCAAGGAGATTGTTGAGACTAGAGGATCCTGGACACCCAGCAAAACAGTAAAAACCAAAATATAGCCATTCTTGGACATTTAAGAAAAATAATAATTAAATGTAACTTAAGATGTACACTTATGTTAGTCCACTAAAATAAAGACTGGAAGCTACAAATGAAAAAAAGATTCTTCAACAAATGTGCCTGATTACAATCAAGAGAAACTGCCAGAGTCAGAAGTTTTTAGTCAGTTTAAGGCCTGCAGATCTTCCTAAGCTACACAGGTAGACTTAATCTATGTTTGCTCGTATGATTACCTAGCCCTAAGTAACAGAAATATAGAGCTCTCTACTAAACACAGGTTATACCAATAAAGGGATATTTTACACAATCAGATGACTTAAGTAGCTTAACTATATTTTTGGGATATCTATGACATTAAGAGTTAAATGTTGTGTTTACATTCCTGATAACCTGGACAATGTTAAAGTTCCCAAATAAAGGCCTTGTCCTTTCCAGCCTTTGCTAGGTCTAGTTATGGGAACAATTTCTCAGTTCTTCCACCTCCTGGTGAAAGATTGACTTCTGTCATTTTCATGATACTCAGTGGCATGTTCCAGATGCTGCAACATTTACTTTGTACTAATTTCATTTCAGTACTCATGTCTTTTTGTTCTTCTATCATAGAAGCACCCACCCCCAGATGGCCTCGGACCCCTCGATTGACCCGATTTTTAAAAAAGGAACTCCAAACTGCTTGCCCCTCACTGCCCCCTTTCAGCTTCGAAGCAGCCAGAACGACCGACGCCCCCTTTTCCTTGAAGCAGTTGGGAGTTCCTATAGCTAAAGCGGGGAATGAAGCCAGAATTAAGGACAGGTAGTTAGTGTAGAAATAGGGAATCGGGTCAATTCGAGGAAATGAAGCCATGAAGCCATCTGCCTTTGCAAATGTCAAGGATCTCCGGAGCCCATTGATTACCAAATTTACCTGCCTATAGGGGATGTAGGGTGCGCTCACTTCTCGGGACTTTCAAAATATCAGCTTTCTCCCTGCCGGGAGAAGTCTGTATTATTCCCTTTAAACAATCCAAACTATGGTCCTTACTCAACAGTACCAAATGATTAAGCAAACTGATAACCGAGACAGGATGGACAAATGGATATAAGATTCTATCCATGATAAACAAAAAGGGGGAATAGAGGAGACCTTCAGGTCCCCTAAAGATAAACTTTCTCTTTGTCTCTTTGTTTGGGTTTTTTTTTTTTAACTCTGGGTAATAAGGGTAACCGGTGCTTTACTGGAGCTGCGACTCAGTTTGTGTGTTTCCACGGAATAAACTAACTTACAACCTCTTTTTAGTCTCTTAGGAGGAACAGTTCAACTATGTAACAAAACAATGCTTCTCTCAATTGTACTTCAGATTTGTGCTATCTCTCAATGTTAAAATGCTTCTAGGTTCCTGCTGGCAGACTTAATGTGTGTTCCTACCTTCCTACCAGTCCCAGTTTCTGTTACAGATGATGAATTGCCAGTATTGCTTTCCAGAAATAAGAGGGACTTTGGAATCACCGTAGCAGTCATTACCACCATAGTTGCATCAGCAGCAGCAGTCGCCGCAGCAGCTGTAGCCTTGACGACATCAGTACAGTCAGCAACTAAGCTTAATGAAGTGGTCCAGCAGACAGCTACTGCTCTGTCTACTCAACAAACAGTGGATCAACACCTAAAAGCAGGACTACTTTTGGTGAACCAGCGTGTGGACTTACTTCAAGAACAAATGGACCTTTTGCAAGAACTGTTAAGCGTGGGGTGTATTTATCATCTGCCGGGACTGTGCATTACACCTGTAGCTTATCATAATCTTAGTTATGCAGCAAATTTGTCTAAAATCATATCTACTCAGCTACGTGCCAATTGGTCTTATAAATTTGATAATCTTACTGCCATTCTTAGATCACAAATTGTTAGCCTTAATTCTACTAGAGTTAATGTAGCCCCTATATCTGAAATGCAAAATTGGTTATCTTCTTCCTTCAGTTTTGTAAAGCAATGGGCAGGAATGGGAGCATTGTGTGTGTTTATGATCATTGCAATTGTCTTCCTCACACGCTTTATCATGCGTATACACCAAGTTCATGCCAGAGATCGCATCATTTTCCATCAAGCCATGATGGCCTTAGAGGCTGGCAGCTCTCCTCAAGTCTGGCTGAGCATGCTGGATCGATAGTCAACGACGGGTAAGGAAGGAGGTAACCGCGTACCGACCTAAGACAGGAGCTGTAGCATGCTCTACAGTTATCCGATGACGGGTAAGGACGATGGTTGACCACTCCGCCTAAGACAGGCACGATCCCAAGCCAGCATTCTTTTAATAAATAAAAAAGGGGGAGCTGTCGGGGTACTGCAGACCCCCAGCCCTTCGGCGTGGCCAAGATGGCGCCTGGCAAGGTGCCAAGGAAGTGCTGAGAACAAAACCAGGTACCTCCAGCAGACTAATACTCTCTGCCAACAAGTGGCGTATTTTGAGGAAGTTAATATGATTGGCCATGGGTCCTCGTGGACACTGCATGATTGCTATATCCACACTATTGTGCTCCATTACTGTCCATGCTTTCCCCTCGTGATCTATAAGCTGATTGGTTGTTGTATGTAATGTAAGGCGCTTGCAAGAGCGGCCCGCCGCTGCTGGCCAGCCAGAAGAAGCAGACTGCGGAAAATAAAGAACTTGCCCTGATCCGGTTTCGTGTTTCTCTGCGGGCAGGGGACGCGACAGAGTTTTTCATATTTGTGTACTAATTTAACCATATTTGTATATTAATTAAATTCCATTTTATCAGGGCCTTTTATGTATCTAGAAAGAAATTTTAAACTTAGCATCCTCCTCAAAAATCCTGCCAGCAATTAAAGTAGAAGAAAAAAAACAATGAACAAAAAAGTAGTATAATTTTATATTCCTACATATTGCCAGAATAGCAAAGAGGTCAGTTATGTAAATGTTAAGTATAGGGATAGCTCTAAGAGTGAGGACTTTTATTCAAATTTAATGATATTTCCTAGGTCCTCAATTCAAATCCAGAATATGAAATTGAAAAATCCACACTGAAAGTATAAATGGAATCCTAAATGTGTGTGTACCCTAGTGCTGGCTCTACCTTATCTCAGTGATAACAGTTCATAGGTTGATATCAACCACCATCTTTATAACCCATCCTCAGAAAAAATACCTCAAATCAGCTTCAAGTTAAACAAAACCAGCATGATCAAATGAGTAGTTAGCAAAAATTTTATGTCCCTAATTAAATTGTATAATAATCTTGTGATAGGGTTTTGTAACATGTTTACAAAAAGGTACAAACACTCCTGAAAGAAATTAAATTATTACATTATGTAATGCTGACCATCCAAGCAGAAAAAATAAAGAATATTACTTAATTTCAATATAAATAATGCAATAAACATTAATATATTATAAACATTTCTGATAAAATTGAGATTAACAAGCAAATATTTACCCACCTTTCTGAATATAATTGATTAAGAATTTTAGGTGTAAAATATATTTCATGTTCTCATTTCTGTTATCTTAATTTTCCAAGACCATTTTATAAACTCCTATAAAAGACTCTGTAAGATAACAATAGCTGTAATTTATTGGAAGTTAGAATCACTTTAAATACTTTATATATTTCATTTAGTAATTTGATCATTCTATGAAATAGGTACAAATATAATCCCTGTTTTCCAAAAGATTAATATTGAGTGCAGAAAATGAGTAAATTAACTAAATTTACACACATAGTAAACACCAAAACCAGTGTTTGAACTAAACTGATCTGTCTCTCTAGTGATTATAAAACAGGATGCATTCTGGAGTACTCTGTTAAAAGTGGTAAGTAACCTTCACACATTTTAGAGGCTGTTTTATAATTATTTAAATATTTTAATGTTTGATTACTTATATACTCTTCTATGAAGTAAAATTTATTTTTATTTTCTTAAACCCAAATTCTATATTTTATACTTATAATTTTGCTTTTTTATCACAGTTAATCAATATATGATTTGCTTTCTCTGACTTCAAAAAATAAGTATTTATTTTATAATATTATAATAAAAATCTCTTCAAAGGAAAATGAAAATAAAATTTAACAATTTATTATATTGTATATCCTTCTGACATTTTGCTCTGAGGTACAGAATTTTTTTCCTTCATTAACATTATATTATACAAACAATTTGAAACATAATTTGATTTAACAATTAGGGCAAAGTTTTCATCATTTTGATTAACTTTTCTCTCATGCGTAGAACAATAGAAACTCAACCAGTAATTGTTTGGATGAATTTTTTTTTAATGAAACTCATTTATACCTTATTGTAAAAATTTTCTACTATTCTTAATTTCTCTTATTTCTTTGAACTTACTGCCATTTATTTCTTACTCCATTGGAATTGCACTTAGTGAATAAATATTAATAATCTCATTGCATGTTTCTTCTTTTTAATTTTTTTTAAATTTTTACTACTGCATTTTGATTCATCGTACACCAATGGGGTACAACTTTTTATTTCTCTGGTTGTACACAATGTAGATTCACACCATTCATGCATTCATACATATACATAGGGTAATACTGTCTGTCTCATTTTACTATCTTTCCTTCTCCCACCCCTCCTGCCCCATTTTCCTCTACATCATTCAAATTCCTTCATTCTTCTCTTTCCCTTCCCAAACCCGCCACCCACCTCGTTATGTATCATCATCCACTTATCAAAGAAAACATTCAGGTTTGGATTTTTAGGCTTGGCCTATTTCACTTAGCATGATATTTTCCAACTTCATCCATTTACCAGCAAATGCCATAATTTTTTCTTCTTTATGGCTGAGTAATATTCCATTGTGTATATATACCACAGTTTATTTAACCATTCAGCAATTGAAGGGCATCTTGGTTGGTTCAACAATCCAGCTATTGTGAATTAAGTAGCTATGAACATTGATGTGACTATATCACTGTACTATGCTGATTTAAGTCCTTTGAGTATAAATCGAGCAGTGGGATAGCTAGGTCAAATGGTGGGTCCATTCCAAGTTTTCTGAGGAATCTCCATACTGCTTCCCAGAGTGGCTGCACCAATTTATGACTCCACCAACAATGTATGAGTGTGCCTTTTTCCCCACATCCACAACACTTAGTATAGCTTGTGTTCTTGATCATAGCCATTCTAATTGGAGTTAGATAAACTCTTAGGGTGGTTTTAATTTGCATTTCTCTTATTACTAGAGATGATGAGCACTTTTTCATATATTTGTTGATCACTTGTATGTCTTCTTCTGTGAAGTGTCTGCCCAGTTCCTTAGCCCATTTATTGATTGTTCTTTTATTTTTGGTGTAAAGTTTTTTAAGTTCTTTATAAACTTTGGAGATTAGTGCACTGTCTGATGTGTGTGTGGAAAAAATTTTCTCTCACTCTGTAGGCTCTCTTTTCACATTATTGATTGTTCAATTAGATATTTCATCTCATTAATTTTCGTAGGATGTATTTTCTGTGTCATGGTGCAGGATTCAGCAATTTATCATTGGTTTGTTCCTTTAATCCCCATTTCCATGTCTCACTCCCTTCTTACCAAGAGCAACATTCTTACATTCTTAATGTATATCATTCTGTTTGTATACATTCTTATAAAATGTGTAATGTTTTAACTTTATACATATTTTTATACTGCATTATGTTTCTTATTTTTTTTTCATTCAGTTTAAATGTGTTAAAGTCCCCTAACCTTGACATGGATAGATAGATAGATCAATAGATAGATAGATATGCTAACCTTTATTTATTACAGTTGCATGGTACTTCATAGTGTCTTTTCTCTGCTTGTCCCTTAATGCACCCCCTCCCAGATATAGACACAAATGTAATCAGTTAATCATTTCATAAATAATGCAGCACCAGTCATTCAATACATAATGTATACATTATTATACATTCTATATATGGTTGTATCATAATTTGAGTACCTGGTTTTGTGGAATTATTCTCAGTTCCTCTCTGTATCCTGGTCTAGTTTACTTCTATTAGATCATTTTAAAGTATCCTTGGAAGGGCCACATGCTTGAGATTCAGTAATATGACTTAATATGACTTACTATTTATTAGAAATTCCATCATTCAGATAAATCCCCCTTAGTAAATCAAGTAATCAATACCAATTACCTTTTAACGAAATGGCAAATACAGGCTGGATGGGTAGCTCTGTGGTAAAATGTGTGTTTAGTATGCTGCAGAACCTGAATTCAATCTCCAGAACTAAGAGAGAGAGAGAGAGAGAGAGAGAGAGAGAAGTGGAATACAAATGTCCTGCTCCTAAAAAGAAAAAAAAATTTAAAATAAATAAAACTGATTATTAGAAAGAAATAATACACACACCTCTAGAAGTTCATTGCATTTCCAGTGATGCCCAAGTGTAGCTACAAACTCATATTCATTTTGAGAAAAGCTGCTGGGCATTCTTGTGTCCCATAATCTTGCCTATAAATTGGGAAAATCTTAAATATCAAGGTGAAGATAATTTAAATATCCAAATACTCATACCTGTGGAAGTTCTCTTAAACTAATATTGAAACCCCATTTAAAAATAGTGAACAATAGTGTGTGCAATTGTGGTTTCTTTCACACCAAAAGTTCTGTTCCATAAAGACAGGTTGCTTCAGTACTTGCACTGACAAAAATTTTGACTGAAAATAAAATGGTACATGGACATGGGGATTGGGTGTTAGTGGTTTAACGTGGGAACAAATTTCAATCTTTGTTTTACTACTCTTTCAAAATATTTATTTCTACCATATCTGGGATAGTCAATGCTGAAATGGCTTCTATGATTCATTCCAGATCAGGTTCACAAGCAAACCCACTGATAATCCGCCAAGGGATCACTTTCCCACACAGCCTTATCTTTAATACCCTTCTCTCATACTGTGAACAAACAATACCAAAGTAGAAAAATATGTTTGGGCCAAACAATACTGTTCATTTATGTGAAAAAAAAAAAAAGGAAAAACAGGATTGGGGGAGGAGTTGTTACATAGAAGATTAAACTCAGTGGAGGAACGGAATATTGCCTTAACTTTTCACTTACATACTATAGAAAGCCAAATAATAATCCAACCATAAATTTGAAAAATGCACTTATTCATAAGCCAGATTCAATGACAATTATTTCTATTGTTTTTCAAAAGAAACTGTTCACAATAGTTACTGTTACAATGAATTTTGTTTACAATACAGAAAAAAAAATTGCATCAACTCTTGTGCAAATTTCAATAACCAAGTTCAACCAAGAAAACTGGAGGTGGGAGTTCACAAGGGATGGAAAATCAAGACTAAGATGTTAAATGTTCTTTGAACTAAAAGTTCTGACTTTTGAAAAAGGTAGAATAAAGAATCCTACTATGTGTTACAGTGCTCTAATAAATGAAACATTATTATATGTCTTTACAAAGAGGATACACATTTAAATGCAGCATTTTGTTTTTTACTTTTATTGAAGGCACTGTATACTTATGCTTAAAACTGTTAAATATTTTAGTTAACTTAATTTTCACATTACTTGCATTGTGTTTAGGCAAATGTTAATTTTTATTACATTATCAGGGTACAAATAGTAGGATAAAAACAGACTGCTTTCAATAAAAACTGGTTAAAGTAATCCAAGTAGATAAAACACAGAAACAAGAATTCTTTCTGTGTGATGAAGACAGAGAACTTATAAACTATAAAATCCATTTTAATCCAAAAGCAAAATCTAGATTTTAGAAATGTTTAATTTTTTCTACATCCAATAATAGTACAAGTCAAAAAAATTTGATTGCCCTGTGCCTGGGTCTAGGACATGGCTGGGTTATTGGTCACATTTAGGGACTTGTGTCTTAAAACTGCATAAGCCTTGACTAGAAAAAGCAAAATACACATTTAATTTTATTAATTTAGTGTGCTGTTTTCTTGATGTAAATGAATGATTTTAGTGAAGTGATGGAAAGTGATTGTCATATCAATCTAAATTGCAATAATTCAGTTTTATGAATAAAAACAATGGACAGTTATGCATAAAAGCATCAAATTAAAATCAACTTTAAAATTCTAATATCTACTCAATAACCACTTTTCAAATGTTAATGTGCTTTAAAAGTTGTAACCCTTTCCTTTTCTTTTTTGCCTTATAAAATCTCTACTACAGAGATACTCTTATTGTCACCATTTCCTAATAAGTCTAATAAGTAAACTGAGATCAGAGTGTATAAATTAAAAAAAAAAAAAAAGCCATGCAGCTGTTAAATGGCTCAGAATTAGATCTAGACAATTTAATGATACTATACATGATATTAAATTGTTATCTGGATAAATCAGGGAAGTGAGGAGGTGACATTCTATCTTCTAAGTGGAGAAAGATTTCACAAAATGGAAGCAGACAGATTGGAAAAATACTACATCTCTTTGCCTGTACTCACAGGAGAGGAGAAAGAAAGGGTTAAAGACTTCCTTTTTCCACAGAAACTCCTATTCATTCACTTCTTCTCCATCACAACCATTTCACAATCATTCTTTGCTTCACCTCATCAGTGAAATTTTCTTCAAACTCTTAGGTCAGATATTTTTAGTTTGGGAGAAGCAATTTTCCAGTTATCAAAGTGCCTGAGAGCTTTCAGAATTTCTTTCCTGATAACACTTTCAGCATTTTCTAAGTTATCACAAAGAAAAAATTATAAAGCAGATTTTTCCTTGCCCATCTTAGATAATGTCTTTGTTAGATATAAAGTCCAATGAACTCTTTTCACACATTTGAATTTCTTAACATCTGTTTTCCAAATTTCATCAGTATCAACTGCTTCCTGAGGTTTTTCATTTAATCCAAAGCACATTGTCCTTTTGTGAGGAGCTGATCTCAAACTCTGACTTCTTCATTTTTCAAAGCCGTTGGTCAAGTCACTGTTGGCAGCGGTTTTTCCTTAACAGTTTTTACCTCAGTGGGAAGAGGACATCTCTTCTGCAGATGACGTTGGTAAACTGAATGGCCACATGCAACAGTATGAAATTATATCCTTATTTCACAGTATATCCAAAAATAAACTGAAATGGATTAAGGACTTAAATATAAGACCTGAACCCATTGAACCACTAGAAGAAAACATGGAGGAAAAATCCACATGACTTTGGTCTGGGTGATATTTTTTAGATTTTACCTCAAAAGCGAGAAAACAAAAACAAAAATTGGCAAATGGGATTACATCAATTAAAAGACAAAGCAAAAGACTTCTGCACATCAAAGGAAAGAACAGTGTGAAGAGATGATGCACAGAATGATAAAATAAGTGCAAGCCATACATTCCCTAAGGAGTTAATACCCTAAAAAATATAAGGAAAACTCAACTAAGTAGTAGGAAAAAGGAAGCTCATTAAAAATGGACAATAGACCTAAATAGACATTTCTCAAAAAAAGACATAAAAATGGCAAAATATATATGAAAATGATTTCAACATTACCAATCCTTTGAAAAATGCAAATTGAGATCATAATGATGTATCCCCTCACACTTCTTAGGGTGACTATTATCAGAAAGATGAAAGAGAACCAAGTGTTCTTGATGCTGTGGGGAAAAGAGAACACTCAGGGACTGCTGCTGGGAATTTAAACTAGTAGCACCATTGTGTAAAACAGTGCAGAATTTCCATGAAGTAAATACATAAATACAGCTAGAATTTCCATATGATCCAACAATCCCACTTCTGTGTATTTACCCAGACAATTTGAGGTTAGTGCACTGAAGAGATGTCTGGCTACTCTCCCAAGTATACTGTGGCACCATTCACAATAGACAAGTTATGGAATCAGCCTAAGTGTCCATCACCAGATGAATAGACAAAGTATAGTTCATATCTACAATGGAGTACTATCAAGTCATTACAAAGAAGTATTGTCATTTGGGACAGCATAGATGGAATTGGAGAAAATTATGCTAAGTGAAATAACCCAGGCACAGAAAGACAAACACCACATAATTGCGCTTGCATATGAAATCTAAAACAATTGAACTCATAGAAGCAAAGAGTAGAATGGTGGTTACCAGAGGCTGAGAGATGGGGAGAAATGGTGAGATGATGGTTAAAGGCCACAAATTTCCAGTTAATCAGGAGAAATTTGTATTTTTTTATTGATATCTCTTGCACAGTGTGCCTAATATAGTATATAATAATGTACATTTCAAAATTGCTGAAAGCAAACTTAAAAGTTTACACCCAAATAATAGGCATTTGTGGTGGCAGATATATTTTTAATTAGCTTGATTTAATTATTCCATATTATATTCATGAATATAATAATATTTTGTATTCCAAAAATATACCTAATAACTCATCAATTTAAAATTAAAAATTAAAAAGTAATAATTCTCAGCAAGATCATTTTGATTATAGATTGGAAATATAATGTACTTGTTTAAAAATCTGAGATTTGGTTACAAATGACCATGGATTTGTCAATTCCTAGTTATTCTTTTGAATCTGTGCTTAATCCGTATGTGCCTGAGTTTCCTAATACAAAAACTAAAAATGAGAAAGAAGAAAAAGATAACATCTAAATCATGGTTTGTATTGAAATTTAAATAAGTTTTTTTAAACACTTAAAATTTTGCCTAAATGTTTATAATGAATGTTTATTATTATTATTATTTAAAAATGTGCTAGTATGTGAGGTTTATGAGAGGAATTTTATAATTAAAAAAGCATTAATTAAAAGTGAGCAGGCTCTATTGAAAAATTAATTTGCTTAATTAACCTGCTTATTTCCACTTCACCTTACTTTAATTGTCTGTTGATCCTTTTAACTGTCTCTGTGTTATTTTGCTTTATAGTAAATTTTTTTTAAATAATAACAAATTTATTTACAAAGACTGTTAAGAAAAGGAAAAATTTTAACGTTAAATTTTAAAGGAAACAATTCAATCAAAAGTGAGCATAAAATGAAGATTTAATTTAAAATATAGTTAAACCAAAATTAACCATAAAAGGTGTGATAAGATCATTTAATAGCTGTTAATCTAAATAAATATGCTTTTAATCATCAACTGGCATTTAATTAACCTGCAATAACTAGCTTATTAAATTTAAATTAAATCATTGCATGAGACTTCATTTAAATTGTACATGAATGCTATATTTTTCTGCTACTTTGCACTTATCTAATCTATTTCAGATATGCTAAAAAAAAAGTTAAGAGAATTCTTAAATTCAAACTTCTCATATCCTTACTGTAAAAATCTCAATTCTTACTGCACAAGTTTAAATATTCTATTAAATATGGGGGGAAAATCAAGAAATTGAAAATAAACCTATATCTATTAAAAATAGAAAAAAGAGAAAATCTAGTCTAGAAATTACATGGCTAATTGATCAGCTTTACTGTCTCCAAACATATTTATAAATATATGGGTACTGAGTGTGCTCATTGTTCCTGGAGCATCGCTGCTTCTAGACTTTCTTAATGTTCAGTGTGAGGTACTATGTATATGTATTCTACTTCATATATACACACATATCTATTTATGTGTTTATTTTTCTTGGCATGTATGTGTGTTTATATGTGTGTGAATATGCATATGCACACACACATATATACACAGAATATATATGTATGTATACATCAACAATATATATATATATCAAAAATCACATGAGTTTACATTAATACCTGAGACTCCAAACCAAAATTATAAGATTTATTTCAATGTTTTCCTTATTTTTTTTTCAATTTCTCAGGGAAAATTTCCTTTATTTGCTTTCTAATATTATGAAATAGTTTTTGACATGCTAAGTCGCCTAAACCATGTCAAGAAAAATTACCTGGATGTAATTCTAAGGCATAGTTTCCAAACATATCCTATTTTGCTTCTTTGTTTTTGTGTACTGAGGATTGAACTCAGGGGCACTTGAGCACTGAGCCACATCTGCAACCCTATTCTGTATTTTATTTAGAGACAAGTTCTCACTGAGTTGCTTAGTGCCTTGCTTTAGCTGAGGCTGACTCTGAACTCTCAAGCCTCTTGTCTCAGCCTCCAGAACTGCTGGGATTATAGGCATGCACCCCATAGCATATGTTTTCTAAGACTATCACTTAACTACATGTGACTTCTTTAGTTTGATTTATTTCTCAGTCTACTGTAATATATCTGAATGACTATTATTTTTTAAAGTACTGTGTAGTATACCTTATGGCTCTTGCTTATAAAAAAATTGGCTAAATAAATATTTTGTAAGTAGTTATATTCCCCCACTTAAAATTAGATAGCAGTATTCCATTCCTTTCTTATATAATGAAAAAATAAGACTATATGTTAGTTTCAATAAAATTTGATTCATTAATAAGAAGTTAAATTTTGTTTCTAGATAATGGTGGGATCATTTCAAAATCATCTGTAAATGTTTAAGTGTTACCCATTTTCATTTCTCATTGCTTTTGCAGGATAATATATTAACCATTTTAATCATAATTTCTAAATATATTTTCTGCATAAAATCTATTTATATTAGCCAGACTCAGTGGTGCACACTTGTAATCCCAGTGGTTTAAGAGGTTGAGGCAGGAGGATTGAAAATTCAAAGCAAGCCTCAGCAACTTGGCAGAGACTTTGTGTAAAAATAAAAAATTTAAAAGGGCTGAGGATATGTCTCACTGATTAAGCACCCCTGGGTTCAATCCCCAGTACCAAACAAATAAATAAATAAATTTTATTGTTTCTGTGATCATTCTTTCTTCTCACAGCAGTGTTCTTTTCTTGTTGAGTTTGATTTATTTTCTCTAATTTTTATAATTTTATTCTGGAATGGTTTCTTTGTCTTTTTGCATGATCTAATTATAAGAAATTATGATCTCAAGTTTTAATATTACAACTTATGAATCTAAATTTTTATAGTATGTACTACGGGGCTGCTATTCATGGAAATATATATGCTCTGATTAATCAATAGGGTTTGCTTCTTTTGGAGTCAATTTCTTTCCAAATGCCTTTTCCCCCAAATCACCCAAAGATAGAGCATCTGCTTATCTTGTATTAAGAAAAGGGTTTTTGTAATCCCTCTTTCCCCATAAAGGTCATTTCTGAAGCTATTCCCAACTTATTCCAAGGAAGAAGAATTCCTACTTTCAAGTATCAAATTGGGAGGTACTCATATAGTAGGCTGTGTTATTGGTAAGGGTTCCTCTATCTGAAAAAAAGTGTCCCAGTACACTCTGTCTCCTTTGAACTTTCTGAGTCAGATACAGGAAGCTGCCAGTGTGGGGTCAGGTGGGTCACCTTATTCATTTTCCAATTCGAATAGCTAGAAAAGTGAAGGAATTCTTTCTTTTATCAGAGTGTGCTTTTATTGGTGTTTGATTTAGGGTGGGAAAAAGAAGACCAGCTTCTTAGAGTCTAAGCTCTTTCTTCAATTTACATTTATCTGAAAGTCATAAATTAGAGAATATCAGGAACTGGTTTTGATATTAATAAAATTCTAGGTAATCCCCTTTTCTTCTTCAGTGTATATAGTCTTGTGATCACTCTGAATTAGGATTTGGTTTTTCATGAAAACTTATCCCATAATATTGCTACAGGACTGGGACCTTCTGAGGAACTGAGGCAGTAATGAAGTCCCACCCACTTCAAATCCCAATTCTTGCAATGAGACCAGAAAGATTTCAGATATCTCACTCAGAAAACCAGGAATGAGTTTATTAGAAGGGATATGAAAGGGAAAAGGGGGACAATGCCAAGGGAGAGAGTAGGTCCTCTCAGAGAGGAGAGGGATGGGATACCTCTCATGTCATTCAGTTTTATGGGGGACCACAGGGAAGTTTGCACAGAACCCACCTAAGTACACCTCTTGACTTTTGACTGACAGGATGACATTAGACTTTTAAGTTCCCACTGCCATGACAATTCATGGTAACCTCGGTGTATGCTGATCAGTTCCAGTTGGAACCCGTTCTTAACAGATTTTATGATAAGGGGAAATTATCTTTGCTCCCTGAGTTCTGGAATCTGGCTGTGTAAGAATCTTAAAAGTTCCCACGCTCCTTCAGGATAACTTGTGTGCTTTTCATCTGCATTTTTGGCCTGTATTTCCTTTGTAGATATCATGTTGCTTGCTAAGGAATGTAACATATCCTGTGGTCTTAAGTCAAACAGAGCTGCAGGTAAATTACCTTTTAGAAAAGAAAGCATGTGGAGTTCAGCACAGTGGACCCAGATGATATAATTATTCTCTTAACCTCACGTTCACTGTCCTCACAATTGTCTGTTCCCCATCAAAACCCAAGCATGCATCATACTAATAATCTTTGATTAATTAGCTTTGTGGAAGAATATATAAAATTTGAATCTATAAGAGCTTAAAAGGGCAAAAAGTATTGAATTTATTAAATTATATGTATGTTTTATTATTTATTTACTTTTTAATTTGTAAATTATAGATTTTAATATTATAAAATAGGTTTAAAAAAGACCCTATACAATTTTTAGTTTTGGGAGTCTTCCTGGTTCACTTCTGAGGGTGACAGAATAATAATATAACCTAAGAAAAGGGACCAATATACTTTTCCTATATGACTGCATAATTTTAGTGAATTGGACTTTCCATAATGTCTACCAGAGCCTACAAATTAATATTTCTTAGAATTAATAATGAGCAATATTGAAATTATAAGAAAAAATTATTTTAAAGAATATTTGTTCATAATAATAATAAACAAATACTTTGCATATAGGATAATTTTATCCCCTAGGCCTTATGGAAAGAATGTTGTCAACTATTAAAGTAGAAATGAAAGTTTAAAGAATAGTATGATTGGACTTTTACATTTTCTTGGAAAGTCAATACATACCATGTAAAATATAAAGGATCGCTAGTGATTTTATGCCTACTAGCTACACATATTTTATTTCCTATAAAATGCAGTCCAAATATTTCTGAAGTACTAATTTTTTTTATGGTTAAGCATTTGTAGAAAACAGACAATCACAGGGAAAAAATTACCATCTAATCTTAATGTCTATGTATTGGTTATCTGGTGGAATTCCTAGAATTTATTTTAAATAGACCACAAATACACTTTACATTCCCCTAGCATACTTTAAATAGTAATTCAAGAATAGTTCATCTGGACTGAACTTTTAAAGAACTTATCAATAAAAATACATGAAAAGCAATATACAATACTTTGTTGTTCAAAGAAACATTTCTAACTACCTCGAGAAGACCAAAATGACCTGAGAACATACTTGACATAAGTCCAAATCATTCTCACAAAAGAGACTACATTAGCTGAACTGTGGTTTGATTGATATCACTAACCCAGCAGTTTCAAAATTAACATGAGAAATGTACATCTACTTTAAAAATGAAAGTAATTCAAAATAAGAGTTCAAAATTAATTCAAACTATTTTTTGACAAATAATATCAATGTAATATTGGAAGGAAACCCTGATAAATAAGAAAGTTCTGGTTTGAGCCAGAGCAATTAGAAAAAAGAAATTTAAAAGATATGAATAGGAAATGAGGAACTCAAACCATCCCTATTTGCTGACGACATGAGCTTCTCTATTTAGAAGACCCAAAAAACTCCACCAAAAAACTTCTAGAACTCAAATGAATTTGACAAAGTAGCAGGATATAAAATTAACACCCATAATTCAATTGTGTTCCTATACATCAGTGATGAATCAAATGAAAGAGAAATTAGGAAAACTACCCCATTCATCATAGCTTCAAAAAGATTTGGGAATCAATCTAACAAAACAGGTGAAAGACCTCTACAAAGAAAACTGAAGAAACTGAAGACTTTTAGAACATGGAAAGATCTCCAATGTTCTTGAATAGGCAGAATTAATATTGTCAAAATGGCCTTACTACCAAAACCTTATATAGATTTAAGGCAATTCCTATTAAAATTCCAAAGACATTCTTTGTAGAAATAGGAAAATCAGTCATGAAATTCATTTGGAAAAATAAGAGACCCAGAATAGCCAAAGCAATCCTCAGTGATAAAAGTGAAGCAGGAGATATTCCAATACCAGACCTTAAATTATACTACAGACCTATAATAATAAAAACAGCATGGTATTGGCACCAAAACAGATATGAAGACCAGTGGCAGAGAACAAAGACACAGAACTCACATAAATACAGCTATCTCATACTAGACAAAGGAACTATAAACATATATTGGAGAAGAGATAGCCTCTTCAATCAATGGTGCTGGGAAAACTGGAAATCCATATATGACAAAATGAAATTGAACCCCTAACTCTCACCCTCCATGAAACTCAACTCAAAATGGATCAAGGACCTAGGCATTAGGTCAAAGACCCTGCACCTACTAGAAGAAAAATTAGGCCCAAATCTCCAGCATGTCATCTTAAGAACTGAATTGCTCAACAAAACTCCTAAAGCACAAGAAGTAAAATCAAGAATGAATAAATGGGATAGTATCAAAGTAAAATGCTTCTTAACAGGAAAGGAAATGATCAAGAACATGAATAAAAAGTCACAAAATGTGAAAAAAATCTTTGCCACTTGCACTTCAGATAGAGCATTAATCTCTGGGATATATAAAGAACTTAAAGCAATTAACACCCCAAAACCAAATAACCCAATCAATAAATGGGCAAAGAAACTAAACAGACACTTCTTAAAAGAAGAATATGATCAGTCAACAACTATATAAAAAAAGTTCAACATCTATAGCAATTAGAGAAATGCAAATTAAGACTACACTGAGATTTCATTTCACTCCTGTCAAAATGGCAGTCATCAAGAATACAAGTAACAATAAATGTTGGCAAGGATTTGGGGGAAAGGATACACTCATACATTGCTGGTACGACTGCATATTGGTGCAATCACTCTGTAAAGCAGTGTGGAGATTCCTCAGAAAACTTGAAATGGAACCACCTTTTGACCAGTTATCCCACTCCTCAGCATATACCCAAAGAACTTAAAGTCAGAATACTATAGGCAGCCACATCAATGTTTATAGCAGCTCAATTCACAATAGCTAAGCTATGGAACCAAGCTAGGTGTCCTTCAACAGAAGAATGGATGAAGAAAATGTGGTACATATACACAAAGGAGTATTAGCCTTAAAGAAGAATGAAACGATGGAATTTGCTGGTAAATGGATGGAACTAGAGACTATCTGCTAAGTGAAATAAGCCAATTCCAAAACACCAAAAGCCAAAAACCAATGTCCTCTCAGATTTGTGGATTCTGACTCATAATAGGCATCAGGGAGGTTTACCAGATTGGGCATGGGGAAGTGGGGGGAAGAGAGAGGATTGTGAATAGGAAAGACAGAATGAATCAGATATAACTTTCCTATGTTCACGTATGAATACATGACCAGTGTAACTCCACATTGTGTACAACCAGAAAAATGGGAAGTTATACTCCATGTTTGTATGACATGTCACAATACATTCTACTGTCATGTACAACTAAAAAGAGCAAATAAAAAATTAAAAAAAAAAAAAGATTCAGGTTTGATTCCTGACTTTCACATGTTTGACTTTGGGAATTTAGATAATTCTAATGGTTCATTTAAAAATGGCATATTAACATTTCTAGAAGGTAGTTGTTAACACTCAGAATACAATGTACATGAAAGTCACAGAAAATTCCAAAATTATATGTGCATATTAAACATACAAAGCCCTTAATTTTCTAGAAGAAGACAATCAAATATTCAATGTTTTAAAGTAAATAACCTTTTAAAACTAAATAGCAAAAGTTGCCATTAATCATGTGCTTAACTTCCACCAACATCACAACTAAGAATACAACTCTTCATTCTCATTTGTCTGAAAATTGTGAGAGGCTCATTTACTTATTTAAATGATGAAATACATTTGGTAAAGTCTTTATTTGTTGTTGTTGTTTATGGTTATCATTAGACCATACACGGGAAGATGTTTGCCTTTGATTCACCTACCTTGGAAATTACTGTGTGCAAAACCAGTGGACATTCCTTGAAAACTTTGAAAGGCAAATGAAAACCCTATAGTCACTTGGAGCAAAAGATTATAACTAAAGCAAACAGTACCAAAATCTTAGAAGAAAAAAATAAAAAAACTAGAAAATGTCTAAGGGAAATCAGAGCAAAGAAATTTTTTAAGGCAAATTGGGGCAATTAAAAGTGACTCACTGTGAGACTGGGTGACTTGGAAAGTCATGCCCATTTCCAAGGTGGAATATCAGGAACATGGCTTACATGGAAGAGATCTCAGAAATCCTAAACATTCACCAGCATATAATCACTAACTAAGCTCCACTAGGCTTAGTACAAAAAAAAAAAAAAAAAAGAAAAGAAAAGAAAAAGAGAGAGAGAGAGAGAAAGAGAGAGAGAATGATTCAAAGATATTTTTATAAAAGAAACTTGCTTTACTATGAAACAGTCAACTTAAAAAATGTTAATGCTCTAATTTACTACATTGTTTCTCAGACTTGAATCTCAGATAATATGCATTTACTGTGAGATAAAATACACATCAAATACAGCAATTTATTGACTACTTTATTTCTATTTTAAATTTTACGTATTGGTACTAAACTTATGCATGTAAATGCCTACTACATTTTTTTAAATGGTGTGACTCAGCACTTAGGAAATGTACTCTACCAGAAGACCAATGAACAAAGACTGAGATATTTTTTTGTTCTTGTTTTTCTTACTTTTCTCTGTGTGTGTGTGTGTGTGTGTGTGTGTGTGTGTGTGCGTGCACCTGTATGTGTGTGTGTGTGTGTGTGTGTGTATGGGCATGTGTAGCTATTCCATAACACCACTACTCCATAACCCCCTCCCTCTCCTGTTGGCATTCACAGAAAATTCTTTTAAACACCAGAATCACACAAATGAAAGAAAAAGAGATTTCAGAGACAACATGAATAATACAGACTTTACAAAAACAGTTTAGAAAAATTAGCAAATAACAAATAGCTATAATCTAGAGCAAGGAATAAGAACAAATCATGTGGAAAGGAAAGACTCTTTTATAATTACCACATTATAGTATCCACAATGTTCAGTTTGAAAAAATAATTATAAAGGATGCAAAGAAATAAGAGATTATATCTTATCTAAGCAATTAAATCAATAGAAACTGACCTTAAGAAAGCACTGATATTGGGCTTCCTATGTGAGGACTTTAAATAAATTATCTTAAATATGCTAAAAGAGCTAAAGGTAATATTTCACAGAAAGGTAAAGGAAATTTGAGAATAATGTATGAAATAATATGCAATATCAATGAGAAGACTGAAATTAAAGCAAAAAAATTAATTATGCAGCTAAAATTTCAATAACTGAAATAAAAACTCACTAAAAGGATTAATTAGCATATTCTAGATTTTAGAAAGAATCATTGAATCTAAATAGTAGATAATAGAGGTTATGCAGCCTAAGTTGCAGAAGGAAAAAATGCACAAAGAAAAATAAATAATGTCTTGGCAATCTGGGGGACACCGTAAAGCATACCAACATAGGTGGCACAAGCCTATAATCTCAGCAGCTCTGGAGGCTGAGACAGGAGGATCCTGAGTTCAAAGTGAGCCTCAGCAAAAGTGAGACACTAAGCAACTCAGTGAGACCCTGTCTCTAAATAAAATACAAAATAGGACTGGGGATGTGACTCAGTGGTGTAGTGTCCCTGAGTTCAATTCCAGGTACTCCCACCCAAAGAAAACCCCAACATAATAGAGTAAGAGTTTATCAGAATATTTGAAGAAATAATGAACAGAAACTTCCCAAATTAGATAAAAGACACAAGTGTATGCATCCGAGAAGTTTAAAGAACTGCAGTTAAGAGCAAAGAGATCCACACCAAGACATATTATAATTAAATTTTTGAAAGAAAAAGACAAAGAATCTCAAAAGTAGGGATTAGCAACTCATTATAGGCAAGGGATTGCTAAAAATATTAAGAACATATTTCTTATCAGAAACCATTGAGGCCAGAAAGGAATGGATGACATTTTTAAAGTACTTAAAGAAGAAAATATTTTTTAAAAAACCAACCTCCCAACCAATAATTCTCATCAGTCCTCTTTCAAAACTGGAGAAATTAAGACCCTATAAGATAAACAATAGCTTGCAATCCTAAAGGGATTGCTTCATGCTGAAATGAAAGAACCCTGGAGAGTATCTTGACTCATATGAAGAAACCACTAATTTCAGTAAATGTAAATACCTAGATATAAATCTGAATATGAAAATACAAAAGCCAGTATTAATGCACAGTTTGTCCTTAAGTGCTTTTTAAATTTCATATATGATTTAAATGACAAATTCAAAAAGTTGTAAATCTCTGTTCTCTGGCACATGATATAAAAATTGTTATTTTTACCAATAACAACACAAAAAGTGAGGAAAACAGAAATGGATAGTAGAAAAAAATTTTGTATTTTATATTAAAGCTAAGTTGATATTAATTCTAACTAGTCTTATAAATTTCAATTGCTAGTTTTAATCCTTATAGTAACCACAATATCCTTCATAACATTCAATTTTAAAGAAATTAGTATAATTGCCTTCACAATTTAAGGTATCACATTTTCAGTTGAGATAATTTCAAGTTGGTATACAATTCTAAGAAATAATACAGATAAATTCCACATACTCCCACCCTAATTTCTCAATATTATCAACTTACAGAAATATAATACATTATTACAGTCAGGATTTGGTGATGTGGTCAATATACACAACACTTCCGTTATCAAAGTATTTCTCTTCGTTGCCATTTTATATCTACACAGTTTGTTTCGACTTTGTGTTATTCAGATTTCTGTTGCTATAACAATGCCTGGGGTAATCAACTGGCAAATAGCAAAGGTTTATTTTGGCTCACAATTTAAGAGGTGTCACTTCATGGTCAATTCGTGGTTTTGAGGTCTGTGGTAAGACAGCTTGTGGCAAAACTCACCTCACAGCTGGGAAGTGAAGACAAAGAGGAAAAGACTCCCTTAGAGGTTCAGCCCTAGGTGACCTCCTACGTGGCCCCACTGCTTAAAGGTTCTACCATCTGCCAGTAGCCCCATGTTGAGGACCAAGCTCCCAATATATAGGACCTTGGGGAAACCCTGATGGATGCAAACCATAGTATGGCCCATCCACACATTCTTGGCAACTAGTAATCTCTTCTCCATTTCTACAGTTTTTCATTCACGAATGTTTCTAGATAGTTTCTAATCACACATTCTTACACCATGTAAACTTTTTGGATTAGCAGTTTCACTAGGCACAACTCTCTGGAGATAAATTCAGATGAATGCACTACAGTTTAATTACTCAGTCATTAAATAACACATGGATAGTTTCCAGTTTGGGGCTATTCTACTTACAATAAATTGTTAGAAATACATCTACAAATATAACCACATACACTTATACATATACACATACGCGTTTGTATACAGGTCAATGTGTGAACCTCAATTTTTATTTCTTTGGGATGATAGCCCGAGTGCAACTGCTGAGTCATAGAGTGGTTACATTTTTAGTTTTGTAAGAAGCTTCCAAATTATTTCCTAGAATATTATAACATATTATGTTTCCAAAAGGAATGCGTGAGTGATCCAGTCTTACCAGCAATATTTTTAAGCCATTCTGATAGATGTACAGCAGAATTTCCTGGTAGTTTTCAATTGCATTTCCTCAATGACTAGTGATGTTGAACAACTTTTCCTTTTCATTGAATTTTCCTCTGTTCTATGGATTATTTAAAATTGTATTATGTAATTCCCAGGTGTTTGAGTATTTTGCTTCTCTTGTTTATTTCAAGTTTGATTCCTTTACAGTCTGAGAGCATATTTTGTATGGTTTTAAATTTGCTGAGGTTTCTTTTATGAACCAATATATGAACTTGTTATATGTGTGTTGGCAGTTGAAGTCAGTGTATAATCTACTGTTGTTGAGTTAGTGTACTGTAAATTTTTATTAGATTCTGTTGCATGATGATGTTCTGTGCTATATCTTTGCTGATTTTCTGTCTAGCTAGCGATCAATTGTTGAGAGAAGCATTTTGAAGTTTCCAATTTGTGTAATTCTCTCCTTATCCCTTCAGTTGTATGGGATTTTTCTTCTTATATTTCTGGGCTATGTTGCTTCATGCATAAACAAATAGGATTACTATAGGTTCTGCATAGATTGACCTTTTATTATCATATATTTTCTCTATCTCTGATTATTTTATTCTCTACAAAGTCTATTTCATGTGAAAATCTAGTTTCTCCTTCTGCAATTTATTTATTCTTTGCATGCTATATCTTTTTTATATTAATTCACTTTCAACCTGTGTATATTGGAGCAAGTTCCTTATAGGCAGCACAGAATTGGGTCTTACTTTTTAATCATGCTGCCAGTTTGTTCACCTCCAACTTTGGGATATTTAAAGCAAAAATGAAAACAATAAATTCACAAATTTTGCACACTTTTGTCCTAAGGACTCATGCCAGTGTGCTGCCTTCTCTCCAACTTTCAGAGATGTTTTTGATTTCATAAATAGCATTCTCTTAAATATTCTTAGCAGGTGGAGATGGGAAAGTATGTCTAAGCTTTGTTTACAGCTGAGAAAAAGTATGTTGACTTAAAAATTTTTATGTGGTGATGGTGAGTGAGAAAACACTGTTCTGTCGTTTCTAAAACAATTGTTCTCAGAGTCTTTTGTAGTATGAGATCAAAGTATAGACTCAAAGAAAATATGACTACATAGCATGAAACTGCTTGCACTGACTGTGGAAAATAATCATCTTAGACTATGCAGGACACACACACACACTAACTCTCTGTAGACCTTCTTCAACCAGGTAGGAAACACAGCTGATCATCAGCAAGAAATTGGAATTAGGCGGGGTTTCAATCACATGGCAAGTGATTATCAAAAGCAAGTCCAAAGTGAACACTTTTCATAGCTCAATACTATCAACAAAGACCCAGGTTTTCCCTGACCTCCACTACAAATTCCTATCATAAACTCTTTTCTCTTCCCAACTGCAAAACTGATACTTTAGCCATTCCCAAAGACAGAAAATAAGAACAAAAGTTATAAGACTATTTTTCTCATATGCCTATCCCTTTTTGTAAAAATCTTCAACAAAAATTTCTTAGTTAACATCACATAATGATTAATTAGTTAGAATTGAATTGAATTCCCACTGCAGAAGTTCAGGAAAAAAAAAAAAAAAAGAAAGAAAACATGCATTTGAGAGAAAAACACTGGGAGGTAGACTCACTGGGAAGAAAATGGTTGAAAAAGTGAACAATTTGAATTTGCATCATTTGTGATAATCAAGGGTCCCTTACTGTGCTATGATGTTGAAAGTCCAATTTTACTGACACTGAAGCTCATTTTTATATTTGTATTTCTTGCTGACTGTGAATTAGTACGAATTAAAATATTAAGCAATAACAACTATTATTATTAATTAGTGTTAATATTTATTAGTAACTTCAGTGTCAGGAAGAAAATGATAAATTCCAACTTAAAAAAAATATATATTTTTTAGCACTGCTATGGTAGTAAAGAACACTAAGCATTTTTTACTTTTTAAAATGTTTACACTAATGTTTGTACATAGATGCTGAGGTTAAAATTGTGTATCATCATCAGAATTTCTAAAGAATATTCTATAAACTTGAGTAGAATAATAATTTCCATGAAAATAACTTTCCAAGCTTGAAAAAAGTTCAATAAGTCCTTCAGACTCTATTAGTCCTTAGAAATTCACTGAATACATATTAAAACCCTAAGAAATCCTAAAGGAAATAATAATGATAACTTAGATTTATTTGACCCTGTATTTTTAAAATGTAACACTTTCCCCACAATTAAACCTACACTTCCTGTGTAGAAATTATGCTCTAGAAAATATACTTTGGAAAACATTGTCTCTATCAACATAAACAGTTCTAGAAACACGGTTCGCCTGGTTGAATTTTCCTAGTCTCATTATCGTTGATCTTCAAAATAGCACAAATACCTAGAATATGCTTTATATGCATCATTAATAGTGATTCCATACATTGTTACTTACAAAAGTCTTTCTATTGAATTCTCTTATTAAATTCAATTAACTTTCAGAATTAGATTTTAGTATAATTGCCAAACTTTTTGTTTGTTTTACATTGCTGAGGATCTTGCTCTACCACTGACTTACATATCCAGCCCCATTGCCAAACTTCAGATGAAGAAAATCAGCAAGATCAAATGATTCCTTTGCTTATACAGGCCTCAGTGATAGAGCTAGAAATGGGACTTCGGTTTAAATATTTTCCCCACAGCTTGCTGGTATTGGGCACATTATATGATTTCTTTGAGTGAAAGTTTTCTTAGCTAGAAATGAAGGATGATGAGGAGGATTATGTAACTGACACTTAAGCTAGGTATGGTGGCACTCTCCTGTAATCCCAGCAACTCAGGAGGCTGAGACAGGAGGATCACAAGTTCAAGGCCAGCCTCAGCCTTAGGGCCTTAGTGAGGCCCTAAGCAATTTAGCGAGATCCTGTCTCAAAAATATAAAAAATAAAAAGGACTAGGGTGGCTTAGTGGTTAAGTGCTCCTGGGTTCAGTCCCTGGTATCAAAAACTAAACAAGCAATAAATAAAAACACCCAACACTTGGTGTCATTTAATGAAGGTGCACTGTAGATGACCATATTACCATATTCGTGAGTGAAACTGTATCTTGAATAGTCTAAAAATCATTTTGTTCAGTGGAAAGATTTGATTTCTTCTTTTTTATTCCTAATACCTGTCTCCTTTACAATCTACATGGCCAATGGTAAGTTCCAAAGAAATATACATAGACTTCAGCCTTTTGTTTGATATACTACTTTTTAATATTCTTTCCCCTCAACCTAGTATTTCATTCCATTTCTTGTGCACCTAAGAGTTGTGCTAACCCTTCCCAATTCATCTCAAATGCTATTTCCATTGTAAAATTTTAATTTTACTTTCTATTGGAGAGTGAGTCTCTTGACCTTCTGGGTTCTCACCTACTTTTGCATGAATATTGTTTTGTACATTTCTATTTACTTCAGTTTCCTCACTCTAGTGCAAACTTCTTGAAAGCAGAGCCCATGGTTTATTCATGTCTGTATTTCTGGAGTGTGGCAACATACAGGACAAGTGATATGTTTGTCATATGACATATGCTACTTTGTCTATCATAAAGTTCTTGTGAAAAAATTGATAAGATTATTCTGTGTTCCTTAGGATGCCTGGTTTTGGCATAATTTATATTAAAAGAACATGATAAAACTTACTGCAAATATGTATCACTAACTCAAAAACAGGAATTGCTATTCTGAAAATATATCAAGTTATTCATAAAATCAATTATTCATATGGCTTAAACAAGTGGTTTACCGCTAAGAAACACTCTCAGATATTTCTGTCTTTGGCAAATATGAAACAAACATTGTATGTTTGTATTTTCTCCCTGCTTCCCTTTTTTTCTCCTTCATTTCTTTCTTCTTTTTCCTTCCTTTTTTTTTTTTTTTTTTTTCCTTTTTAGCAGATGTACTTGGATATTTTTATTATCTTCATTCTCCTGTGAAAATCATTTTACTCATTCATTCCTCCCACAAATTTGTGTGGATTTTTCTATGGGTCAAGTACAGACTGATTTTACAATACTGAACAAAAAAGGATAACTTTCAGTTATTTATGGCCAAAATTGTGTTTGTTTTTGTTTCCAGTGCTTTTGAAAAAGTCGTCTCTTAGTTCTGTAAGTTTTATGAGGTAGCACTACATCTGTTTCTAAGAATTCATTTTCTGAAGGGATTCCAACTTTCCAAAATACCATCACATTTTAAATGATAGCTTCTAGAAGGTGAAACACTTTTTGAGCACATAGAGAAATTTGTGGTTCTGGATCACACTTGCCTTCGAGGTGGTCTCTGAGATTTTGTAATTTCAAACTGAACTAATGTACATCTGTTGGGGAGCTGTTTATATGTGTCCGCTGACTTGAAGTTTTTTAAGATGAGCTATGTATTCAGGTACAACATACACACTGGCATCAATATTATAACAGATCTAATTTTTAATTTAAATATATAGGAACTCATCTTTGTGTGATTCTTTTCTGTAGAATTCAAGATCTTGCCATTACTTCTGTGTAATGAAATTAATTACATAAAACAAGGCTACACAGATTCTCCTGTATATATTCTCTATACCTCTCCCACATGATACCTGAATGACTCTAACTGATATAAATACTAACTTCTAAATTTTATTTATTGTTGTCTATTCATCTTTAAGGTCAATGTCTATAATAATAATTCTAAATTTTTATCTCACAAAGAACTAAAATCACATCATTTGGTATTTCATTCACTATTTAATAGAGTGCTACTTTCATACAATTATAAGCATAGGACATAATTCTACTGGGGGATGATAATAATGACAGTGGTAGAATTTAAAATTGTCATTTCATTTATACTGTATAAAATATATCTCAGTCATAATCTCAAAATTGGAAGAGACTCTTTAGTCTCAAAAAGAAATACCCTAATTCAGGAGAAAAAAAAAATCTTCAGACTCTATTTGTACTTTTCTGTAAGGAAACATTAGTTTTGGATGGAGAAAAAATTTCTTTTACCACTTATCTCCTCCCCTGGCAACATTTTCAGTTTCTAAATTCAGAATGCAACAACTCCAAAAAATATTTAGGAAATTGTCTGAAGGATACTAAACAAAAGTTGAATAATCTTTCATGTATTTATTGATCACTGTTTTTTTATTTTATGAGTCATATGTTCAAAATCTGCACTTTTTAAAAGACTACTTTCCTTTATATTTGCAGCAGTATTTTATATATTTTGATACAAGATATTTTTGATATACATGTAGTATAACTTTCTTCCATTTTTTGGTTTCTTCCTCTTTTTAGTTTTCTAATAGTATCTTTGATATGCAGAAGTTTGTTTTCCTAAAGTTTAATATATTCACTATTCTTATGTTATGTTTAGTGTGAAGTCAAAGTTGAAAGACAAACTGCTTTTGCAGAATCCTGAAAATATTCTCCTATACTCTGGAATCCATATAGTTTAACTTTCATATCTGTGACTGTGATATATCTTGAGATACTACTTTCTGTGAGTGTTGCTGTGTGTTTGAAAGGCTGTGGGGTCATGGCTATTGTGTTTCCCACATAGGTATCCTGTTTTTCCAGGATCATTTATTGAAAATACTTTTCCAATTCTGGACTTTTCATTCCATCATGGCAGAATGAATAATACCAGATTTTCAATTGCTTCTTGGTCATATTAAATGGCAGAACTAAAAAAATCATTAAAAAAATTGTGACCATGAATTTGAATTTATTGGATCTCATACATTGCTTCTAAGTAGAGAGATTGGTCCAAATGTTATCAATGTTGGTCATTTGGTAGTTTCTTATAAAGTGTAAAACACATTTACTAGACCATCCTGTATTTTACTCTTTTGTATTTACTATTTAACTAAAAACCTATGTGGCCACACAAAAGTTTTACATGAATGTTCATAGTAAATTGTAAGTGCCGAAATTTAGAAAACAAAAACTGTCAAACCTTTTCAGTCACAATATATTTTTCTGACTAGAATTTCCTTCACTTTAATTGACCAGCTCCTTTCCATCCTTAATATTAAAATCTTCTCTAACCTCATTTTCAGCACCTTCCTTCTTACCCTATCAAATTCCTCACTCTCATTGGGGTAAGTATCCAGCTTGTTACCCTGAACTTCATGTTTACATTATCTATCACATGATATTGAAACATAAAAACATCTTAATATTCTATGTTCTCCATCATCCTGAAATTTTGAAGAACAGAGACTTTCACTTTTTATACTCAACTTTAATCACTATCTGCCACCTCATTGGTATTTAGTGACCCATACTAAATTTGATAAAATATAATTTGGACATGATAAAATAAAATTTGGACATGTTCACCTGTTTCCTTTCCCCTTATAGTTCCCTTTCTTTTTCCGTAGTACTAAACAGACTATCAACTCTGTGTGCATTGTCTCAGGAAGGGATGTGTGATGTTAGAAATAAAACACAAGTCAAAAATGTTCCCCAGAGTTATAACAGAATCAGCACATATTTTTTTAAATCTTGCTTAGTCATTAAATAAAAAATTGTTTTTCTACCCCATTCTGAACTCTCCAAAGAGATGAGAAGGCAATCTCCCAGTCCTGGCAGAAAAGAAAAGAAATCAAGAGGAAATGAGCTATCCTTGGCAATTTAGCAAGATCCTGTCTCAAACAGAAAAATAAGATTGTCTGGTGATTTAGCTTAGTGCTAACGTGTCCCTAGGTTCAATCCCCAATACTGGATGGTGTGTGTGTGTGTGTCTGTGTGTGTGTGTGTGTGTCTGTGTCTGTGTGTGTTTGTGTTGAACTGAGGATAAATTTTATTTAGCAACTTTTATCCTAAGTTTACCAGGCACTTCATCACCTATAGAGTGTTTTCTTGGTTGAAAATAGTATAATCTTGAAGAACTATAGAAGGTAGCAATGACTTCAGTTTTCTGAAAAATAAATAAAACCATCATGTTGAAAAGTACAATTTTTAGAAAAACACTATTATTCCTAAAATAAAAACAGATTAAGATAGTAATTACAATATATGAACTTAACAAGGAAAAAAATGGTTATTTCACATATGATTATTTTAAGATGGTCAGGTAATCAAGTAGTTTATTTTTTGTTATTTTAGTTTTAACATATATGGACATATTTCTTTTACTGTTCTGAAGATTTTTATCTTTGAAAATATTCTTTGAACAGAGCTGTTTTATAGGTTGAAGACAAAAACAGTACCAAATTACTAATAAAATCAAAGATAATACCCCCCAAAAAAGATAAAGATCTGTTCTAATGGATTTCAATGTGCTGAAAGGCAATAAAATCACACCGAAATTTGAAATAATCACACCAAAGGAACCTTTGTCAGGATGACTATGTGGTCCAACTACTCACTTTCAGAAATAGTCCAGTATCACAAGAGTAGAGAAATAAAGACAGCTTCTTCACCAAAGTGTTAGAAAGACAATAATGAATATTTCTAGAAATGTCCATGGACAGATGACCTAAGATTAAGAGCTTTTTACCAAGTTTTTTGAAATAATTTGATGTCTATAAAAATGACACAGGTTTGTTGTGGAAATTCCCATAAATGTTTGAAATTAATTTTCCCTCCAATTAAATGGAATGGAGCCTTCAAATAAAAGTTAATCAATATCTAGGCAACAAAGTTTAGTTTTTTGAATATAGATGTTGTTATATCCTTTGAACTGACTCAAGATTAAGTGCACCTTTTCTTTCTTGTGAATCCACTATGCATAAATTCTTTTTCAAGGAATGTAGAGGGATTCTTTCTGGGTTTGGGGAAAATTATACTCACTTGTCTTATGTTTCAGAACATGAGACAACTAATTGAACTCCTATGCATTGATGATCTGATATGCATACATCATTTTAAAGGGAATTTTCCATTTTAAAGGGAATTTTTGTTATACAATAGTAGAAAATGAAGCATGAAGGACAACTTTCAATATGATCACAAAGTCACTCTGCATGCCACCCTCAATCAACCAGCAGCTACTGAATGTCCCAGATATCAAGTGGAAAGAGCTAAGCCTTAGGTATTTAGGTGAATTATTACAGAAAATCACTGTGTAACTGCATCAACTGCCTTTTCATATTGCTCATGTAGGTTTCAGAAAGCATAAACTAGCTAAACTGAGAAACATAGCTGCATGCTATTTTCCATTCATGGAGCCACTACAGGAATACTGACTATTTTTGTAAAAATTTTCATGTTAAATATGAGTTGATAATATTGAGGAAACTAGCTTTAATATGAGAAGATCACTAAGTAATAACAGGTATTGGGCAATTGTCAATCTATGAGGTAGATTCCATAGCTGAGACCTAATTGGTAAAATGCCTCGGGAGATGTTAGTGAGAATCTAAGTGTTAAAAATGAATTAACTAGTAGTGGATCATGACTTCATTTGCTCTTCAAATATTTAGCTGCAGCCTAGTTTGCCCAGCTTCTTAGAGGTTATCACTAAATCTCTCAACTGAATGTTCAAGAACAGAATCAATGTGGTCATTAAAACACCCTTCAGAAACTTCTCTTATCAAGATATTCAAAAGCAGAAGAGAACTGTCCAAAGGCCTTTAATAAAGACATATGCGAAGTAAATAAAATTTTAAAAAGATGTGTGAATGTTAGGAAATCTAGGCAAAAGATCATCACCTTGTCTTACTCATACTCTTTGGGAAGCCATAGAAATCAGCGATTTCCATGAAGAGAATTTCTGTTCTTTCTATAAATCCAAAATTAAAATGTGAAGATTTCAGATTAATTAATTCATGCTCCTTTAATTGGAGGAAAATTCTTACTTAAAGAATGGAAAACAGCTTTCTCAGTTATAAACTCCAGTTTGTCTTTAAGCAAGAAGATTTATTATTGACAGAGAATGATAATTTACAATGAATACAATTTGAACAGTGAAGTTTTTAGCCATAAAATCTCTTGTCTATAATCAAGAAAACTCTTATTATTAAAAAAGAAATGCACAATTTGGCAAGTTCTAAGTCAATAACTCTTTAGGATGTTAGTCTCCAATAATTTTACAGAGTTTCAAGGTCAAATGATTTAGAAAATTATATATGAGAATTAATGTAAATGGTGTGCATACATATACACATGTATATATGCATACACACATATGTATATACATGTTTAAATATGTTTATATATACGTGCATCTTTATAAAATACAGCAACAATAATAATTAAGTTATAAGGATATATCATCTCTGTTACATTTAGGTAACATTGTGTCTACTCTTGCCCATTTTGCTGGAATTTCTACATCCTCCACAAGTCCTGCTGCTTGAACAATATGTTCCCCTTTGTATGTAGCCAACTCCATTTGGCAAGCAGTGTCTCTGGCCATCTGCAATTGATGCATAGCTAGTTTTGTTAATCACTCCCAACGGCATTTACTACATTTTTTTTTCTTTTTCAATTAATTGGTCCCAGGTCATTTCATCTTGCTGGGAGCTGCACTTACAGGTAGCTAATACAGCTAAGAGGACTGACATAAGCTGCTGGATACCTGGCCAATGAGCACATTACCAGAACGAACATGGTCTATTAAAAAGCTTTGTGCTGAGCTAAAATGAAATTCTGAAGCATTTACTATGTCTTGCATTATCTACAAACAGCAGATAGAGGAAAACAAAAATGCAACCACATCCCAACCACATTGAGCGGTCCCTGCATTTTTGGACCTGGACAACCACTTTCCTTGTCAATAGTCTAACAATGAATGACCAAATATGGGAACAGGCACTCACAGAAACGTGAAAAGGAAGAAAGCAATATATTGGGTTAACTCAGGGATCATCAAACAGTAAATTTATTTCTAGGTCTGTTTTTTACTCTTTTATCATTCACAGTGACATGATCCTTGAAGGGACCACTTCTGTTCATTTTCTCATAGGCCTAAAGGACAGTGTAGTGTAACAGTAATCAGATGACCAAAAATACTGGGAAGGTAATACATGGCCAGAAAGCTGTGAGCATACGTGAAATAATCCAAATGAAACTTCATGTTTTTATTATAAGAAAGAAGTGTTCATTTATAAAGAAGGATCATGGACGTAATGGTTGGTTAGGTGCAACAAAGCTTTATGTGGATACAACCTACTGAATGTTAAAATGGTTTTTAATAAAATGTACTCTTTAATGGTAACAAAGGAAGTGGCTTGTATGTCTAAGATATCATGGCCAGTGAGTAAAAGATTAGGATGAGTCACCTTGCTGCATATTCTGACCTGTGTCACTGCCTTGTGCACATTGACTTCACAATTTTCCTGTAGTTAAATGCCAAAGGTCTCTTGTCAAAAGTGATAAACATCGATGAACCCAGAATATGTCTTTGTGAGAACAAAATGTAAATGCTGTCAGTTTTCTTGTGTTCTTAGTATTTTTCCATTTAATTCTCACAGTAATCCTGTGAATTTCTGTTCATTATATGAGGAATAATAGGCAAAAATATAGCATAGATTAAACAGTAAGTAGTTGGACTGAAATTCAAGTAAAAAAATCCTTTTTTATAATCTGCAATATACTTTTCTCATTGCCTTTTTATTTCATAGTGCCCATGTGACTCATTTATAAGTTGTTTTAAATGAAGTTAAAATAGTGACTGTAGTTTTCTTTATTTCTTTTTTTAATTTATTTATTTTTTATTTGCTACTGTGGATTAAACTCAGGGGCACTGGACCACTGAGCCATATACCCAGCCCTATTTTGTATTTTCTTAGAGACAGGGACTCACTGAGTTGCTTAGCACCTCGCTTTTTTGCTGAGGCTGCCTTTGAACTCATGATCCTCCTGCCTCAAGCCTCCCAAGCCACTTGGATTACAGGTGTGCGCCACTGTGCCCAGCAGTTTTCATGTTTTTGACAGTAATGCAATATGCACAAATTACATATGACTTAAACAAATGTCTTGATCCAGCCCTATCTCGCCTTGCTAAGAGCTCAGAGAAAAAGAGTAGATGAGAAAACTTCAGGCAGAACTTTTCTTCTTTCAAGTGCAAATTAATATATAACTCAAGTATTTCTTCTTGTTCTCTTTGGTTCCTTCAGACAAGGTTAGAGGTATTTGACTAGTGGAATGTAGGACATTATATTTCATATCAATGCTCTGCAAAAATTCTGGAATTGAGTTAATTTCTATTTTTTACTTCTTAACGATCAGTTATAGAGATTTGGAGAAAGTAATGAAAAATGTGTCATTTCCAAAAAAACAATTTTAGTAACTTTTGGAATAATAGCAAATGTATGGAACTGAAGAGAACAGAAGGTATTTTCCTGTGGTCTAAAATTTATGTCACTCTATTGTGAAAAATCAACTTTCTTAAATCAAAAACAAAACAAAAAAATACACTTCAGGGTAAGATAGTAATTAAATGTAAATGAATGAGTAACTTTAGCAAAATTCAAGTATCCATTCTTCAGATATTACTTGAGGACAAAATATGTATCATATATTATTCTAGCTGTGTGGGATGCAAAATAGAATGAAATATTCCACTACCCTTCCCTCGAGAGGCTTAAAGTCTAAAATTTATGATTACACCACTCAGATGAGGGACTAAAATGTGAACTTTTTGCTAGCTAAGACATTGCCATTTCTATTCCAGGCACCTAGCATCTCTCTATGGGTACCTTCTGTGAGTAATTCTGCAATAAAGTTATAAACTGCATTCACGGATCTGTTTGTAGATACTATACATCCTAAATCCTTTCTTACTTTCCTCCTGGTGACCTTTTCAAAAGAGTTCTTATTTGCAGAATTGTGATGATTTATGCTTTCTAACCTCCATGTCAAAAATAACTTGGTTCTCTTGGGTAAAAGGAAACCTCACTAGGAGTAACTTGCCTTTTAATCTTCATCATGAGGGACTCTGAAACAACTTGAGATTTTTTACTGTCAGCCTATCTCTGTACTAATGCAGCATTTCACAAGGTTTCTGCACTAACTATCTTTGGGTCTTCTCATAAGAGCCCTATAATAGCCATAAATATTTCTCTGGAGAGCAAGATAGAATCTGAAAGCCCTATAATAGCTATCATAAATGAATAATAAAATGTAGAAAAGACAAGCCACCATGAAAACGGCAAATGAATGTGATGACATGTATACTGTACATGAAGTAATTATTTGAGTGTTATATTTACAGAAATTCTCTACTGCTTTTGTGGAGTCTGCAAAATTTAGCAAAGCCTGCATATACTGTAAAATTGGTGGCATAGAAAGAGGTGGTTCAGCACTATAAAACTAAACTTCTTTTTGTGACTCCTTTAAAATTAAATTAAGCACAACCATTTGACCCCATTGACTTCAGAAATTAGTATTTTTTCTATACTTTCATTTAGATTTTTAATAGTTCTATATGTTATATTTAGGTGTATAGCATTCATGTATATAGGTTCTGGGTAAAGTGGACTTTATACATGCTACCTGAGAAAGTAGGGCTTCCTAAGATAGATAACCCCACTTCTTCAGGGGAACTGGGATGGAGACTATGAGGAGAATTCTCAGTGTGTTAGGCCACTGAATTGGGGCAGGACTTCCAGCAGTTGAAGATCTCTCCTGATGGTGGTCTTATTTCTTGAGATCTTATGGTCCATGAGGTCCGCCACCCTGTTGCTATGGACAAATTCATCATCATATGAAAAAATATGCTCAACAAGGTGGTCATTGAGAGCAATGCCAGACTTAACATAAAGGAAGAGTGTCACTGTTCAAGTCAAAGGAAACAATCTTGTCCTCCATATAGCCCCAAATGGCCTTTAGGGAACCCTCCAGGAACTACTTCACTACATTCTCATGTCATGTTTAGCACCTTTCTCAAGGTCAGATCCATGACAACATAATTGGTTGGGCGTCAGACAATCATGCCAGTGAACCTTCTATTCAGGGATGACCTTGCCCACAGCCTTTGCAATGCCACTGTATGCAGATAATGTTATGGGCATTCCAATGGTCATCACACCACAGTTTCCCAGAGGGGCCATCCAGTCTTCTGATTAGCAGTATGGTCTGAACTGTGGTTGTGTCCACTCACAATACCAAAGTTGTCATGGATGACTTCAGGTAGGACTAAGCAATCTGTTGTACAGGAGGTAATGATGCCCAACTTGAGCGAGTGGGTATACTTTTCAGAGTTCACACCCTTCACAAACTTGGCATGTCAGTGGAAAAGGCAGAGATGATAACTGCTTTGGTTCCACCCTTCAAGTGAACCCCAGCCTTCTTCATGGCAGTGAAGATACCAGTGGACTCCACAATATATTCATCACCAGCTTCGCCCCATTGATGAAGTCATGGGATCCTGCCATTTGGAACATAGAGATGGGCTTCTTCTTGGTGACAAGGTTTCTGTTTTCAGCTTTGAATTTGTAATGGATGGAATTGAATTGGAACATTTACACCATGTAGTTAAGGTCAATGAAGGAGTCATTGATGTCAACAATAACCACTTTTCCAGAGTTGAAAGTTCAGTGCCTGGTCACAAATTCATTTACTCTGAACTTCACCATTGTATCTCAAGTATGATTCATAGCTCTTACTGCAAGGGAAGATGCATCTATGTATCAAACAGAAAGGAACAGTCTTCTTACTTTAAAATATTTAATTGACAAATATATATTCATTTTATACAGCATGATGATTTAATACATGCATACATTGTGTAATGGTTATCATAATCAAATTAATTAATGAAACTGTCACTACTTATGTTTTACCTCAGATCCCCAGAATCTGTTCATTCTTAAACTGAAAGTTTGTACCTGTGACCAACATCTCACTCTGAGCTTCCAAACAAACTTTGTTTATGAACATCAAAAAGAAACAGTATGCCAAATAACAGAATTTTTGAGCTATTAGTAGAACTCATAAAGTAATTTGCAAGGAAACTTAGCTACTAATATGAAATCATGATTCTGTGGGTGTGGAGGATGGGAGAATACATGCATTAAGAATACTACAAAAGTGAATAATAACCACATGACTCAATTTCAGGAGGAAGAAAAGGAATGTATGCAAGTTTGCTTTGTAGTTAGAAAAGCAATTCTCCAATTCCTCATGAAAAAGAACACATATGATTTATAGAGAGGAAGCTTGTAAAGTTTCCTAAAAGGCCTTTTACCCTGTCAGAAGAAAAAAAGAGAACAGGTATGCAAAAAAGAAAAAAAATTCTGCAAAACCATGCGAAGAATAGAAAGAATAGAAAAAAGAATCCTTTTGAAATGAAAGAGCAAAAGAAGTGATCTATCAATTCTTTCGAACCTGCTGTATGATATGCTGAAGTCTTAGGGGTCTTTTGTTCAATTGGAAAAATTTGGGTATGGAGAAGTCTCGTTTTCATATGAGCAGTTGATCATGTAAAAACCCATGGGGAAACACCTGATCATCAATAACCACTCTTTGCTTCCCAGAATTCTTTCTGTATTAATTACAGATAAAAGATTTTATAGCAAATAACTTTAGAAGGTATGTATGCTAGAGTCCTTTAAGGCAGTTCTCTTAGTCATGAACGTCCTTAGAGGAGAGGAGCTATTTCTGACTTCTATTTGTGTTCTCACTCTTTGCTTAACAAAGCCTCAACCACCAGGCCTTGCATTTCTGTGTGCTTCTCAGCCCATTATAGGAGCTCTGTTACCTGAATTCTTGCAAGACTTGTTTCATTTCCAATCTATCTGCTACCAAGACTGGAGTTGCATACCCAGTCCACAAATTTCAGTGGAGTAAAGCTGCTCACCTCAAATCCTCCCACAATCACAACACAACCTAACTTTTTGCCTGATAAGTACTCCACAAAAGTAAAAAAAAAAAAAACAACAAAAAAAAAAAAAAAGAAAGAAAGAAAGAAAGAAACTTAATCCCTGATCTGGTCACAAATTTGTGCCTACTCTTTACTCCACATGTGTCACACCTGTTCAATAGCAGCATAAGGTCAACTCAAATTCTCTATCATCTAGGAACCCTTGACTAATTAAAACTACTTGAAAGCAACTCGAGTAACAATTGCTTGAACTACTCATCTACTTTGTCTCATATTACATACACATGTAATAGCTTATTTGCAAAAGTTTATGGCTAATTTCTGGAATTCAATGTCTTGTTAGAGAACATTTTGCATGTAGTTTATCAGATTAAGTAGGCTTTGCTTTTTATTTTTTACTTTGTCCTGTTTTATTTATTCATTTATTTATTATTTACTTCATTAAAGACCCAGTTATCTCTGATTTTTTTCAGGGTAGAAATAAATTAAGATATGAAAGTAAAAATTCACTCGTAGTGGATACGGCACTCAACTTTTATAATCTGAAATTCTCTAGAGAGCTCCCTTTGTTCATGCTTGTGCACCTGACATTGTGAAAAGAATATGCCTTTCTGGGCTTCTCATTAATAGGCAAATCACTTCACCTCTCAATAAGTTTGTCTTCTTATTTACGCAAAAAGCATAAAACTTCCTGCCCATTTTACTAAAAAAGACTATTGGGAGAAACAAATGTACAATCAGTGTCAAATAAATTTGGAAAGTGTATATAAATATTTTTATATGCTGATGTTTGCTTTCACATTCTTAGGGTGCCCTGCTGTTGATGAATTCATGTTGCATTCAGTATTTTTATATGGTACTCTTGAGCACATGCAGCTGATTATCTTTTTCTTTCTTGCTCTTCTTACTGGTTTTCAAAAATGTGCTGAATGCATTTAGGACTAAAAGATTTACTGCTAACCTGTATGTATGCTAAATTATAAAATTTTTTAGATTGATAAACAGAATGGTTTTCACAACCTTAATTTCATAAATGCACATACTCAACTATCATCAATATGCAGATAAATGTTCCAGAACACTGTGGTTTTTTATGATCTGTTTTTCCTTTTCTATAGTATGACCACGAAGTCTAAAAACAAAGATAAAATAATTTGACCTTGTTTTGCAATAGCATATCAATTACCCTTTGAGTATACATTTGTGTAAGCTCTCAGACTTGGTTGTGCCATTGTGGATCAAATAATGAAAATTGTTTTCTAGAGCATGTTCATAAAGTTTATTTTGATATATATTGTTGAACAGACTCATGAATTGGTCTGTAAAAGAAAGTCGAAGAGTTTATATTTTATTATTTCTGCCTAATTTGCCATTCTTCCCAAACCAATAATTATTCAATGCATACTGTATTATGGAAACAACTGTACATAGTTTCTTTCCTTCAACATATATTTATATTGTCTAATGCTGTAATCAGTATTAGACAACGTTCCTGATAATACTATATATAGTTAAGCTGTTATAGCAGATTGAAAAAAAATGTTTATTATTAAAATTCCAGTTATAAAATCTCCTTTCTTGGGACTGTCTAATTTCTCAGAAGAATTAATAATTTGCTCTCCTTCACTTCCATAGAAATTTGTGTATAGACTATGTATTTGCATTGCATTATAATTACCTAAACAATAAATATAATTTTCCCACAATACATAGTGAATTTCCTGGGGTTCAGAACTTTTTCTGACTTGTCTTTGTGTTTCCAAAGCCTAGCTCATATTCTTGGCAAATTGTTAGCATGTAATAAATATTCTCTAAAAGAAAAAAAAAATTCTTAGGTTGCTTGTAGGTAAATGTGAATGGTATTTACTCCATTAAAATGCAAATCTCTTAGAAAATAAATTATTAGAAATGAGGATAGCTATTAAGCTATATCAAATTCCACCTTTTCCTTTCCCACCATGTCTCCCAGTTAATCAAACCAAAGAAGAATATCTGTTTTGATCCTTCCTCTTTTTCAAATATTAGTTGCCATGACAATGTGAATCATGATGCCATGGCGGAGGCTAAGTGTAGATGACAATTCAGTTTAATTTACTGAGGCCATTTCCTGTGTCTCCTCATTCTCTTTTGCATAGGCAGAATTGACTATGGTACATTTAAGCAAAGATTAGTTGATGCCTGGGGGTGAATGTGCTCAGATATTAGGCTTGCAGTAATAATACACTTGACAGTACTTGGCAATTCATAGATTTCAGAGTGTCACCATTTTACTCATTGCTCTGACAAGAATTGATTTGGGGAAAACTGTTTCGCAGATGAAGCCTGTTGTCCATTACCATTCATCCCACATTCCCGCATGGTGCTGCTCTGTCATTGTCCTTCAGTCAGGGTCCTCCTCTGTTCCACAAGATGACTGGTTTCCTCATTATTGCTGTCTACATCAAACAAAATCTACTGCAAAGCATTTTGTCACTGTATTAAAATGGCTTTAAACATTAGTTTACACTGCCCATTTGAACTAAAACAGAATCATCATGGAAATGAATAAATTCTTGAGGTCAGAATTTCAGACATCAATAAGAACAGAGGTTTATGGAGAGTCTAAGAGCCCTAATAGTCGTCCCAGAGGTTGTATTACATATACAAGTGCTAATTCTGCTTATAACTAAGAATTATCTGGCTGAATCAGACTGTCTTCATTTTCCTTCTTATATTGTCATAGTCCATTTTGAGTTGCTCTAACAATATACCTGAGTTCGGGTCCTTTTTAAACAAAGTGATTTATTAATTTCACAAGCAGGAGGCAGGAAAATTCAAAACCAGGCAGCTGAATTTGGCAAGGTCCCCATACTACATCATATTGTGACACCCAACTCAAGGAGAGTACTTGTATAGAAGAGGCCACAACACACAGTCTCGCTTTATAACAACCATTCTCATGGTAACTATTCTAGCCCTGCAAAACACAACCCAGTATTGCAAGACAAGCATTAATTTCTTCAAGGATGGGATCCTCATGACCTGAGTACCTGACTTGTCCCACTCTTAGAGATTGTACCACCTCTCCACACCACTGCATTGGAGACCAATCTTTCAGCACACAAACTTTAGGGAACAAATCATATCCAAACCAAAACATGCACACACAAATATCTATCATCTCTCTACCTACCTATGTGAATCACATAAATACAATTTGGTTCCATCACTTTGGTATACATACATCTAAATATCTGGTCATCTTGTAAGTACACTGACACATCTCAAAATATTTCATTTCTGGTAATTTTTGTAATAGATATCATTTGGTTTTTGTAATAACTTATGTGGGATAATCTACCAGTCCCAAGAATCAAGAATTCCAGGAAGTAGTTATTTAATCACAGATATTGGCAAATATGCTTTCACTTTTTCTTTATGAATATGTTAAAGTTAAGTGCCTTTTAATATTTTGTTTTGTTTACCACATTTTCAAAATGGTAATATAAGTCACTAATATTTATAAGGCTGCATTAACTTTCCCTTCCATATTGATTTAAAATTTTTTGAGGTCTTCATAGATCAATTCATATTTGTTTAGAAAATTAGACATTGACTTGAGACCATGTGGAATAAAACAAACATAGGAATTTTTTGTTGCCTAAAAGTCACAGGATAAATTGTGAAGTTTCATGAGTTGTTCTTAAGAATCAGGGTGAAAGTTCCCTACCAGACAGAAGTCTAAGGAAGGTGTGGGAAATTGCTATTACTACTACTATGACTACTAACCATGCATTTTGATTAAAAAAGTTTAGTGTATTTCATGAATACAGATATCATCAGATATCTTCTGTCAGAAGAACAGATATTATCAGTGACTTTTCCCCTTATACAACACTCACAATTTGTTTAGAAATCTAGCATTATTTTGGCAAAACCTTTTACTACCCATACTGACACCATTTCTCTACAACTTGTTTCTTGGGTACCAGGGCAAATTCACTCTGTGGGATAGTATTGACCATACACAAAAGAATAGACGTAAAGTAAATGCTGAGAATCAACCCATATAGGTTACCAATTATTTTTTGTATAAATAAATGTGTCTTCAGTTTACATATCATGGTGATGGTATCAAACAATACAACATCCAAATTTTAAAATTGCTTGAAAATTTTCTCATACTAGACAAAGGTGCCAAAAATATGCAATGGAGAAAAGATAGCTTCTTCAACAATGGTGCTGGGAAAATTGGAAATCCATATGCAACAGAATGAACCTAAACCCATATCTCTCACCATGCACAAAACTAAACTCAAAATGGATTAAGGACCTCGGAATCAGACCAGACACCCTGTATCTTATAGAAGAAAAAGTAGGTCCAGATATTCAACATGTCAGCTTAGGACCAGACTTCCTCAACAGGACTCCCATAGCACAAGAAATAAAAGCAAGAATCAACAACTGGGATAGATTCAAACTAAAAAGCTTTCTCTCAGCAAAGGAAACTATCAGCAATGCGAAGAAAGAGCCTACGGAGTGGGAGAAAATCTTTGCCAATCATACTTCAGATAGAGCACTAATCTCCAGAATCTATAAAGAACTCAAAAAACTCAACACCAAGATTACAAATAACCCAATCGACAAATGGTCTAAGGAAATGAACAGACACTTCACAGAAGAAGACCTACAAGCAATCAACAAACATATGGAAAAATGTTCAACATCTCTAGTAATAAGAGAAATGCAAATCAAAACCACCCTAAGATTCCATCTCACCCCAATCGAATGGCGATTATCAAGAATACAAGCAACAATAGGTGTTGGCCAGGATGTGGTGAAAAAGGTACACTCCTACATTGCTGGTGGGGTTGCAAATTAGTGCAGCCACTCTGGAAAGCAGTATGGAGATTTCTCAGAAAACTTGGAATGGAACCACCATTTGACCCAGCTATCCCACTCCTTGGCCTATACCCAAAGGACTTAAATCAGCATACTACAGAGATACAGCCACATCAATGTTCATTGCTGCTCAATTCACCATAGCCAGATTGTGGAACCAACCTAGATGCCCTTCAGTTGATGAATGGATAAAGAAACTGTGGCATATATATATACAATGGAATATTACTCAGCCATAAAGAATGATAAAATTATGGCATTTGCAGGCAAATGGATGAAATTGGAGAATATCATGCTAAGTGAGATAAACCAATCTCAAAAAACCAAAGGAAGAATGATCTCGCTGATAAGTGGATGATGACACATAATGGGGCATGGGAGAGGTTAGTATTAGGGTTAGAGTTAGGGTTAGGGAGGGGGGCAAGAATGGGGGAAGGAAGGACTGTATAGAGGGAAAAGAGGGGTGGGAGGGGTGAGGGGAAGGGAAAAAATAACAGAATGAATCAACCAACATTACCCTATGTAAATTTATGATTACACAAATGGTATGCCTTTACGCCATGTACAAACAGAGAAACAACATGTATCCCATTTGTTTACAATAAAAAAAAGTGAAAAAAAAATTTTCTTCATTGAAAACAAAAGACATCAGTCTAAAAATGTTTAGATTTAGTATTTAAGAAGGTTAAACTAAAAACCATATTCCTTTAGTTACTAGTGGATTACCATAAACAGGTAACTCCATATCTATCTAATTCTGCACCTCTTATACATCAAAATACTTATAATATTCACTTTGAAAGATTGACCTGGAATGAAATTGAGGAAATATTTTTAAAATTGCTGAGCAAAATATTGGGAAAGAGTTGATTTAAATTAAAGCTTAATAGTTAGATGGTTGAAAGCCCCCAAATTTTTTGAAGATCCTTAAAAAAAATAATAGAGTAAGAAAAAAGGGAATACACTTAAAACAATTAAACAAACAGAAAGAGGGCCACCAGTAGGAAGTAAATTAGGACAAAGTGCTAATGCTGATGAATGAAATAGGTGTGAAGAGACAACCGCCAATGATATCGGCTCCTTTACCAATGACGAGTTCTGCTTCCTCAGGTGTTGAAGTGTAACATCAGAGAAGCACTCAAGGCAAGCATATAAAGCAGGTTTTATTTAAAGGTGATAATACAGCCTTCTCCCGGGAGGGAGAAGGGGGTCATGACTGATGTTCTAAAGTCCCAAGAAGTGAGCACACTCTACATCTTTTACAGGTTAGGTTCTCCTTTGTTCTGTTCTCTCTCCGCTTATCTCTCCTTCCTGCCTATGTGACTAGGTCCAGGAGTTGCTGGTGACAGCAAAGGTGAGCAGCAGGTGGCAGGGGGAGAGTCAAAGTGATTCAGGCAGGTAAGAGCCCAGGGGGCATTAATTAGCAGTTCCCTGCCTATAGTCCTTGAGGAAAGCCGGTAAATTTGGTAATCAATAGGTTCCGGAGATCCTTGATATTCCATTCAGGGGCAGTCTCCAACTTCCATATGCAGATGGTTTTCATGGCCTCCATTTTCTCAATTTGACCCCATCCCCTATTTCTACACTAACTGCCTGTCCCCAATACTGGTTTCACCTAGAAGAGGGAGCCCTCTCTAGCTAGAAGGGGACTGGTCAACCCCAAGGAACTTGGAAAGGATGGAACTCAAGGCGGCATGCCAGGGCAGTAGTGGCAGCAGAGAGAAAAACAGGAATTCACTAAAATTCACATGTAAAATAGCTTAAATTTCTTGACTCTTCTCACAACATGGAGGGTCAGAACTTTCAGGAGCCAGTCCTTGCCCTGGATGGGGAGTGCATCTCCACTTTAAAAAGTTTGAATGAATTAACTTGATCATTTAGGTTGATATTAATAATTTGATTAAACCCTTCTCATTCTGGCATGGAGGTTTTTTTCCAAATAAGAACGTGATCATGTCCGTCTTCTTAAAACACAGTGTTGAAGAAAATAAGGTCTGGATTTAAAGGACCTACCTATCACAGGTCTTAAGTATATAGTAACAAATACAAACTATAACTTTTATTGTACTTGCTGGCAAAATTTTAGACCTCTCCCCCTAAATTTTCTGCACTCACTTTCAAGGAACTTTTCAAAAGAAAAATGTTCTGCTAGTTTATAAAATAATTGAAATATTCCCTTAAAAGTCTTTAAAGAACAACTCTATAAGTTAAAATCTCTTTCATATACTGCTTTGTCTGCTAATACCACAAATCTTCCTAAGTACAATATAGTTCTTACCACACTATTGAAATTGTAAACACAGTGAGTAAACATTGCTCTGAGATACTTCAATAATAAGAGTATTTTCAAAAACTATAAACTCACAGAGATAAATCAATTATCCAATTATTTGAAGTGTAGTTATAAGGCAGTCACTCCAATAAGTTCATTTTCAGATTACTATAATACAAAATATCACATATACAGAGATCCTCCTCAAAATGATATAATATTATATATATATATATATTTTTGCATATTCTTATAATTGTTCAGAGTTTGAGAGATGCTAACTGAACCAAAGATTTTATCGTGTGTAATAAAAATGTTCTTGGGTTTGATGATAGCTGCACAGATTTGTGAATAATCCTAAGACCATAATTATGTACTTTAAGATGTTTAATTTTTTGGTATGTAAATTATGTCTCAATAAAATAAAAAATATTTTAAAATATTTTTCTTTTTCTTCCTTTTTTTATGGATACAATCTCATTCCAAGCCTTTTTATAATTTCAGCTGTAGATTGTACTTTTTAGTCCAAGGTTAAATTTCTATGTTGACCTCAAAATCATAATAGGAAGAGAAAGCAAGAGCAAGAGAGAGTAAAACAGATATGTAGAATTATTGTATTTAAATGAGCTTAATTCATATAATTTTGAGCTTCATAAAATTCATTTGCATAATCTTCTGTCTTTCTGGCTAGAAACATGAAAAACACATTCAATAACAATATCCAAATACAATCTCTTCTTCACACTTTAACTGTAAATGACCCTTCATTTCTATCAAAGGATTTTTAATTGATTTTGGGACTGCAATAACCAGGGAGGTTACTTACCATGCCTAGCCCTTGGACACTGGAAATGTGACATGTGTGTAAATGTACACTGGCTTTTGAAGACACTATGAAATAAAGTGGGATATAAAACTTCCACTTAGTAATTTTTAATTAAATGTGTTGAAACAATATTTTATATATCATGTCATATAAAACCTTATTAAAATTAATTTATCCTTTCTAAATTGTGGCTACCAGAAAAGTTAAATCTCCTGTGTCATACACATGCACATACATTTATCTATAATCACCTCCTCCAATTCATATATTTCATTATAAACTCGAAATGAATAATAGTCTATTAGTTTTTGTAATTTAGTATTAAAATAGAGAGATTTACTACTTTTGGTAGAATTCTAATTCACTCAATAGTAGAGTCATGACTATTTTTTAAGCAGTATGTGGGGTTGTCTCTATTTTCTCTTCCACTATGCATTTATATACCCTGCCATCACCTAGGAAACCTGATTTCTACCAGGTCACTTCACTAGGATCCCTAATTCTTTGACTTTTGCTTTGGTTTTGCCAATAAGTGACACTGGCAGTAGGACAAAGGGAGAAGGCATTTATTTCCCTGTTTCTCTCCCTGGAATCATAGTTGCTAAAAAGCAACCCGGGTTTTCAATGTGCAGTTGTCTCTGTGGGGTCTGGTAACGACTGCAGCTGGCAAAGACTTCCCCTCTGTATTAGTACTTCATCATTCCTTGCTCCCTTGACCTTGGCTGCACCTTTGTAAATTGTCCCTGCATTAAATTCTCTTCAGTTACCCTTTTGAATACACCATCTATTTCCTGCCAAAGCCTTGATTGACAGAGAGTATCCTGTGTGTACTATATCCATTATTTTTACAGTGAACTTTTCTGCAGGCTGGGTGTATTGGAAGATAACTCCGAGGAGATTAAGCTTCTAAAGTGTAACAGTTTGGACCTTCACTCTTAGCAATTTTTAAAAAGTAGCTCTAAAGTGTTATGTCCACTTTTCCGAGGTCCCAATAAAATTTTTCACCTTCTCCTGAATATCAGCATGAGGCTTATATTGTTAAGCTTTATTTTCCTTAAGAGTCTATACCTGATCCTGGCCAAGTTGGAGATTTTCTATGTTGTTTTATGTGTATTATAGAACAGTAAGATCTCCTAGATAAGTAGTCATTAAATATTTTGGACGATGTACTCCAAAAATAATGTCCAAAAACAAAGTATCTATCCGATCACGTTTTTAACTTGACCTCTGAAGTGTTATATCCAAAGTTGAAATATAGCTGAAAGGGAAGTTATTTCTCTATATTGTAAACATAGGTATTTTGATATTTCACCTGACAACTGCTCTCTTGATATTCAATCATATGTTCCCAATTGTATCAGAATATCACTGAAATTCAATATTATCAGTTCAAATTTTGATGAAATTTTAACCAATAAATGAGAGTTTACATCATTTTTTCTCTTTATACTCTATTTCCATTTTACTTCATTCACAGTTATATCTTAATGCAGTATATTCTTATTTTTGAAAGTATTTTATTGAAACCTTTCAGATTTCACAGAAACAAATATATCTCTATATATACATATATACACACAAAATTAATATTGAAATGTTTTCCTGTAGCATAAGACATGTGTGTTAAATATTTTTCTCTTGGTTTGGATTTTAAATTAATCATAAATCAATACAAATATTTTTACAATTTAACAATTATGAAAAATAAAAAAATAAATTTTTAGCTATGTACCCATGCCTTAACAAATGTGGCTTGATTTTCTTAATTTTTAATATCTATAGATGACTGTCACCTGTTGCTAGGAGAAATAATTTAGCCTCAATTCTATGCCAGTTTTGTGATGCTGTGTTTTGCTTCCATAGACTTAATATTGAATAGCAAGTAAATTATTAATGAGAATAAGAGTTTTTTAAAGTAATGTCACTCAATTTTATTAACTCCGAAGTGTCAAGACCTCAGCTAAGCTGGGAGAGGGAGAGCTGAAGGGCCAAGTGTTGAATAGCCATTATAACAACAAGCCAAAAAGCAAACATTAAAACTTTAATTGCTTATCTTGATGTTTTGAGGAAAAGTCTAAAGCCAGGAAAAGCACCAGCTCCATTTTTACATAGAACAGCAAACCAATGGAAGGCCAGATGTATCAGTAGACATGAAGAAAATTTCACTCTTGAGGGAGCCCTGAATGGGACTAGCAATTGTATGGATCTGGGGTTTGGGAAACCAAGAACCAGAGGAGGAGCTATGAATATAAAACTACCTGTTACTGAGTCAGAGTAGAAAAAAATAACTTTGAGGTTTCCCTTTCTTTCTCTAATGAAGAAGTCACAGGGAAATACCTGAAGAGGACTAATGCACAAGTCCACAGATAGACTTGGTAATAAAAGTCCAGGGGCTAGGAAAACAAATATGTGCAAAATAAGACCAACCTGGGTGCTGCCTATCTGGTTGCAACTCCCTCAGATACTGCAAAGTACAATCTCCAAGGTGCTCTTCAAGGTCTGTCTGGTAAAGCCTTTGTAATTGACTATGGGTTAGGAATGAAAAATAATCACAGGATTTTAATTAGGAGCCAGACTCCTCACTAAGTCATATGCTAAATATCAGAGACTGATCTAACATCAAAAGTTATTTTTAATGATATTTCACCTGAAAACTGAATCAAAATGTATTTCTTTAAGGGTGAAAGCAAATTTTTACTTTGCAATAAAAAAAAATGGCCGCAACTGTTTCACAAAGGCATTTGTTACCCATTTAGAATCACTCCTGTATAACACTTGGAATTGTCCATGTGTTAGGTGCCTTAAAGAGTTTACCAACAGAAATGGCAAATGATATTACTGTTATCATGAATCAGAGGTATGTATTTCTTTGGTAAAATGATAGAAACCTGGGTAGAAAAGAACAAAATATCAGTCAAAATGTCAATACAAATGCTGTCTTCATAGATACCTTTGGGGAAAGTATTCACATATACATAAGTAGTTTGGGCATATGAAAATCTATTTCTTTGAACAATTTGTGACCTTTGTGTCCTTCCAAGTGGTGCCCATACCCAGTCAGAAGATTATTAGCATGATGATCACATAGGTAGCAAGTAGAAGAGACAAACAAATTCTGGAAATATGCCTTGGGAATCTAAATTTATACTGTGTTTACTGCCTGAGGTAAAGGTTTACTGATATTATATAGTCATATAAATCTACAAACAGCAGTATAATCTACAGCTAAAGTAATTATGCTTTATTTCCCATACTTGTTTTCTTAGGAGTCACTGAACTCTATCTTCAAAATGTAGATGAAACTCAGGAGTAAAGAAGAAAGTTCAGCTGTGTAGCATGTCAAGAGAGCCACAAGTCCAGTCTGGTACTAGATGAGAGTTGTCATTGTGATCTTCACTGGGAAAGCTGTCAACAAATGATCTGGGAGAATCATCTCGTTATTGTTCTGCAAGCAAATAAAGTGGTGTCCTTTCTTCATTCATGCAGAAATATCTATACAGGTGGATTCAAAATAAAATGAAAACCTTTTTAATCTTTAGAAGAAAATAAGTAAAAATTGCATTACGAATTGGAGGATTTCCTAAATAAAACCCAAAGCATATATGAGTATATACCCTTAAGGAAAATGGTAGTACATGTTAAAAGCTATTTAACACTTACTACTTAAATAATTAATTAATGAACTATTGACCCATGTCAGTCAACCAAAAATCTACTTAAAATAAATGCAGTTAAAAATCATATACTGAGTATGTGTAAGAGACAAATAAATATGTATTTTTGCATATATATCTGAGCAAATCAATAAGAAATAGGGGACTACATTAATTTAGAACATGACTAAATACAAAAAGACACACAGAGCAGAAAATCTGAATAACACTGATAATTAAGAATATGCAAATTAGGTCACAAGAATATGCAAGTTAGAGCTTCAGCTATTGACAAGAATTTGGAGCAATAAGAAGTCAGTTGGCAGATGTCTTAGTTGCTGTTTTAACAATACTAAAGGCCGAATGATTTATAAGCAATTAAAGTTTATTCGGCCTACACTTCTAGAGGCTGGGAAGACTGAAAGCATAAAGTGGCTTCTGGTGAGGAGGGTCTCTGTGCTGCATCCAAACACAGAAGAAAGACAAGTGAGCAAGCATTCACAGGACAGAGGTAATCGGGACCAACTCACCCACTCTCAGGGACCTGTTTCCATAAGAACTAACCCAGTCCTGCAATAGCAGCATTATTCCATTCATGAGGGCAGAGCCCTCCTGGCCTAATCATCTGTTAAGAGACCCACTTCTCAAAACTATCAAAATGACAATCCAATTTAACATTAGTTTTGGAGATGACTTTCAAACCATAGCAGTGTGAACCTACATTGTTGAAACCAATTTGGTAATTAATTTGACAGTATCTAGTAAAATTGTAGATACATTCATGTGCCTCCAACTAAATAATTTGTGTATACAAAATCTTTCTTCAAACTCACAAATATACAGGTAGTTCTCTATTGCAGCACTGTCTGTAAGAGCAAAAGAGAAAAAATGTGGAACACTCATCAACTTCAAAATGGCTAAGAAACTTGTATTTTCATGGAACAAAGTACTACTATGAAGGTGTAAAAATGAATGTTCTGAAACTACATGTAGTACACATGGATGCTCTCAAAATGTCACATAAAAGCAAATTGATAAATGATATACATACCATTTATTTCACTACATAAAAACATGCCGTGTGGTGTTGACTAATACATGCATATGTAAACATATGTGTGTATTTTGGAGTGGGGACAAGGGTTAGGAGCGAGCAAATGAAATGCAAAAGCTACCTCCTCTATTCCTACCTTTTTTTCTTAAGCCAGCAGGTGTGAAGTTGTTATTCTTCATATCATTGTATATACAAATTTTAAAAAGAAATACTTCCAGAGGGTCATCCTTTGGGAAAGAAGTAGATTGCAGGGGCTTTCCAGTATTATTGGGAGTGCAGAAAAACCTAATGACATGATGAAAATACACAGTGAAGAGTGGAACTGCACCAGAAAGTCATTATCCAAAAATAGAAAATAACCATCACCAAGAAAAGGCCACATTTGAATAGGAAGTAAAGGACTTCAAGAAAATTGGAGAGACTTCCTAGCTAGTATGGAATTTTGCTTTCTCACTCAATTACTATCTGTGCAAACTTTCAAGAATGTGAATTTTTGTAATAAATAACTCACCAAGCTATTTTCAAATGCCAGCTGGAAAACATGTTATAGAGAACTAGTCAGTTGGACATATCCTTTTGTTGTTTAACAGAAAGAAGTGGGGAAAAAAGTACCTGTAGGAAATTTCCCAGTCATTCCTGTGCTATGAGATGATGTGGTACAAAGAAATTAGTAGATAATGTGTTTTTTTTTTTTTAACTACAATTACTAAATTGCATATGCAGACTTCAATGCAGATATTATCCATCTTAATAAAGTAAAACCTGTACATGATAAGACTGAAGGCAGGGCAAAACAGGTGAATACAAGTAAAGCAGTACTAATGACTAATTGTAAAGAGCAAAGAATAAGAAGATAGTCTACAGTAAATGATAGCAGTTATTTTTTAAAAAGTGAGGGTTTAAATATGTAGTTTCATGTTGGAATGGCAATCTATAAAAGGATTTAGCATGGAACACCAGCAGTGATATTTAAGTGTTATGCCAACTATTACAGTTAGGTAGGCCAATGAGCCTGTATGTATCCATCAACAACTTTAGTGCTATATCAAAGTGCTAAAAACTGCTCTGTCCCAGGAAGGTGTGGGGAGGACCGCAGAAGGCACTCAAAAATCCAGAGATGAAACTATGAATGAACTTAGAGGCATATTTGAATATTGAAGGCTGTGCTGATATTTGCCAGTCGAACAAAGCCCTAGACAAAACTTTGTGGAGATTAGAGGGAAGACAACATCCACTATAAGTAAAGAAAACCCCAAAACTTCCATCAAGATAGGAAACCAAATATCTTTTTCCAAAACCAATAAATTAAGTAATAGGTAAAGCTTACTATTAGAATTATTTGGTTACATAATGGAAACTAAAAACTAAAAAAGAGAATTATCCTTATTACTATCATTCATTAACTTGCCTATCAATTCCCTGTGCTATTCCAGGACCAGTCCTGCATGTCTACCATATTACTTGTTGTTATTCCCAGGAACACATTGTCTTACCTGTTTCTTTGCCTGTATCTCTACTGACCTCCTCTCCTTCACAATTATACACTCCCAAATTTACCAATTTCAAAGTATCTAATGCCAACATATCAAATCCCAGTCACATGTCCCAATCTTCTCTGCTTTCAGTTTATTTTCAAGTAAATTCTCATCTTTATCTCCCAAATATTAAACCCACATTCTCTCCTTACCTATAAACACCCTTCTGTTCTCTCTTAGGTTCAGTTTAGATTTCATGATTCATAAAAATAAGTGATCCTTTGCAAAAGTATTTAACTCTCATTTCACTCACCTTCTGCCTGCTCAGCTAGAAGTAACTCAGTATTATAAGGTCTAGAGAAAGCAAATGTGGAGATAGGCAAATGAAAGTCACACCACCAGTTAGGTTGACTGAAAGTGGAATTTTCAGTTAAACTTGCCATGTCAAATGTTAAGTAGATGCTCAACTTTCTCTGGCAGTTCAAACATATTTCTGCAGGAGGCTTTTGTATTTATCCTAAAACAACAGTTTCATAAATTATCTTTATTCCTCAACCACCTTAGCGTTCCTGGACTATACCTGCTTAATCACTTTTAGTTGCTAAACTTGCTTCCAATTCACTGAGGATACAGAAATTACCAGAATTCCCTCCAATTTTACTTAATTTTCTGACCTGCCTGCACATGTATCCATATTGTTCATCTTTCCTTGCATTACAAAGTTTATCCCTCTCCTTACTCCATACTGCCTCCCATCTCCCTTAACTAACTAAAATATTTCACCCCTTGCTCACTCATTCTTCTCCTAAACCATCTTTCTCACCTTCTCTAACAGAATATTCATATCAGAATACAAATTCCCCTTGTTGTTTCATATTATAAACACCAAATTCTTTTTTCCTCTGCAGTTCTTTTCAGTCACTGCTCCATTTTTGTGGTCACCTATATAGAAAAACTTAGAAAAGAACCAGTTGCATTGACTCTACTTTCCCACCTCTTCTCCCTCCTTGGTGCTCTATAATTTAGCTTCTTTCTTCATTACTGAAAGAAAATGTGTTCTGCCAAAATCTGTACCAACTTTACTTTTGCTGCGTTCAGTGATCAAGTTCTATTCTCATTTACTTCTCCGCAGCCTTTATCATAGCTAAGTATTCCCTTCTTCTGAAAGCCATCTCCTCAGTTAGCCTCAAGAACATCGATTTTTATCTTGGCTATTCTAATAACCTTTCTAATAACCTTCCTGACAGCTTCATGCTGAAATCTGCACCAGGCTTCATTTTTCTCTGCACTCCATCCCTATGGCTGCTAGTGACTCTGAATTTTCTTGTTGGATCATTTTAATGCTTATTTTTAAGTCCAACTTTCTTATATTATATACAAGTCTCAAAAGTAGCATGTCCAGAGTGCACTTGATAATTTCCCCTTATTCACAAAAAACCTAAAATCTATTTCTTATCTCAATAAATGATACAATCATTCACAGAGATTTTCAAGAAAAATAGTTCTGGGGGCTTTATTTTTTCCCTCTCCTTGGTTCCCCTCTATCAAAAATATCACCAAGTATCTAAGTATCTCTCTCTCTAAATATATTTTTTTTTTCTAAAAAGAACCCATAATTATATATTATACACATATATTATTATATATTAATATAATATATATCATATTATATATTATATATATTATTAAATATTAATATAATATTATTATATATTAATAATATTAATATATTATATATTATTACATATATTATTATATATGTATACACACACACATATATATATATACATATATACACACATTATATACACAAACATATATATATAATTATTGGTTCTTTTTAGAAAAACATATCAATAGAATTCATCCTGATATAATTATAAAAGCATGGAATATAATTTGTTCTAATTCAGTCCCCAGTTCCCCTTTCCCTTCCTCCTCTTCCTTCCTACCCATGTTCCCTTTCCTCTACTCTACTAATCTGTCTGCTATTTACTTATAGTTTTAAATTTTAAATTTATGTCTTATGAATATACAGTGGTGAGATTCACTGTGGTATATTCATATATGTACATAGGAAAGTTGGGTCAGATTCATTCCACTGTCTTTCCCTATTCCATCCTTCCTCCCTTCCCTTCATTCTCTTGTGTCTGCTCCACTGATCTTTCTTCTTTTTTTTAATATCCCCTCCTTATTTTTGATTAGTTTCCATATATCGGAGAAAACATTTGGCCTTTGACTTTTGGGGTCTGGCTTATTTCACTTAGATTGATATTCTCCAGTTTCATCCATTTACCAGAAAATGCTGTAAAGTCAATAAAGTCATTCTTCTTTATGGCTGGGTAATACTCCATTGTGTCTATATGCCACATTTTCTTTATCCATTCATCTCTTGAAGGGTACCTATGTTCCACCAAGTGTTGTTAATCACATCGCCAAAAAAAATCAAATATCTGCCTCCTTCTCTTTCTCCCCAGTGATACTATTGTAATTTAGGCCTTCTCATAGTCTCTTTTTGGTCTCCTGTTTTCTATTTCTATTCTCCACACTTTCAACTGTCAACACTCAGTGCAGTCTAGGTCCTCTCCTTTTTTAAAGTCATAAATTTAGACTGTGCAATGCCTCATAACCCTCCTCTATTGACTTCTTGGTGGAACTTTGAATCTATTATACATCCTGCATATGGCCTACAAATCCCAGTCCCTGTATGTACATTATAGTTTGGTGTATAATAATATCCCCCAAAAGTCACTTTGTTGAAGGGAGGCCCCCAGGGTGGAGTTATTGGGAAGCAGTGGAAATTTTAGGAGTTGAGGCCTGTGGGGGGTTCCTAGGCCACTGGACACTTGCTCTTGAAGGAGATCGTAAGACTTTCGAGAACTCTACTTTTCTCTTTTGCTTCTATGAGGTGAGGAGTTTACCTCTCCACCAGCTTCCTGCCATTGCCATCTGGTACATCACCAAAGACACAAAGTAATGGGTTCACCTAATCTTGGAAGATGGAAACTTCAAAATCATGAGCCAGAATAAAACATTTCTCTTCATAAATTAATTATCTTAGGTATTTTGTGATAGTGATATGCAGCTAATATAGTGCATTTCAACTGCAATTTCAACAACTCTTATTCTGATGCATGAAGTTCTGATCACATCAGACACTCTGTATCCTATAAGTACACCAAGTCCTTCCCTTTCCCAGCAAAAGCCATTTGGGCTGCCTGGAATTCATTATTTGTGTTCTTTACACAGTTTTATCTTCTTGACTCATGAGTCATGACTTAGAAACTCATTTTAAATAGTATACATGTTCCTCCCTATCTAATCGTTTGGCCCCCATCTATCTACCTCTATCACTGAACTTTCCTATTGCAATAGAGAATGCATTTATAATTGCAAAGCTTTTAGTTTGTTTGCACATTCCTGTTTTATCTTCCTCATTATACAGTAAATTCCATGATGACAGAAATTGTCTTTTTCTCAGAATCCAGGATATATTAGAATTTATTTAATGTATAGATAAATGAATAATAGATTATTATGGATTTCAAATAACTCTATAAACAACTGACTTAAAGTATCTAGAGTCTAACATGACACTGTGCTTCTCTGTATCAACATGTGGCATGTAGCTATGATGTACACATTGTACCTATATCTTTATTAACTGTTCCAAATTCATGTCTATACATAGAATTAGCATACCTGTTATCTCATATCAGTTTTTCTCATTTATTTCTCTTTATCAAGTATTTTCAGCCATGTAGTCAGCACTCATGTTCAGTGTCTGGGCTAAAGTGAGTAATATAGAACTAATAAATATAGCAAGCTGATTAATGTAATTCCCTCTCTGTCATTGCCAATTTGGAAGCAAAATATAAATTCTAATTTCATTGACTTTTTGAAGGAAAAATAAATTAGTAACATTCCCTTCAAGCAAACTAAAGAAAGCCACATGGTTTCTATTTTTACATTGCCTTTCATCATAATTTTAAACTACCCACAACAATTCAGTCAAACAATCTATGTGCTTTTTCCTCTGGGGAACTTGCTAAATTTGCAATTGAGATAAGCAATCAATGTTCACCTCTGCTAAACTGTACATAAATATTATTTCAAAAGGAAATTCCTTGGAGGAATTCCTTTATGGAATGTAACTTCATTAGTAAGTAATGGATTGCCCTATTGTAAGTTTTCTCCCATCAAGCTAATTTGGAAACTCTTAATTGTCTTACATTTCTTTTATATGGCAAAATAAATGATACCCTTGTGAGAGAATCGACCTGAGTATAATTATGCTTTCCATGAGTTAATAGTATCGACTTCATTCGACTTTTATGTTCACATTAATCTATTTATTATAGAATATTTACAGAATTGAATTGGAATGGAATTTATCCTCACCTTTACTTTGTTCTTTAAGCTTTCATGGGTCAAACAACAAAGAAAAAGGAAATCTAGTAATAAAGGAAAGAAGCTAAACACTATTCTGACTCTTCAACATTCAAACAAAGCCTTTTTATTATTCCTATCATAGTTCACTACTGAGTTTATATACAACTGGATATTTTATTTTTTGTTCGTTTTGTTTTGTTTTTGGATTTTTTTTTTTTTTTTTGGTTAGTTTGTTTTGTTTTTTGATACTGGATTGAATCCAGGACACTTTCACTAAAAGCTACATCCCAGGCTTTTTAATTTTTAAAAAAAAGATCTAGTCATCGCTATCCATACAAAAATTTGTGTTTCTTTTTTCAGTAATGAAAATCTTTTATTACTGATATTTTATTTAATTTTATAATAAAGAAGAAATTCTGATTTTTTCTCAAAATGCATTAATCTCATTTTCACAGAATTATCAGAATGCTTTAGAACTTTGAATATTAAAGGTATTTTGAAAGAATATAATCTAACAAATCAACTCTACAGGTAATGAAACTGAGACATGGAAACCTTGAACTTGGTTTAGCCTGTACCATTAAGTTCACAGAATTATGATCTTATAAGCCTGTCAAGAAGACCTTTTCTCTAAATTTATCTGGCAACAACAACAAAAATAAATAATATAAATAAATAAACCTTAGATAAATTATAATGTTATTATTTGGAAATAATCTCTTTGGTATTTTCTGCCAGTGCTCTTGATAGTTTTTTGTGCTTCATTTGTCAGTTTATTTTCTTTTACTTTATTCAGTAATTTGGTAATTCCCATAAGTTTCACACAAAGAATGTTTTTTCTTATTTCTTTTCCTTTTTTGCTTTGATCCTTCATATAATTTTCTCTTCCTCATAGCTATCTTCAAGCTTCTCGCTTCTTAAACATTTCTTTAAAACTAATTTGGTTTTATTCTAATAGTTGGACTCTTTTGTATCTTTTGTTGTGGTGGCTTTCATTTCCATTGCAGTTCCCACAACATGCGAGTTTCATTTGTACCTCATTCTCATCGACTAACTGAACTTGAACTTGCTTGAACTTGAAGCACTGAATTTGGAATGTTACCTAGCAATAATTTGACGTCTGAGCTGAAGTTTCCTCTCCTTCAGAATGTATGAAAACTTATTCCTGCCAAGCTCCTAGGACCAACTTAAACCAATCTCACAACATTATGATTTTCTAGAATATCTAAGTAAAATTCTATGAAAGAGGGATGCTCTAATCTTCAGTGTTGTTCTGAGGGTCCCAATACATTGAGACAAAGTTTGTCATGTTTGGGGTTTTTTGTTTGCTTTTTTCTTTTCTTGTTTTCAGATGCTCTATGATTTGAACATAATCCCTTTAGAAATTTTGAATTTTCTGAAATCTAGAAATCAGATTTAGAATTCCTTTATTTCTGGGTTTCCTTTTCCTTTTCATATGTCTTCATTGCTTTTTTAGTTCTTCAAATGCTTAAGAATATTTTAATAATGTATTAGTCCTGATGTTATTACTCTCCTCAGAGAGAGTTGTAGTCCCAATGTGCTAGCCTACTGTTAAAAGAAACAAAAAATCTGAAGTAAACCTTAAAGACTATGAAGAAATTCAATTAATTTTGAAAAATTCGTATGTTCAAAATGATTATATTTCTAAACATAAACTACATAATGGAAATAAGATCATTTTGAAATAATATCTATTTTAACATAATTATAAGAACATTTAACTAGTACCTAAGAAAACTATCATTTCTTTTAATTTCCCTCTTCATTAATTCCTTAAATTGTTAAATTTGGAATTAGTGTAGTGGCACATATATCATCTATGAAAAGATGTTCGAATTTATAAACAGATTGTTGTATTCTAAAAAGAACTGTATAAATGGAAGTGTGCTTAGCTCTTCTAGTGATAAAATCAATGCAGGAGCCCAGATTCTTGACAACTTTCCTAAATTAGAGAGCAAAAAACAAATAAACAAAAAAGACCAGAAAAAGCAAAAAATCAAAACCCTCCCAGTTCTGTTCTTTCAGAAAACATGATAACTCTTGTGTTCCTTTAAAATCAAGATGAAATGTCCTGGTGATGGATTAAAAGTATTTTTATCTTTTATGTGGACAATTTGACAGTTAGACATTATGAGTTCCAGAATATGCAACAGATCCTACAAACAAGAATGCCTTTCTCCCACAGGTGACAGAATCCATCAAGGAGAAGGCAGGATTCTGTATTATTTTCACATGACACATGATTTAAAAGCTTTCCTTGGTTAATTTCTATAAGTTTTCTATGAGTCGTTTTGCTCTTGTATTCATTTTAATAAAATAGTCAAGGCAGACAGGTTTTCAAATGTGGTGTATGATCATTTGCCAGTACAATATAATTCTATTTCAGTAACCACTACTTTTATCATTGTACATTGAATTTTGCAATTCCAAAGTGTTTTTACTCTTCACTTTTCTTCATTAATAATGAAGTAACATTTTTAGCCACAAAATATATGTTGTATATGCTACTCATTTAGCAGAAGTCTATTCTTTGGGGCAGACTGAATTTGATCAACAAATATAACTGAGGAAAATGACATATTCAGCCTTTGGAAGGGAAAAAAATCTAAAACAAAAAGGAATGGATATTTGTGGTTTGGAAAATTAAGCAGTTTTAAGGCTTGGAGTGATATATATCATAAAAAAATTTTTCATTCATTTTATTTACAACTTTCATTTTTGAAAAACAAGGCACTTAATATTTAAACATTTAGCAAGTGTGGTGAGTAAAATTCTAAGACTGGCACCCCTGGTAAGAAGAACTTGAATCATTCCCTCCCTTTGCATATGGCAGTGGCTGTGATTGTAGGATGAGTTGAGCATTTAAGAGAGTCAAGAAGCAGCAGAAGAGAATTGTTGGTTTGTCTTCACAGTAGCAAATTGAAAATAAGGGAGAGTCATGCAGCAGGGAATGTGATGTGAATTTTAAGAGTTGAGAACTCCAGAAGCAAATTTATAAAAAGTAAGAAATCAGGAACCTCAGTCCTAAAACCACAGGGAACTGAATTCTGCTGGCAAACAAATCAGTGAGTTTGGAGGAGGTCCATAAAGCTGCAGGTGGGATTGTGGCATCAACCAACACTTTTTAATTTCAGCCAAGTGAGACAAGCGGTCAATCAGTTTCAGTTTCAGTAAGTAATTGTGATCTTTAAGTTACTCCATTGTTGGTAATTTGTTATGCAGTAAGAAGAATACTAATAAAGCAAGTCAAAAAAAGAGCTGGAGATACAATTTTATAACTTCTGATGCTCACTATTTATCTGCAGTAAGCATATTACAATGGATAAATTGTTCATGGGAAGTTTTTAATACTAGCTTAACATGCAGATTGTAACCATATTGATTAAATTTTAGTTTTAAAATTTAGGTCACTTTCCATATGATTATTTTCCAAATAGTAGCATTGCTATCTATCCAAAGGAGAACCAAGTAGAAAATAACAAAGGAAAGTCTAATGCATAAGAATAGTGTCAGATCAATCTGCACACCTGCTACTCTTACCTTATATTCTGTTTCCACAGATTAGAAACACACACACAAATTGAGTAGAGAGAAAATTAATTCACACTTTTTATTTTAACACAACACTGAGTTATAAGCATGATTGTGATTGGTATTATTCAAGTGTACGAAACGTGGAGAGTCAAGAGTGGTCAGCAAGTGTGCCCTGGAAGACATAAAAGTTGGGCTGAACCATAAAACATAGGGGAGATTGAGATGGCATGAAGTGAGCATTAGATAGATATGGCTTCTATAGTAAGAAAAACAAATAAAAAATCTTCAAAACCTTCAACAATTTATTAAAACATGATGGCTCACCTACGAAATGTTAGGTAATATCTTCAGTTCTGAAAATAGAGGGAAATTAAGGATTTCCTCATTCCTTAGGAATTTAAGTTTATCTGGAAAAACTGGTACCTTTAATTCTGAGTGACAAGTGAAATTATGGAAATAGTGCAGAATATGAACAAGAAAGGAGGAGAACTGATCAATTAAGTTTGGGTGACAATGAAGTCTTCAAAGAGTTATATAAAATTTGATCTGGGTTTTGAAAAAATAAATATATAAGGAAATACCAAGGAGACAGATGTTCCCCAAAAAATGTAAAAGTATGTTTTTTCCTGGGAAAAAAATGAAAATTTTTAATTGTTTGTATCATAAGTTATTAGTACGATAGAAAATAGAAAAAGTGATAGCACACAACAGAATAAAAAAGATGATCCTCAGTATCACAAGAAGAAGGAAGGAAGGGAGGAAGGAAGGAAGAAAGGAAGGAAGGAAGGGAGGGAGGGAGGGAGGGAGGGAAAGAAAAAAAGGCAAAAGAAGAGTGGGAAAATGTTTTCTTTTTTTTTTAATTGGAATTCATTCTGTAAAAATGGGCAAACTACAAGAGAATGCCTGACCAAAAAAAAGACTCATGATCAGATTTCAGTTTCAAAAAGATTGCTTCCAAAGCACAGTAGTCAAAGATCTGAAGAAATTAAAATAGAATTAGGGAGACTAGTGAGGATACAGTGCTACAAAGATTATAAACAGAAGCTGGGCACCATTCCAGTAACTCTGGAGGCCAAAGCAAAAGGATTGCCAAGTTGGAGGCCAGCCTCAAGCAACTTAGCAAGACCCTGTCTCAAATTTTTACAAACTGAAATGAAAAGGAACCGAGGATGTAGCTCAGTGGTAAAACACCCCTGAGTTCAATCCCCAGTACAATAAATAACAAAACAAACAGGAGAAAAAAACACCCTAAAATGAGGCAACAGCAAAGGGGAAAAAAAGGAAGGAGCACGTCTGACACACAGAAAAGGTAGTGTAACAACACAGTCTCTACATTTAAGGGAAACTGAGGAACATTCAAAAGCTTCAGTTAGAAACCCTGCCTGAACTGTGAGATCCTTCATCAAAGTAAGGCAAGAAAGGAAGTACAAAGAAAGATAATTTATTCAGAATTTGTTTTTTGTACTAATTTTAGATGTTTCATAAAGAATTCATGAAATAATCCCAGTGGCTCAGGAGACTGAGGCAGAAGGATGGCAAGTTCAAAGTCAGTCTCAGCAATGGCAAGGTGCTAAGCAACTCAGTGAGACCCTGTTTCTAAATAAAATACAAAATAGGACTGGGGATGTGGCTCAGTGTTCAAGTGCCCTTGAGTTCAAACTCTGGTAAGGAGAAAAACAAATCCATGAAATGCTGACCAGCAAGCAGAATATGATTCTGGATCTAGAAATTTAGATTAGGAAATTATAATCACCCGATAACAGGAGGTATGAGTGATTTGGCATACTGAGGAGAACATGTGGATTACATGGAAAAAAAAAAAAACAAAACCAGATCAGTGAAACAACCTGAAATAACTACATTTAATGGTAGAGGAAGGAAGAAACACCCTTTCCTTTGATTACCTTGCAAATATCGATTGTAGGGACTGTATTATCACTATTTCCACAGCCTCTAAAATGAGATTGTTGATAAATATAACAATGATTAGCAGATTTGGAAAATACCAAGATATACTTCTAGAAATAGAAAAAAAATAACTGATATAAAATTCAGTGCTTTATTTGATACCATATTAAACACTGCTCAGCAAAGAATTAATTAAATGAAAAATATGTCTGAAGCAATTATCCAGAATACAACAGAGAAATAATTGCATGGAAAAATATAAGGGTTTAAAATCATAAAAGATAAAGTAAGAAATGTCAGAAAATATAAAGATCTAATAAAAGAGGTAATAAACAGGAGGCAGAAGCTATTTAAATGAATTGAATGAAAATGCTCTAGAACTGAACTAAAATATCAGATTCAGTAGAGCATATATTTAACCAAACCACATGTTCAAAAACCAGCTAAACAAATCTCAAGCAATGTAGGTGAAATTAATTTATAAAAGCATATGAAACTTCAGAACACAAAAGAAAAAAAAAAAAGGCAAAGATACAGAGAGGCAAATTACTTTCAAATTAGACTTTGAGCGACAGCTGTCTTCTCAAAAAAAATGAAAGAAAAAAATTTTTATGAATGCATCGATAGTAAAATATAGAAAATAATTTTATTTCATTTGACTATTTCAGTATTTCATATTACTTAGAAGAATTATAAGAGACACCAAGTAAGTGGCTGTTTAGTTTACAGAAATTTTTCCCTCACTAATTACAAGTGGCTATTTTTGTGCTATGTCAATCAGTCTTTATCTTCCATAATGTGAAAGCTCTTGGCCGTGTTTGCTTTCAACTAAACAAATACATCTAATAAAGCTCTTTATTAAATCTGAACCTCAGTGAATAAGATATCCAAAATATGTAGGCTTTTGAATTATCAATTGAAAAATTAAACTGAGTAGTAATGTGATAATTTCAAGAGATGAAAAAAATTTCTTTGGAGAGATTATATTTCAAGTCAGCCTTCAGGGTGAAGTAACATTTCCATACTGGAACAGTATTAAAGTTAGTAGAAAAGTTAGTGTTAACAGAATGAACAGAGTAGAAGACTGAGGTTTGAGGAAACTAGGAATTCTAATACAAGTGGTGTGAAAATGGATGAGCTTCTCAGGCTGGGTAGAGGAGTTAGGTGGCAGTTTATATAACAAGATACAACTCTCCATAGTAATGGTCAATGGTATAAAAATCACTTGGAAAATTTCTTTTAATTACATGCTCCTGTTACTGAAATATGCTCCAAATAATAGATCATACATTCATTACATGCATTCATTGAAAAACTATGAGAAAAATGCTTTTGAAAAGGAGAATTTTCCCAAAAAGATTGGAAGGGAAATTATAGTTTGGATATGTGATTTTCCCCAAAATCTCATGTATGAGGCAATGCAAGAGGGTTCAGAGGTGAAATTATTGGATTATGAGAGCTGTAATCTAATCAGGGGATTGATCCACTGATAATGCATTAACAGGGTGGTAACTTCATGAAAGCAGGATGAGGCTAGAGGAGGTAGGTTGCTGGGGGCATGCCTTTGCGGTTTATATTGTTCCTGGTGAGGAGAGTTCTCTCTCTACTTCCTGTGCCATGTCCTGAGCTGCTTTCCTCTACCAAGACCTTCTGTCATGATGTGCTTCCTCACCTTGAGCCAGAACTATGAAGTTGACTGTCTGAGGACATGGACCACTGAAACCTTAAGCCAAATAAACTGTTCCTTCTCTAATGGTGCTTGTCAGATCTTTTAGTCACAGCAAAGGAAAAACTGAATAAAAATAATATTTTAAATGAGTACTATCCAACAAGGTCAATTAGTCAAAATATATATCAAAAACATATATATTTTAAAAATAACTAGATGTAGACATTTGGTAAAAACTTCATAAAATTTTCCAAAGATAAACATTAAATATTAGACAATTCACATTAATCTAATATTATCATTTAAATCCAAAACTTTCATTACTAATGGTTTAAGTTTTTTGAAGTTTGATCAGAAAGATGATTGATAAAGCAGGGATAAAAGTAAATTTTGCAAATTATCATTGCAATGCATTAATATAATTCAGGCAGCTCAGGATTGATCACCACTTGCCAAAGAGAAATCATAATTCATATTCTGAAATTCCTTCATAGTGAAACTTCTACCATGGTTAAAGGAAAATATAGAAGCAATATTGAGAGCTTTCTGGGAACAAGAAACTGCTAATCACAGGTACTCTGTAAATCAAAATCATATGATCTGGGCCATAATCATTCGGAATTTTTAATATTCCTTTAAAAATTAAACGCTTTACTATTTTACAAAAAGAACATTCACCCATCAAATAAATCACTAAAACAAAAATTATTAAGGAAGATTAAATGTTTATGATAACAATGTGTTTTCAAAGTCTAAAGTAACTTTTTATACTGTTAGGAATGAATACAATTGTCCCACACCTGATTTAGAGGAAAAGCATTTTTTCTCTGGCAGTATTTTAGGCACATCCTTGAATTTGCACTCATATCATTTCCAAGGAGATAATCTGCTGATTGGGAAACTGAGGACAAGCAACACTTGAGTGCAAGCCAGACCCAGGGATGCTCTTAGCTGCTATTGCCCAATCTAAGAAAGAGACCTGCTTCCCTCTTGCCCCAAACTGAGGCAATCTGGTATTCAGGAAGCCGCTCCACTTGGCTATCACATCGTAGTATATACTCAATGAAGACAGTGTAAGTAATAACATACACACACATACACATTGGTTGTGGGGAATGAACTCAGGGATGCTTTACCACAGAGCTTCATCTCCAGACTTCTCAGTCTTTTGTTTTTCTCTTTTGAGATAGGTCTCATGCAGAGGTTGACTTCAAACTTGCAATTTACATTCCACAGGTTCCAGAGTACCTAGGATTATATGAGTGTGCCTCTATGCTTGGCAAACAATGATATTTTTTGAGCTTATTTATTATTTTCTAATCTTTCTTAAACAGCTTTTAAATGGTAAAAGAAAACTGCTGTTGCTTGGACATTGACTAGAACAAACCAACACAGAGATAGGATGGCTAATCACCAGAATTGTACTGTTCATTGAAAGAAATACTGGGAAATATTTCAATATTTGGATAGTGACTAGTTTGCATTATTATTGTGTATAGCTTACACTACAAAAAATGTTTTCTTCTGCTATCTTGGATCCAAATTATTGTGCTTCCTTGAGCCAGAGTGAGCTGAGAGGTGTTTGGCAGTTTGATAATTTTTATGTATTTCTATGATCTGAGAAATTAAGAAAATGCTGCTGTTGCAAGTCTCCATCTTTCTGAACTGTGGGTGCAAATTTAGAATATACTGCTAAAGAGAATGTCTGAACAAAGGTTGAATTTCAAAGTGAATAATGGATCAAAAGCAGGTTTGAAACCAAATAACAGATTAAAGACAGAGCTTGTTTTCCAAAAAGTGATATGAATGGCTACAGACTATGCTGTCAGATTTTTCTCTAAGGTTTCAGAGGAACAATTATTGGTTGTTTTTTCTTTCTTTTTTTTTTTTTTTTCCTCAGACCTGTGATTAGCTGATTCAATTCTGTTTTTCCCAGGAACTGCAAAGATAATGTGTGTAGCTGCAAATGAAAAGGTCCAAAATAAACTTTAAATACAGTGCATAGGGCATAAGTTTAAAAGGATAATTGGAATAGAAAGTGGTAACTGAGTAAGAGCCTTAGAACTACATATTTCAAGTTTATCTGTGTAAACCTGTGTACACACACACATATGCATACAGCAAGGATAAACACACAGAGAAAGAAAATAGATTCCTTATGGAGTTTTAAGTAATTTGTACTCAACGTAATCAATAAATCTATCAAAAACTGTGCCTGTGTACAAACACAAAGAGTATTAGATTTTTATCCTTTTTTTTACTGCAGTCTATAATTTTATATGAGGTAAAGGCCAAGAGTCAAAGTAAAGGCAACAGAAAAATATAAGGATATGATTAATCCTATAGGTTAATGAGGAACATGAAAGAAAATCACAGTGTTTGGGATTTTATACATTCTCAGCAAAACATACTTGCACAGACTAAAATAATGAGTTAAAAAGTATGAACTCAATGTGGAGTCTGTTCTTATTGTGCCATGATACCAGATGCAGAATCAGGAAGATATGGCCAATTTCTTTCTTGTAATCATGCCAATCATGAAAAAAAGACACATTACCAGAATTAACGTGCTGTATGACTTTGCGAATGCCCCTTCAAGCTGTCAGTCTTCTTGCCAGTATTACAGCAGTAGTGTTAACCAACAGGAGTGTGGACCTATTTCAAGCCCAGGTGTCCAGCAATTTGAAATGCATGAGTTCCTTGTTGTGAAACAATCATTCCCTCTGAGGCTCATATTGTCCTCATCACTCTATGAACTATGCACATGGTGAATATGCATTTACTTGCTTTCCTACATGCAAATTTCCAAGAAGACTAGAATATTGTTGTCTGCTCTTCTCTCTACAAGTTCTTGCAGCAGGAATCAGGAAGGCAAGCTGCAAGAAAGGAGGAAGGCACCAGGTTTGAAGACTGTACTAAAACATTCTACAACTGCAACATTTCTAGTTAGCAACATCAGTGCAAAATGGCCTCTGCTTAGATAGGTATGCAACTGAGGATTCTTTAAGAAATTCCTTGCGAATTTAAAAAAGTTAAAAATCTTTTAAACTGTAAACACAATAAGTATTCCTAGATTGTTATTCCTAGATTTTTTTTTTACTCTTTCCAAGCCAATTGGCATTTTTAGGTGCTTTTTCCTCCAGCACAGAAAACCAAAGGTAATTATGAACAAAGCTTTTAATGTGTTTCACTTGGATTTATCTGAAAAAGGGTTTATAAAACAACTTCTGTTTTTCTCTACATCTGTTAGTAAATTCTAATACCTTCTCCCTGGGACAAGTTAAAATGATAATACACAGCTATCAGTTTCCCAAATGTTGGATTTACAATTATTTATACATATTGTGTCAATATAAAAAGTAAAGACATTAGAATTCTAATTTTAGCACTGTTGCACTCTATAGTGATAAATATATTTAGAAAATATAAATTGACCATATACAGACTATTGGAATATCATAGATGAAAACTCTATACCTAAAAATCATGTTTTTTTTCATGAATAAGCAATTTATGATTGGAGTAAAAATTCTATTAGCCTAATAATAATTAGTAACATAACTAATTTTTTTCTATAGAAATCTAAGTTCTGAATTCTAACAGCCTAGGATCCAATATTGGTTCCATCACTCATTAGCTGTAGAGCAATGAGCAAGTAAATAATCCATGCCTAACTTTTAGCATGTTTAAAATGGAAATAATGATATATTATAATTCTTTATATATAATCCTATTTTATGGGGCTATCAGAATAATTAGACTTTTTAGCTGGGCACAGTGATACATACCTGTAATTCCAGCAACGTGGGAGGCTGAGGCAGGAGGATTGCAAGTTCAAAGCAGGTCTGAGCAATTTAGTGAGGCCCTAGGCAACTTGGTGAGACCCTGTCTTAAAATAAAACATAAGAAGGACTGGGGATATGACTCAGTGGTAAAGTGCCCATGGGTTAAATCCGCATTATATATAAAAAAATAAAAGAATTAGACTTATTAATATTATTAAAGTAAAAAGGTTAGTGCATGGAATATTATAAATGATCAAATAGAGTATTATAATTAATATTATTTGGTTTAATTCAATGAAGCATACTGCTACCACATTTACAAAAATGTAGAAAAAATTTGTGTATAGAACATTCCTCTAAAATTCTCTATATGTTTTATAATTTTATGGAAAAAGTCCATCCATAAAAATATAAAGACATTTTAGAAATAAAAAGGAATATAAAAATTTTAAATATTCCATCAACAACATACATTTAAAGGTTTCTGATGCTGTTCATTTAAATATTTGTCTGAAAAACAACTTGAAAAATGTCTTATGACTCCCAGGAAGAAGATGTTTTAAAAAATATGTTGAACACATTTCTGTACGCATGGATGTATAAATAAAATATGCCCCAAAGCTTTTTTTGCATAGCTGTAAGCTAAAGATTTGCCCATGAGATGAGACTTTGAAGTGAATATTTTTATGGTTAGGTATAAGCACTGTACCTTAATTATAGCAGCAGGGATAGTGCTGGTCTCATGAATTTAGTAAACACTTTCCCTGGAACAGCATTCACCAATGGGAAAAAATAGATCCATGTTAAAAGATACATAGTCCTATGAAAATATGATGGAAACAGAATTTTCAGTGCAAATTAAGGTTCTTCTGAAACAAGGAACAATGAGCAACATATTTACAAGCATAAAAAAATTTCAAATTGTGTCTGCAACTTTGTTTGCGATTAAAATACAAGAGTCATTCATCCCAATATAAAGGAGCTTGTGATCGCTGTGGGCTCCTTATTGGTGTTTGGAGGCAAACCAAAAAACAATTGCATATTGTAACGTTAAGCCTGTTCATAAAATATCTGACTCCCCCCCACCCCGCAACTCATGCTGTGCATTAAATGATCCAGATAGTAGGAGGAAATTGTTCTCTCCAAGCACATCCTGGGTATTTCCATGAATTACTTCTTAGACTTATGTAGAATTATAACAAGAAAGGAATGATAACTCTCCACCACAGGTAATTTTCTTAACTTCTTTTTTTTTTCATGAAAGAATTTCTTCTGAACATGTTTTGAAAAATGATCAAGTCTGTATTTTATAAGAGTATGGTTTGACAGAGTCATGAAGTTTTTTTGTTCATTTATTTGTTTATTAAGATTTGTTTTTTGAGATTTCAACAATTATCCATTCTCTTCTAATGCAAATTCTGCAAAGATCAATTTTTACTGACTTTTATTTAATGAGAGAAAAGAATGTGCACAACAAATGCTGGGATTGATGACTGTCACTTCCTACTAATTTATAGTCTGTTAGTCAAACATAATCCTCATAGAGATTTTGCACATTTCACTTTCCATCAGGAGCCTTCATCCATATTATGTGAAGCCTGGCCTTGATAGAAAATCATCACTTTCCACTTGTGATCATTCTTACTGACAGATTATTAAAGTCACAGAGTAGGACAGTGAAGGGACAGGCAACATTCCTGTTAGCCTGGGCCCCAAGGCCTTGGCCAAGTTTGCTCCTTCCTTCTTGGCCTCACTTTTGTCAGTCAGTGCCGGCTCCCTTGGCTTCTCTGATTTGAGAGGACACTGTGATGGGCAATCCTGCCTCGACTTGGTAAGAAGGAAGCCAGGACATGCCCCACAACTCTTCACTCTAGTTGTTGTCATCTGTCCCTCACCTCCTAGAAAGTAACCCCAAATCATTATTTACCAGTTAATCCATTCATTAAAAAAAAATCTAACAGTAGAGTAGAAGAGTTTAATAAGAACAAGCTAAAAATAAACCTGCTGAAACATCACCCCAAAGATGGAACCATGTTGTGCCTATAAGGTGATCATAGTTTTACCACAAAGAGGAAACGCCTCACACCAAAGTGCTCATTGTGAAAATTTGATAAAAGCTTAGAGAGAAATTGAGAACGCAGAATTTTTAGAGAGAAATTGAGTCACAGATGAACATTTTTTACCTACTCAGAAATACCTCAAAATCTCAAAGTTTTATTGAAAGATAAAATATGAGTTTTCGCTTCACTGATGATTTATATTTGCATTAGATTTTCTGCTGGCCAGGGAATGGTGAACTGGTTTGTTCTTATGGACCTAAGAACATCATCTGGCATTGTTTTAGTTTTCTGTTCATTTGGCATTTTACCCCATGGTCACTTACGTTTTTTAATTGACCCAATTAATTGAAAATCAAGGAAGGAAAAAATTGTATAATGATATTCCCAAAGAAAAGATTCTGAAAAACTCGTACAGTCAATAAATTGTAGTTGTTGATAATAAGATTAGGAAACATGAAGTATTTAATCTCACAAGAAAATTCTAGGGTAAAAAAATTACTATTACAAATATAGAAAATTATAGACTTTCTAATCTAGAATCTTGCAAAAAAGTTTTAAAGTTCATGAAAGTAACCAATGAAATTGTCAGAATACACAAAGATCAAGTCAATTCAATGATTAGGACAATAATTTTTTACATGATTGGGATATAGTGTTATTTAAATTTGACTTTTGTTACTTTTCTGAAGTACCATGAAAAAAAATTTTCAATTATAAATATGTCCCTAAAATATTGATTTTAGGCAAGCCAGAGAACAGCTTCATGTTATGATTGTACAAAATTAGTCTCATTTGCTGCTTGTGTTTTTTAATATATTATTTATAGTAATATTTTGTCAATCTCAATTATCATATAGCAATTATACTTGATCCCACCACAATAAATATATTTGTGCAAATGTAGACCTATATGTATTTAATATCAGTAATTAAAACTGATAATACTTCATTGCAAGTAAAAAAAAATTAAAAGGAAAGAAATCCTTTTAAATGATTTTCATGGGAATTGGGTTGTCAGCTTTCCATCACTATAATGAAATACTTGAAATACACAACTTAGAAAAAATATTTACATTGGCTTACAGTTTTGGAGGTTTCAGCTTGTGATTGGTTGACACTGTTTCTTTGGGCCTGAGGCAAGGTAGCACATCATAGCAGGAGCATTTGATAGATCAGAATGCCTTCCATCTTGAGCCAGGAAGAAAGGAGTCACAAAGAGGAAGGGTCTGGGGACCCATTTTTGCCCTCATGGACATGCCCCCAATGATCTAAGGACATCACACAAAGCCCTAACTTTTAAGGTTTCCACCACATCCCAATAGTACCACCCTAGAGACCAATCTACTTCAAAGGCCTTTGGGAGATATTAAATAGTCAAACTACAGCATTCTTCCTTTGTCCCCATGCAAAATGCATTTAGTTCATTTTCAAGAGTCCCTAAAGTCTTAACAATTCCAGTATTGCTCAAAAGTCCAAGTCTCAAGTCTCCTCTGAGATTTATGGCTAAATGTCCGAGCCTCTAAGGGTTCCAAAAACAAGTTGCATACATCCAAATATAAGAGTGGAATGGTACTGGGAAAACTTCCCAGTCTGAAAGGGACAGAGAAAGAAACAGAAAGGAGGGATTATCCCAAAGCAAAACCAACACTCAGCAAGGCAAACATTAACTCCTACAGTTTCCATGCCAGGGCATACTGTCGGGGGAGAAAGGCACTCACAGACTTGGGCAACCATACCACTATGTGCTGATTGCAGCCCACACAGCCTCTCTTGGACTCCTCTGCATGTTGCATGTTGCTGCTAGCACATTTATGTTCTAGGTGTCTTCACTTAGCCTCAGGTTCACTTCTATAGCTCTACACATGGGCTTGTTGAGGGCTGTTTACAGAGACTTCAGTCCTGCAACACACTAACTCACTGCCTGGGTTTTCCTTTGGAATCTCAGCAGAAACCCCCATGACCACATGATCTTGTATTCTTCATGCCTGCAAAACCAGTATCACATGGATGATGCCAAGGACTGCCATTAGCATGAACTGCACCTGGGGCCACTTAAACCAGAGCTTCCATGGCATTTGAGTGACTTGACAGCTGAACACCAGGGTATAAACCCCAGAGAAATGATTTCTGAGGTGGCCTGGGTGGGTAGGTACTGGGGTACCCAGGGCCTTTTATTCAAAAATTTCTGTCTCCAAAATCTTTGAAAAGACTTTTCATTTCTACATCTCTGAACCTGTGATAGCTGAGGTGGCCTTGAGAATTTCTAAGATGCCCTCCAAGCATCTTTCTTATAGTCCTAGTGCAAAGCACTTGACTTCTTTTTATCAGCACTAGCAACTACATAATTGTTGGTTACATCTTTATACACTCCTTTTTGTTAAGTTGCAAATTTTCCAAATGTTTATGCTGAGCTTGCTATCACTATAATGAAATACCTGAGATAATCACTTTAAAAAGATAAAAAGGTTATTTTGGCTCAGTTTTGGAGACTTCAGTCTATGATCAATTGGTCCCTCTGCTTTGAGCCTATTGCAAAGCAGCTTATCATGGTGACATTGTGTGACTGAGCAAAAATATTTACATAACAGACCAGGAAGCAGAGAGGCAGAGGAAAGGGCCAGGTCTCACCATCCTTACAGGACATGCTCCCAATGACTTAAGGACCACCCCCAAGGATCCACCTCTCAAAGGTTTTACCACCTTCCAAAAGAACCACCATGGGGACTAATCTTTTATCTTATGACCAGTTCAGGGATATTCAATATCCAAACTACAGCAGGAATGAAATTTCAAATGCATTTTAAGATTCTATTTCTGCTCATGAAGTGGGCCAGAGCCAGAATGTGATTGAAATAGAAAAAAGAACTTGACAGTCTATCTCTAGTTTTATACCTGTAAACTAAGTGAATTTAACATCAATGTGCTTGCAACTGGAAATATTGATGATGAACTGTAAGAACTTATTACACTATAATTTGATTCTTATGAGCCAAGGAGCAAGTTGCTAATCAGGAAAAAAAGAAAAAAAAAAAGGAAGAAAAGGAAAAAAAAAAAAGAACATTGATGAATAAATTAAATATACATCCAGGAAACAGAAATAAATGCATAAGCATAAAATATTAACTAAGATATGATTTAATGGTGGTCTTAAAATATTACTCTGTAATCGTGAAACTGAATTTTATCGTAACCTCTAATATTCTGAATTCAATCAAAATGTGAATTCTTCAAGTTTCTCCTAAAATTTATTATTCTTTGAATATATTTGTATATGGTAACCAAACATGAAAGGCAATGTTGAGAAAGGAATTGATTTTCCTCTGGTTCCTAAAATAGTATAATTTCCTGATTCTCATTTTACTGCTAAGATCTCTTTGTAAAATTACTTAATGTGTTTCTTTTTCTCCTGGTGAGGAATATTTTAGTGTTTTGTTGTTGTTGTTGTTGTTGTTTTTATTGGGGTCTGAACTCAGTCACTGAGCCACATCCCCAGTCATATTTTCTATTTTATTTAGAGACGAGGTCTCAGTGAGTTGCCTAGTGCCTTAGTTTTGCTGAGACTGGCTTTGAACTCATGATCCTTCTGCCTCAGTCTCTCAAGCCGCTGGGATCACAGGCTAATATTTTAGTTTTGAGTTAAAGAAACAGTTTAAATTGCTTAAGAAAGGAGGAAATTTATAAGATCATGCAATTCTGAACACTCAACAGTCTTAACCAAATGTCATTCAAACGTCTCTTAAGGGTTTTATTATTTTGTTGTTGTTGGTATTGTTGTTTTTTGTTTTTCTGCAAGACAGAAGAACATAAAATGCATTCAAATTTAAACAAGGAAATAAATTGTTCAGTTGAAACAATTCTGCTAAAGTAACCTGGTTGGGGTTTAATTAATTTTATCTGTTCTGATATTTCAAAAAAGTTAAAACAATTTATGAAATTATTAGTTAATTATTTTTCTTAGGACGGTTTGTTCAAGATTTGGACTTAACAACTTTTTAGCTAGGATTTATAAGCATTATTATCCAGTCATTAGTACAAATCATTTGGCTGTCTCCAGCACCAGATCTCAAGTCCCAATCAAAATCTTGGTCAACATTTAACCTCAGCCAATGAATAGGTAAACCAAATTCAAGAGGTACAATAATGTCAATTCTGTTAGTGTAATAAAATTGCTGACTTCATAGTGAAAACCTTAAGTCGCAGAAAAATTATTTTTCTATTTAGTTAGAACACTAAACATGAGATCTAACCTCTTAATTTTGAGGTATACTGTACAGGTTTGTGAACTAAACCCAAGATTTTACGTCAGCTCTGTATAATCTAATTGACATGCAAAAAATGAAAGTACCTTTTGAATAGAACTCCCTAATTTTGTTTCCTGCTATACTTGGCAATCACTGTTCTTATCCTCTGTCTAAAGTTCTTATCTCCTTCATGTACATCACATAGGTGGAACTGGGCAGTGTTTTTCCTTCTGTGATTGGTTGATTTCACTTAATATAATGTCTAACAAAGTTCACCAATGCTGTTGCATTGGCAGGATTTCCATCTTTTTAAAGACTGAAAAATATTACATTGTATTTATATACAACATTATCAGTTCATTCATCTGCTAATGGACATTTACGTGTTTCCACTTCTTAGTAATTGAAAATATCAGTGTAATGAATATCGAATATGGGACTGCACAAATTAATGAGCAATCCTGATTTCTGATATAAGTATAGACAATTTCATTTTTCTTTTTTGCCATTTGCATGAAATCACTTTTTCCATGCCTTCAGTTCCAGTCTGTGTTCTTAAATCTAAAGTGAGTCTATTACAAACAACATACAGTTAGATCTTTGCTTTATTTATCCACTCAGATACTTTGTCTTTGATTGAGGAATTTAATCCACCTACTGCTGGGGAAATTTAAATTCATGTTCAGAATAGAAAATATCAAAGCAAACCAATGGCAATAATATTTTTGCATAAGCAGAAGAAAAGTCTATGTATATTTGTCATTTAAAAATATTTAATGTTTAAGATAATTTGACATATTACAATATAGAATCAGTTTACTAGGTTGGTGATTTCATGTTAATCAATTGAGTAATTGATTTATGCTTGTACACTTAATTTAAAAATAATGAAAATTATTTTATATTATAAGCAGTAAAATAATGTTTGAGTTTATCATATTTAGTGTTTTAATTTATTAGATTCTTAGAACATACAATTCAATGATGATTTGTTAGATAATTAAAATTTCCTAAAAGGCAATCAGATATCTTAAATGCATAAACATTATTAATATTTAGGGACATTTTGTCAACTGTGCTGAAAACAAAATGTAGAGTGTCAAATATTTTAGAATTATAAATAAAATACAAAGATAGGGATGTTGAACTATATAATCTTAATGAAATACTATGTAATAAAAATTGACATTTTAACAAACTGGTGACAGAACAATGACTCCATGTAATCTTTCTTTTGCATAGAAACTGACTTCAAGGTCACCAGAAACCTCATTCTGATAATGTGTAAAGATATCAAGACAGTGGGGTGACTCTGGAACTCAAGGAATTATTGCAGAAGCCCAGGATGAAGAAACCAGGGCTTAGAACTGAAGGCTACAGAAAGTTCCTGCCTGCTGTTACACTCAGCTTTTTAATCAATGTCATCAAAAGACCTGACAAGAACAAGGAGAGAAGGAAAATTTTAGGGACTCACAGTTTCAGAGTTCTCAGTCCATAGATGGTTAACTCCATGGCTCTGGGTGCAAGGTAAGGCAAAACATCTTGACGGAAATGTGTGGAGGTGGAAAGCAGCTCAGGACATTATGATCAGGAAGCAGGGAGAGTTCTGCTTACCAAGGACAAACTATAAACCCCCAAAGAAACACCCCCTAGTGACCCTCCTCCTCAAGCCACTCCCCACACATCTATAGTTACTGCCCAGTCAACCCATATCAGTGGATTAATGCTCTAATTAACTTAAAGTTCTCATAACCCAAGCATTTCACCTCTAAACTTCCTTGCATGGCCTTACACGGGAAGTTTGGGGAACATCTATCTAAACTACATCACCTGCTTTCTCCTTCTCTTTTCTACTTGCTTCTATTTCTTCTTAGACAACAGACACATTTAAAAAAGATTTTTTGAAAAAGTAGCACAGAAGACAGCTGACAAATATTTCATGCATACATCTGAAAATCTATGATTTATGTGAAAAAGAATTTCACTTCCACTCACAATTAATAAATTTCAGATGAAGAACACAGATTGTTTCATCCCTGGACATTGGTGGCCAGGGCGATATGTTCCATGTTCAGTCCAGTCTCAGTCATGGACTCATCATGTGACTAACATGGACACCAAGAATTAGAGTTGAAGGGAAAGGATACTTTCACCAACAGGATACATGTCTCATGCCAAATCTTCAATGTCAGTCTGCAGCTCTAGACCTCTTGATCTCTCTCTCTCTCTTTTTTTTTTTTTTTAATGGTACTGGTGATTGAACTCAGGGGCACTTGACCACTGAGCCACATCCCCAGTCCTATTTTATATTTTGTTTAGAGACAAGGACTCACTGAGTTGCTTAGTGTCTTGCTTTTGCTTAGGCTGGCTTTGAACCCATGATCCTCCTGCCTCAGCCCCCAAGTCACTGGGATTACAGGCGTGTGCCCCAGCACCTGGCTAGATCTTTTGACTTCCTTCCAACTGCTATTTCCTACGTGTCTAATTTTGTGCTAGTAAATTAAAAGAGTAAAACCACAAACTTTAATACTTATGAATCCACACAAACTCACATTCTTAACACCTCTTAAAGCAACTTTTTTTCACAAGATGCAAGATATTCATCTCAGAATAACCTTTGACTCACATACTTCTACATACTTGACACCCTTCAGAAAGGGTAGGAGATTCTTTACCAATTGAATTTAGAGTTTACACTTCTTATCCAAGGGACTAATATAAAATCTGGAAGCCATAACTGAGTTTTGAATATCTGAATTCAAACTGTCTTGAGTATCACTCACACTGCATGTTTCAGGTGCTTCTTGGTAGTCTTCTTCTACTTTGATTACTGTTGAGTTGAACCAAACCATATCACTATGAAGTAAAATGGAGGTTGGTGAGCCATTGTTACGAATACCATATTGCATGAAGAAAAGATAAAGTAAGTTGATGCAGTTGTTAATTAATGACATTGAGCTACTTGTAGTTTTCCTAATACCAAAATTCTAGTATCATATTGGTATCAGTCTTATATTCTTCCAAGTGTGACCAGTGTATTATTGGATATATCTTTCAATTTAAATGCAAAATTACTAGAAAATTTATTGTTTTTTGCTCTAATTATTTTCTAAAGCATCTAAATCTAAAATCAAGATTGGATGATCCAATCCTTAGTATTTACTATTAGCCATATTTCCTCTGACAAATGAAATGATAAAGAAGTTAGAAGTAGCATTTTATGTTTTAGTGTATGTAAACCTATATATATGTTTATGGGTTTTAATGTATTCAAATATTTAAAATAAGGAAAATTTTTAAGTACTTTTACATAATTTATACATTTTCTTCCAAGTATTTTTTTGAGTTTTATGTTGCCCAGGGTGTCCTCTAGATCACAATTTTCCTTCTTCAGTCTCCAAACTAGCTAAGATCACAGGTATGAGCCACTGTGTCTAATTCTGCAATATATTGCTTCCAATGCGTGTACCATGTAGCCAATAATTTGGAAATTTTAACCCCCAAATAATACTTAATGTTGGGATTCTATCTGAATTGCCAGTCCTAAGAGATATATTTGAATTATCAGAATTAACTAATGTAACAGCCAAATTGAATATGCAAAACTTATTTAGAATCCAATATAGATAAACTTGCATTTTAAAGAATTGTTTGTGAGACACGTCAGAAAAGTTCTACTATGTACTCTATCTTACATCATATTGAAGATTTACTGTTAACTTTGCTAGGTATGAAGAGACACTGGTGTCAAATTTTTATATTTTTTTCTTTGCACAGCCCATCCCACCTCCACTACTTTATCCTTAGCCACCATTGTCCTTTCTGCAGTTTATACCTGAGGTGAGTTATTTCATTCCTCCCCAATAAACTGAATGTATTTGAGTTGCTTTGAAGTCTTTAAGAAAGGTAAGGGGAAGAAAAAATATGGAAATAGAGGCAAAAAAGATAAACTAAGTTACACACAGCGAGAGTAGAAAAAATTGGGCTATTATCTTCCACCTTCAGTGGGTAAGCTGCTATGCTCTTTGACACATGGGCTTATTTCCTGCATATCAGGCTGTAAATCCTTACTAACATTATTACAAATAAGATAGAATGCACTCTTTGATTTTTCCATGTGTATACCATATACCTCTTTGAGCTTCTATCTCTGAAATTCCTTTTCCTCTTTTAGCCTTCTCTTATTAAGTATTTTAATGGTATTTCTGTAGTACAGGGGGCTTAAGAAGATATGCCCTAAATCCTGACATTAATCTAAGTGAGCTACTCCCTCCAGACCTTGATGCTTCTGAATGGGAAATTCATTAGAACTGTTCTTCTCTTCTTCCTATCTCAGAGCAGTAGCTAAAAACATGCCCTTCCATATGCACAGGAAAGTCTTTCAGTAACTTCTGCTCCAGGCAAAGCTTTGCCTGCCAGAAGCAGCTCTGGACTCAGCACCTGGCAAGAATAACTTTTTGGCCACACATAGCAGCAGGCCAACTGGCCTCCAATGCACATATTTCTCTGTGCTTCATCACACAAAGCATATATGAGTTGCCAATTTGCTCAGGCAGGGTGACATTGAGAAGCGGATCAGCTTGATCTTTGGCACATCTCTCTCATCAGATACTCAATCCCATCCTTTGACCAGGCTATCACATAATCATTTCAAAGGATGAGTTTAATGTTTAAAAGCTGAAAATTATTTTGTTATCATTTAATAAGTACCTATAACATCTGAACCAAATACTAACATTCGTGTATATGACCTAAATTTGCCATAGAAAAATATCTTCCTCAGTTATACTGATCATCACAAAGTTTATCCTTTCATCCTTTTTTAGAAAGCAATCAAAATAATGGTTGAGAATTTGTATGAAATGAAGCAAAAGTGAACCACATTAAGGAATTAGAGAAATTAGTGGTAGAGAGAGAATAAGGTCCAAGGACGTTTAAGGGAAGAGGTAAGAGAATAAGTGGATGAGAGAGGTAGAGAGCAAAGATGATGAAGTGAGATGAGAGAAAGGAAAAATATGAAATGAGTGCAGTGGTTGAGGAGAGAGAATAAAGATGTTCTAGGGCTGAAGATGCTCCCACAACTTCACCTTCCCATCCATACTGAGATGCCCATCCTAGAATCACCTTGGTTATCACTTAGTTTTGTGAAAAACGCATTCGTATTAGACTTCTCATACTTCAGCCTCAAAAGTTGGCTTATTAAAATGCATACTTATAATAAAAACAACAAATGCAACTTAGTCACTAAAGATATAAGGTACAATGTATCAGAAATGCATCTGGAGCTATTATTTAGCAGAGCTTTGGCTTTAAAAGATGCTTGTGTGGTACGCTAGCTTCTAGGAAGAATGAGGTTGAGTGGTTGGTTTTATACTCTACAGTGAGTGAAGGCACATGACTGTGACTCATTTATTTTCTCTGAAATACTTGCAGTCTCTTACTAGCCCTGCATAGATCATGGTTCTTAAACGATTTCAAAATAGAGTTCTTGTTTATGCCAAAGAACTGACCTCTTGAATGGCATTATATTTCTTATTCTTTAAAATGAAGCAATAATTTTCTTTTATGATTCTCATCATTAACCAGAGATGTGGTTTTGCCCCGTGTGGATTTATTCAAGAACAAACAAAATGTTATGCTGGATAACCTATATATTCAAAGGACTAGTCAGATGATGACTTTTTCTTTTTCAAATTTCCCAAATTTATTCTGTGTTTGAAAAGCCTCACAGTGACATGCATAATGAGGTTTTTTAGCATAGGAAAATATGGTTCCTCAAATTTAAAATATACTGCTTATAACACATTGCTTTTCTGTGTAAACAGGCACTCTTTGGTTTAAGAGACTTCACAAATTAAAAATGTTTTTGCCAAATATAAATTTGCTTAGGTAACAAATCTCTGGATAACAACATGCTGTGCAGCATTGCCCAAATGTTGAGCAGGCTAGCACTCTTCCTGGGATACCTGTTAATATGAAATCCTGATCCTTATGATTCATGTGTCTAGTAAAAAAATAGAAATCAAGCATCATGGAAAAAACTTAGAAATATGAGATTAGCCCATATGAGATTCGGGCTTCACAGATGAAGAATTCAACAAAAAAAAATCACGAACTATGTGTGTATCTGCAGTAAATGGCAGATGGCAGTGATCTTAGTTCCTTTAGCTCCAGGATTCATTTTGCTATTAATGTCATTATCCCTATTGATGACAACTTTGTCCCTCAAATCTATTTGTATAATTTCTGATCATGAGTTTGTAAAATCAAATAATCTGACCACATCCAGATTTACCCTATCAGGCAAATCCATGCTAGTGTTTTAGTTTTCTGAATATGGTTCACTGTAACTGAACATATGTTGCATGGTAAACTAATGAAAGATATAAAAAAGACAAAAAGAGAAGACAGAAGCAGAAGAAAAGAAGAACCTCCAAAACAGCCACTAATTCTAATATTTTCTGTAATGATATGGAATTAGGAGACAGTTTGGGAACATAAGGAAGGAACAAAAGAAACTGGAGGAGAAAATGAAAAATGTTACCAAATTAAGAATATAGGAAAGGATTGTTCTACATGGATTACAAAAATGTGCATCAGTGAGTCTCCTGGTTTCAAAAGTTCATCTTCTTTGGTCCATTTTGTAGTAACTACATGTTATGGTTTAGATGTGAGGTGTCCTCCAAAAGCTCATGTGAGAGAATGTAAGAAGGTTTAGAGGTGAAATGATTGGGTTCTGAGAGCCTTAACCCATTAAGTGCATTAACCCTCTATTAGGGGTTACTAGGTGGTAACTCTAGGCAGGTAGGGTGTGGCTGGAGGAACTGGGTCCCTGGGGACATGCCTTTGGGTTTTATATTTTGTCCTTGTTGAGCAGAGCTCTCTGTCTGCTTCCCGATTGTCATATCCTTAGCTGCTTTCCTCGCTCTTCAGCCATGATGTTCTGCCTCACCTCAAGCCCTGAAGAATGGAGCCTACAATCTAAGGACTAAGACCTCTGAAACCACGGGCCCCCAAATAAACTTTTCCTTCTCTAAATTTGTTCGTGTCAAGTCTTTCTGCAGCAGCAACAAAAAAAGCTGACTAAAACACCACTCAATCTCCCTGTGACAACTGTGATCATTCACCCCTGTCAAATCAATAGCCCCTTTCTCTGCTTTCAGTGTGCTGCTACAAGAAACTCCAAATGGCCAGAGGCAATCTTAGTTTCCAATTAAATGGAACTTTGAATATGCTACATGGTGGAGGCCTTCTTCTCCAAGACCTCCAAACTTGTCGTTCCTAAGGTTATAGAGAAAGAAATGGCAAATTCCTTGTGACCTATGTTGGGTATATAAAGAAGGGTTGCTCAGCATCCCTTTCTTCCCAGACTTCTGCTCTCTGGCCCAGGCTGATGCCACACCACTGTTGTTTTTAATTAAAAGTTTATGCTGAATCTTGCAGGACAGCATTTTAACCTAACAAGGCATTTTCCCTCATTGGCACCACAAGCAAGCATTTAGTAGCCATTTCTCCAGTATATCATGCCAGAAATTTTTGAGTGATGAGATATATCATAAGAACACCCATCATTGTATTCCACCATAAATTAAGACTTTTCCTTAGAAAACTTGGAATGGAACCACCATTTGACCTAGTTATCCCCTCCTCAGTCTATAGTCAAAGGACTTAAAAACAGCACACTACACTGATGCAGTCACCTGTTTTTAGCAGCTCAAATCACAATAGCCAAGCTATGGAAACAACCTAGGTGCCCTTCTAGGGATGAATGGATAAAGAAAACGTGGTATATATACACAATGGAATATTACTCAGTCACAAAGAAGAATGAAATGATGGCATTTGCCGGTAAATGGATGTAACAGGAAAATAACATGCTAAGTGACATAAGCCAATCCCCAAAAATCCAAAGCCTGAATGCTCTCTCTGGTTTGTGGATGGTAACCCAAAACAAGAGAGGTCAAGGAGGGGAGTAGTAGAAATCCACTAGACTAGAGAAAGGGAAATAAAGGGAAGGGAGAGGGGAGGGGAATAGGAAAGACTGTAGAATTAATTGGACATAACTTTCCTAATCTTTTATTTGCATACACGACCATGGTAACTCCATATCATGTACAACCACAAGAGTAGGAATCTAAATAGAATAAGTTATAATTTACGTGTGTGTGTGTGTGTGTGTGTGTGTATAGCCAAAATACATTCAACTGTCATGTATAACTAAAAAAAATATATATATATATATTTTTTTAAAGGATTTTTTGTCAGAGTCACAGTTTTATCTGTACTTGGTTGTTGAAGGTCCCTATTTTATGAGGTAAAATAGTGACAATGTATACTTTTCTTAGAAGATGACTTGCCTTTCTTGATTAGAATTAAGAGATCCTTCACTATAAAGATGTAAGAGTCTGTGTTAATTTTTCAGTAAACAAACATAAGGAGAGTCCTCTAAAAGCAGGACCTGTGAGAAATTCAAAAACATGTAGTTAGTTAAGCAAGTTCTCTTTGAAGAAAAGAATAAGGCAAACAAGATACAATGAGGAAATTATTAGTTATTCTGTGTTCATTAAGGTAACACAATTAATGCCAAATCTCCATTGAATATAGCCATGTAAAATAAATTTACTAAATGAATGTGATATTTAATCCTCTTCCATAGAGTTCATTACAATACAAGACCTCTTAGCTACTACTATAGAGATTGGCAATATCTTGTTTGTTCTTTGCTCTATGGTCTCTTACCAGAAAAGATACTGCAGTTCTCTCTGACAAATTCTGACTTTTAACACTCACTGTAGGTTTGAAAGTAACCAAGTGTAGTAGATATAGGTCTTAAGAAGAAGAGCAGTTGTCAAAAGAATTATTTGCAAGGAAATTTTATTTTTTAAATGAGTTGGTGAAAATATTTTCTTCTGTCAGTAATGAAACCTGGGGAATATATGAGTTTAGGCTTCCTATGTATCAGGTTAAAGTTCACAGTTCACACAACCAGTTATTCCCAACCAGTGCACATTCATATTGGCACAAAGGACTTCGTGAGCTGTGTATTTAACTGGAGTAGCCTTTTCGTCTGTTTTACAGTTTATGAGGAGGATGTTTGAGATAACTATGGCAGATGTTTTCAGGGTGCTACCCAGTTGCTCTCAGCATATCCTAGAGATTATTTTGAATTCCACTACAAATTCCTCTCTCCGCCAATGTTTCCTGGCTCCAACCCTGGAGTAAGGAGCAAACGGGAAGTGATTGGAAATTAAAACTCCAAAATGTTAAACTAATATTTGATAGGAGTTTGTAGATCAAATATCCTTTCTCCTCCCTGAGATGGATAATTAATGAATAATGTCCTATATACCTCCTTATGGAATTGAGAAAGGGTAACCTGCTCATTAATGTACATTTAATGTTTTCTTTAATTATTTGATTTATTTCCACACTCTCTCTGTAATTCTTAGGATTACCTATAAAAGAATTTACTTTAAACCCAAATTTTTCTCTGAGTCTACTTTTGAAAAAGTCCAAAATAAAATGCCAAAGCAAAGACCATAGAAATTTTATGATTCTCAATCCATGCTGTACATTGGAATTTTAAGGCAATAATCTTATCTTCTACTTTTTGTAGTTTCACCTCACTCAATAGCTGTCCTCCTATAAGACAGTAATTGTTCTCACTCTGTTTTTAATGTGGACCACAGTTACTGTCTAGATCTTTGCTAATATTACATTCCATGCCAGAGATTTTCTTTATATAAAATTTGGGTAATGCAATGTCACTGTTTACTAGGAATTCCAACATCCCATCACTCATCCATCAGTAAGGAAGTCACTTTTGTGTCCATTAGATTTGTGAGGAGCCATATCCCAGAAAACCCTCTGTTCCTTGGAACCAGTTCTGGTACCATTTATTGTATAATCATCTTATTTTCACATAAATAAATAAATAAAAAATTTTAATGATGGGGCCATTTATAAATTTGTGTCCCAGTTTAAGGGAATCAATAAAAGAGGTTGAGAAGCCAGAGACTCATGATAACATGAAGTTGTTGTGAACTACAGGCCTGATGTTTTTGTTCTTGGAGACAGAGCTGAAGCTTTTTATGCTCTTATCGTAGAAGGATGCAGGCACTGCTGTTTTGCTAAGCTAAAGAAGATGGAGTGTGAGGGAAGAAGCAACATCTACCTTTTCTTCCCTCTGACTTCTTGTTTATTTCTCCTATTGGCTATAGTCAATAGCCAAGGAGAACAAAATGATAAACTCTTAGTCTTTAACCAATGAAGACACAAAGCAAAGCAGAAAAGGGGAAAATGAATCTATTTGAGTAGATGAAAAATAAGTGGCATATATATGTTAGGTATTGTTGCTATTTTTATTATTAATCTGCTTTAGTCAGATGTGCTGTTCCTGGGTCACTGGGTCAGTGATGAATCTACTCATTGTCAAACCGTCAAATAAAAAGGGGTGGAAAACCTGCCATGAGTCATAACAAAGAATGTTCTTGACTAAATGCTATGATTTGCCATTTTCTTTGGGATGATTAAAGAGTTAGATTTCATGTTTTTATTTTATATGATATTTTTGTATGATATTATTACTTTATGAAGTAACAATAGCAAAGTCTGCTGTAAATAAGCAAATGCAGTTATCAGATAATACTTTACAAATAATGATATAATATTCTGCTGATGGAAATATAGGTTTTTCAAAAATTAGTCTGCATACGTGGAAAAAGTAGAGAAGAGAAATAAATACTTATTGGAATAAAAGGGCAAAGCAATATGACATTAAACAGTGAGAAATGTTATGCTGGATGGAAGCAGCCAGGATTAAAACTCTGCAAAGTACTTTTTAATTTGCTAACCCTTCTTGGACATGCAGTCTTAGAATTATCTGGGAAATTGGGTTCCTTAATTGTTAAATAATTTTAGTTAATTACAAAATACTTAAAGAGGGCTATGACTTTTATTTAAGTAAGTAAATTTTAAAATTAGAACAATATGCGTGACCATCTGTACAATCCAACACTAAGTTTCTTCCATAGTGGAAAAAAAATTCAAATGGTCATGGGTGGATAACTAATGCTGCAAAATGAACACACTTAGTCCTTTAAGGTTAACACTTTCAATGTATCTTGCATATAAATCTGAATTTCTTCATTGAGAAACAAATTTAGGAAAACACATCTGTTTCATGATTCTGAAATTTCAGTAATAAGGCACAAGCAGAGGTACAGTGTTTAGAAATGATGAAGAGTGTTTTGGCAGCTTTCATTAGTGGAGGGTGATGATTCTGCCATGGCTAAGTTGGGAGGCTGCCCTGAAACATGTGCCAACGAAGGTCCTCTTATCTTTGATACAGACAGTTGCTTTGGATGTAAGTGGTTGTATCCTGAGAAGTTGACAACTGTTAACATATTCTTAAGTAAAACTTGAACCTTACAGTATCATGATGCACACTAATCACTGTATCACTATGAGGCTTATTAAAAATCAATGAAACTCAAGTGACTAGCTTTTCATCAAAATATTCATAAGATATTCCCCTTCCACACAGTGGAGAAGTACTCTGCAGGCTCGGATCAGTGCTTTAAAGGCTCCCTCAGTATGCATTGGCACAGTGGACCATGGCAACTCTGAAAGAGCCATTATAGTCTATCATGTCAATGGTCTGTGTATGAGGACTCCCTTAGTGTGCATTGACACGATGCACCACCATGGTTTCAGAACACATGATTATGATTTCAAAGGAAGAACCATAATGGCTGTATTAAGATTTCAGTGAAATTTCAATGGAAGCATCTCATATATTTCTCATGAGATCATAATGACTCATAGCTTTGTTATTATCTCTGTAGATGTTTTGGGGGGGAGAATGTAACAGGAAGATGACTTTCAGAATCATGCATTTATTCCTCCTTTATAAATGCATTTTCTTATTTCCAACAAACAATAAATAATCAGGAATGAATTCACTGACCAACTTACAAAAGAAATGCAAGTAACAATAACAGTAACAACAATAAAGAAACATTTGTTGAGCACAAGACATACTTGCAGTGCCAGGCATAGAAGAAAGTATCTTCGCAGCTATCATACCAATGCATGTACAAAACCACACCTGAGGTTAATAGTATGGTTTTCCCTTCATCACAGATAGGAAACTAGAGGTTAGAAAAAGGTAACTTGCTCAAGTTGACTCATGGTCAAATGCTCTCTGAAAACAATCAAAACAACTTTACTAATCTTACTTTGTCAGTTATGAAATATTCAGTTATATTATGATATCATTTACATTGTATTCAAATTTCGGCATTTCAGGATTCTCACATATGATTGCCATGCAATTTGAGTTTGTTATAAGCAATCAATCATCATACTTAAAAGAATCATGAGTAAGCTTTTCCAAAGTTCTTCCAAAAATTTCTTATTCAGTCCTCCTCACAATATGCAGAGCAAGATGGTAATTATACCTGAATTCTTCACAGTACAAGCACAGTGATGAAGACAGAGACCTCATGTAGGGTTCCAATTTATGCAATCTGCTCTAATGAAGGGAAAGCTGCCCAGGCCAACACTTGGGGAGCTAAACTTTGAAATATTTGCTTCCCCTATTCAGAAACCCTTTTTTCAAATGAAATCTGAAGCTCATAGTATGAAAAGAAGTAAGAGTAAAGCTGCTTTTCCTAAAGGGAGGGAATGAGAAATTCATTTGACTTACCCCCACATGCCACCCTCATATCTGTTTCTAAGAGGACCCCTCAGAGTCAAATCATAAACACAATGCTTTAAGAATCTTCAATACATAACTAGCCATGCCTTTATTCAAAATACATACTGAATCTTACATTCACATTGAAGTTGTTTGAGTGATAAACAGAAACAGGCTTCTGCACCCCCACACATTCTCTTCAGTCTGCTGGAACTCTAGAAAAGATCCGAAAACTTTAAACTGATCTCAGTAGAAAATTCCAGAATCCTTCCTCTAGGCACCAGCTTTTTATGAAGCTCAATGGAGTGGTATTCTTAGTTTAGGAGGGGTCGTAAATAATTATCTTTAGCAAGTTTTAAAAATTGCAACAATGTATAAGTGGAATTTCTGTCAGTGCTCTATTTGTTTTGATATAGACAAGGTTTAGGAACAATTTAGACTGGTAAGAATTATTTTTTATTTTCCTCATATTGCTGTAGCAGAGACCTTGAACCAGCCAATGATCCATGTCATTTTACTGAACATGTCACATTAGAACAGCAGATTAATTCACAGCCAACAATAAACACTTGGGGCAGCTGTAAGCAGCCTTCACTATAATGTCCAAACAACCACATATGACATTATGCATTAATATTGCTAACCCTGGTACTAACCTTTTCATAATAAAATAACCCTTTTACCTAGAAAACAAATCACATGGAAATGTCATAATGTTCCAGGAAAAAAAAAAGTACATGATTTCAGGTATATATTGAGGGTGACCAAACAAAAGCAAAATAATTTGTCATCAGTTGTCACAGTGGACTCAGAAAGAGAACAGTTTTTGAAAAATAAAAGTCAAGCAGAAACACAGTCAATGTTATTTTTGTTCGTTCATTTGAGCCATGAGCTGCTTCAATTTAAGTGAGGAATCCAAGCATGCAAATGAAATTCACATTCACTGTAAGGGTATCACTAGAGGAATTACATACCTTTTTAAAATCACAGATGTACCATCTCCCATACCCCCTTAGAAAAGAAAAAGAACATTCAACTCTACTGAGAAAACAGTTTGAACCCTAATAGTGAGAATACAGTACCCTAGGTTGTAATTGTCTCGCTACACTCACTGTGTGATTTGAGCCAGGTATTGCCATGTTTCAGTGATTCAATCTAAGACCTTAGATTCTTATCAGTGAGAAGAATGCTACTTGCTCCATTTTACTCTTACAGGAATATTGTGATGCTTTGAGATATGATGTCTGTTAAGTGCTTGCTTAGAAAGCAAGCAATTTATAAACATGGATCATGTGGAAGAAAACATAGGCTCTTAACAGTCACAAGAAAATGTAAAGACTTAAGTCACAAGACAATGCCTACTCTTTCAAAGTGCAATCCAGTACATTTCTCTTTAATCAGGAAATAAAAAGCTTGTAATTTTTAAACACATTTACATTCAAAAGTGAATAAAGAGAATAAATTCTGAAAAATAAGCACCTTACTTCTATCTTTAGCAAAGCTGAACTATTTGAGATGTATACATTATTATTGTGTGGTGCAATTATTTCTCATGTTGCATCCATTTACCATCACATGTACATATATTCACACATAGACACATATGGGAATATAAGTATATAGAAAGACAAACACATATATAATAAGAGTATATTAAATACAACTTCTCACTATGAGTAAGTGTGGAGGGTAGGATTTTTTATGCCATTGTGATTTTAACAATTTTAAAATTCCATACTCTGATAGGTGGTTGATTTTTTTTAATTGTATTTCTGGCTAAGTAGTCATATATCCCAGTAGCACAGTAAATGTTAATGTATATAATCCAATGTTGTTGCACAATAATATATATTAATTTTCCTTTAAAATGTGTGTATGAATTTATATTTAATTATTTTACTTAGGATTTCTAAAACCAGAGAGGTAATAGTCATTCTCATTAGTGCAATGCATGACAGTATTTCATCGAGGTTTGGGAAACCTCTTATGCCTGTTAGTTTCTACAGTTTTAGATAGTCAGCAACATTAGTTTCAGATAGCTCCTCCTTTCCTTAATTGAGTTGTTCTCAAAGTCTGGTTTTTGTTCTGTTTTTCCCCAGGGTCCCCAACATCTCAAGTCTATCACTGAATTTGTTTCTACAAGTCAGAATGTTGGGTAATTAAGAAAAAAAATCATGTATGTTAAAATACAAATGCTAATTAATGTCATTCAAAGGTAAACATGCCATTCAGGAAAAATGGCAGTCATCTTGATCTGTTTTGTCTCATTTGACCTTTCGCCCTTCCAAGTCCACTTTTATAGTAGGTTATTGAAAAGTCCAGACCTCATGTGTTTTCAATTGCATGTTCTATTGATTGAAGTATAGAAAAGATGTTAGAAAAAGATGCAGGGTATATTGACTTCCTCCACCTATACACAGATTGTTTATTTACTGAAGTGCTTAAAACAGTCCCAGAAAAACTGAAAGAAAAAAAAAAATTCAAGGTATTATCTAGTGCTACTATTTCAGCCTCAAAACTCAGAATGCACAGTAGTAGCTTTCTATAACCTGACACAGTTTTCTTCTGTCTTAAAGGTAAAGGTAAAGAACATTCTTCTCCAGGAGTTGAAAAGGCAAACTCCACAAATGTTAAGACAAATAGAAGAACAATTTTATCTCCTGTATTCTGGAATGGGTAGGATATTCAAAAGAGTAAAAGGACAACTGGGAAACCCTCTTTATTTGAATAGAAGTTCTAGGAAGTACAGAGCATTTAATACATCATCAAATCAATGCTCTCAAGCAAACTGCATTGCCAGAATTCCACTGTCTCCACATTCTTGTTTTCAGTTAGGCCATGAGTAAGTTAGGTACCTAAGAATCTGCAATTAACATTTTGAGAACACTGGGGTATCATTGAGACCATTGCAGCAGCAATTTGTTAAATGGTACTCTAGTGAAAAGACAGAGCGAGTGCAGTACCCTGTGTGCTAACTGATTCCCAGGAAGTCATTAACACACTGGAAGAATCCAACTGATTAGAACCCATTTATCCCTCAATATACTAGACATGGCAGAGCACATGCTGTTGGTTCAGGGGCTCAAACTTCAAGTTAGATGAACACAGCAGAGACATCCAAGTTGAAACACAGATGCCAGAGAGAGTCCGGAAACTAAGAACTTTTGTGATACAATGTATTGTTTCCAATGTATTAGACATTAGATTGCCTGTGATGTGGAATTATATCTTAAGTTTCCTGGTGTTTGAGAAACTTATCCAGAAGTCTAACTAATGCACATAACTCAATGCATGAAAAAAGAATAAGCTTTATAACATTAGTCCTCCATGCTCTTGATAATTATAGGAGTTCAATAGAGCTTTCAAAACTCAGAGATAATCCCACATAATGCATTTGTAGAACATTTCAAAGGGATTAAATATAGCAGTGATGTTCTAAAACCAGAGAAGTCGCATTTATAAATTTACTTAGCTGTTCTATTTTCTTGTTTTCCATGTCTAAGTTAAAATTATACTATTCTCTTTATTATTTATGGCAAACGCATTATTTTTAGAATATGTATAGGTAGATTTAAAAAGTATTTTTTAAACCTATTATAAGGAAAAAGGGTATGACATAACTAATTCTATACTATGTGTGGCTCCTTAAAGAGTTCTTGAAGAATATGTAATACAAAATTTATTCCATTCATTTATGTTACATACAGTGCTCATAAAAACTAGAAAATATTGATTTTCAACAGGACCACTACTGAAAACATTTATTTTATGCTTCTTGATTCAGAATTAACTATAAGCATGAAAAAAATGACATTTATTTAAATCGTGCTACCTACTATGGCAGAGGAAATGCTGCTGAGTGTGGCACTTCTGGTAGGAGGATATAACTCCCCAAGAATTATCCCCCCAAAAGCTGAGAAACAGCTCATACTCCCCTAAGAAAAAAGTTTCTCCTCTCATCAATATAAAACATCTGTTCTTGGATGGAATTTAGGTATGCTCTATCCTGGAGAACAGCACCAATACTGATATAGGTCCAGGGTCATGCTTCACGTTTCCTTGCTATATTGAGCAATATAAATAGAATTTAAATATCAAGTAGGAAGTAGGTAATTTTGCTGTCTTTCAGTTTGTGATAAAACATCCCTGTTAGTGCAGCTGAATGTTCAAGTGGACAGTAACGTTTTTAATTAAAATAAATAATATCGGTTTTAAAATATAGTTTATACTACATTAAATTGAAGTAAATATGAAATAAGAGAAGACAAGGAAAAAAAATGGAGATAAATTAAATCTTGGTTACAGCTAACAAAATAACCTCAAGAAAAGACTTGAAACATTTAATTACTTTAGTATGGTTTTCTTCTTGTGATTTAAAAGTTAGGGTCAATCCTTGGGGAGAGGGACACGTTCTGTCTTCTGAGATTTGCCAACAGATGAATGGACTTTGCAACCCTGTGACTGAGAGGCTGAGACTGGAGTCTCAGATTGGATAATGAGGAGACTTCATGGAAAAATGTAATACTGAGATATATTCCAAAAAGTATTTATCAAGCAAATTTACATAATTTTCCAAAGATGACTCCATAATATCAAATTTATATTCAGGGCTAACAAAAGTTGTAAGCCTAAGATTATGTGTACACATACACAACACACACACACACATACACACACACACACATACACACACGCATATCTTATTTTTACTAAATATAGAGAACCTACTACATTTCAGGTAATTTCTAGTTTGTAATATACCAATCTAAAAGTTAATAAGACAAAAACATTAAGAAATCTGCAGTTACAGAATAAATTTCCAAATACGAATTTTAAAGAGTCATAATAATACAACAGAGAATTGGCAGCAACTGTAAAATTAGAAAATGTTTCTGTATACAAATTAAAAGGGATTAGCATAAAATCAAGTAACAGTAACAGTACCTAACACAGTGGGAAGGACATGCATGGTGTTAAAGTCAGCAAGAACTATGCTAAATCTTGGCTCTCCAAGTGATAATGGTTAATGATGATGATGATAATGGTGATGATGGTGGCGAAACAAACTTGCTATGATGGACTACTTAATGTCAGAACAGAAACAAGAACAAGCCAAAAGAAAAAGGAATCATGCAAATTGGGTGCTATAGGACACACTTGCAATTTCATGGTCTATCTCATTGTGTTATTGTAAGGAGAAGAGTCCAACCTCACATAGGACAACTAGCAGTCTACTTGACACAACTCTTTGGGTGCCAAAAGTAGACAATGAAACTTGATGGACTTTATAACCTAGAGTTAAGCAAATAGTATGAATTGGCATGTGAATGTTAATTCCTCTTGTCCTCAAGTCCCATGGGGCAACATTATGGGCCCATGTGAAGGTTATATATGCAACTCATTTCACCATAGGTAAGGGCCCAAGCTTTGCCTTCTGTAGTAGGCAGCAACAAAGCAATCTACCTCCTCTGTTAACATGCTTGGTCACTTTGACCTAAGTAGTTACTTGCTGACCAGCTGATATCTAGGGATGATAACCCTTGTCATCTGGCACATTCAGCTATAAAGTTCATAGATGCTCACGATCTATGCTGAACTATAATTCTGCACACCGGGGTCAGAACAGTATGGATCATTTTTCCATAGAAATAGTTCAAAGACACAAGATGTAAAATAAAATTTAAGGCTTAACCCGTACTTAAACATTATGAGGGGACAGAGAATACAATACAGAAATATAATAATAAGAGAAAATGTGTTGCAGTAGAACAAGAATGCTATGAATAAACTGGGAAAGAAGAACAGATTAGTGCAGGGTTTCTTAACATTACCATGCTGGTATTTTGAATTTGGGGCCAGATAATGATATTTGGGGCCAGATAATTCATACCATAGGTGACTGTCTAGTACATAGAAGGATGCTTACCACTTGCTCATTACCAGTTGCCCTCTCTCAGTGATGACAACCAAAATTGTGTTCAGATATTTTCAAATTGTCCAGGGGAAAAATGTCCCCTAGTTGAGTGCAAATGCATTGGGATAGGGTGGAGGAGTAAGGAAGGAAAAATAATTGGATAAGAAGATTTAAACATGAAATTACCCATCCATTAATTTATGCCTGGTATTGTGCTATGTCCATCAAATATATTATTTTACCTAATACTCAGTGTGCTAATTTGACAGATGCACTGTTATTATTATAGTTTTTTAAATTTAAGAAAATAAAAACTCTTGTAATTTAAATATTTTTCCAAGATATTGCATTATACTGATTCAGTTTACTAACGGTTTGCAAATTTGTCTAGAAGTAACGGTTTGCAAACTAGTTACAGTGAGGTCACCAATTCTGATAGGACATAGGACTTGCCTACATGAAAGAACTAAGTTTGCAAAATGTGAGACCGGAAACTTCCTTTCTCTCTCACCATCAGGAGAGACACACCGAAAGAAAGGAATGTTTTCAAGAGACATTTCAAAACCAATATCTTCTCATTTTTCCTAAAGTACTTATCATTATTAAAGATAACATGTTTAAAATAAAAGCATGAGTAGAGGTACTTTTCTTTTTGGCTATTTTCTTTTGGAGCCCAATAATGAAATGCTAACATGGAAAAAAAACTACATGAGATTATTTTTGCAACATGTCTCTCAAAAGCATGGATTCAAAAAAATTAAGACTTATCAAATTTTCTATAAACACATTTGCCAAAAATAACATGGAGATAAGTAATTGAGTCCATACCCAATATGATGAAGCTGGATCCACCTTTCAGTTGAAAGGATATTCATTTGCAAGAACCATCATGCAGTACATTCTGCAGGAAACTAATGACTTGAAGAGACTCACAGACTTGAGCTATGCTGTTCTCTAATAAAACCAACCCAAATTTATGTTCTAGCCACTCTGATCAATACCAGGCTTATCTACAATGTATCAGCAGTGCTCTTTATGTATCTGTTCGTTACATTGCCAGACTCTGACATCCAAGCAGAAATATATTAAAGAAGCCTTATTTTTGGTAGTGTTCTGGCATACTACATATATATTAATATATCCTCAGCCCAATAGTGTCAAGTCATTTTTCAAGATCAAAAGATTGTTAACCATTGTGGTAGTCTATGTATATTTAAATGATTTACTTCAAAAGATTCTTAGAGGAAAAACACATTAGTGCATATATTTAATTTCTTAAAAGACCAATTTAAAATGAATTGTAGTATAATGCTATTCTGTGCCTGCAATGAATTGAATATCTTAAACTTCATTTATTATGCATTAACATACAATTATTGCCTCATATGACACATATGTATCTAAATATTGAGATACCAATGGGGTATTTTTCCAGATACAAATAGAAAATATATTAGCTACACCTTCAAAAATTGCATAAAGTATCTGAAGAGGGGCAGAAGAGTCACAAGTAATTATAATACAATGTACAAAGAGATGTGCATTACCAGTTAAATGCAAGGCAGGTACTATAGGAAGATGAAGGGGATAAATAGATATTCTGCTAGAGAAACAACATGGAGATTCACAGAGTTTGAGCAAGAAGTAACTGGCAGAGACTGAGAGGGGATGAAACCAGATACAGAGCAGGGTTAGATCCTTCTACTCTGTAGGCTCTTGTGAGTACTTGGTTTCACTCTGAATGAAAATGATTGTCATTGGAAGCTTCTAAGCAAGAGTGAATCAATGGATTTATGTTTTATCAGGATCAATTGTGGCAATGTTGAGAAAAATATAGAAAGCTAGAGATGTAGCTCAATGGCAGAGGGCTCAGTTTGCATGTACAAAAGAATGAGTGTACACTATATATAAGGATCAAGTCAAAGTGGATAAAAGACCTAAATTTAAAACCAAAAGTATAAAACTCCTAAGAGAGAACAGACGGGAAACACTCCTGAACTTTGGTTTTGGCAGTAAATTTTTGGATGGCACAACAAAAAAACAAGCCACAAAAGCCAAAATGAATAAATGGAACTTCAATAAATTCAAAAGTTTCATGGTAAAGAAAAAAATTAACAAAATGAAAGGGCAACCTTCAGATTGGAAAAAAATTTGCAAACTATATATCTGATAATGGGGGTTAATATCTAAAATTTATAATGAACATATACAACTCAAATGAAAACAAATAAACTGATTTTAAAAATGGACTAAAGACCTGAATTGAAAGTGGCCCCCCAAAAGATATAAACATCAACAAGTATTTGGAAAGGCAACAGACATCATTTATTATGAGGCAAATACAAATGAAAACAGCTGACATACTACCTCGCACCTAATAGGATGACTACTATCAAAAAGTAAAGAGATAAATGTCAGCAAGAATTTGGAAAAAAGGACACTGTACAATGTTCATTGCTGCTCAATTCACCATAGCCAGATTGTGGAACCAACCTAGATGCCCTTCAGTTGATGAATGGATAAAGAAACTGTGGCATATTTATACAATGGAATATTACTCCGCAATGAATATGCAATAGAATGAAATTAAACCCCTATCTCTCACCCTACACAAAACTCAACTCAAAATGGATCAAGGACCTCGGAATCAGACCAGAGACCCTGCATCTTATAGAAGAAAAAGTAGGTCCAAATCTTCAACTTGTTGGCTTAGGATCAGATTTCCTTAACAGGACTCCCATAGCACAAGAAATAAAAGCAAGAATCAACAACTGGGATAGATTCAAACTAAAAAGCTTTCTGTCAGCAAAGGAAACTATCAGAAATGTGAAGAGAGAGCCTACAGAGTGGGAGAATATCTTTGCCAACCATACCTCAGATAGAGCGCTAATTTCCAGAATCTATAAAGAACTCAAAAAACTCTACACAAAGAATACAAATAATCCAATCAACAAATGGGCTAAGGAAATGAACAGACACTTCACAGAAGAAGATGTACAAGTAATCACCAGATATATGAAAAAATGTTCAACATCCCTAGTAATAAGGGAAATGCAAATCAAAACTACCCTAAGATTTCATCTCACCCCAATTAGAATGGCGATTATCAAGAATACAAGCAACAATAGGTGTTGGCGAGGATGTGGTGAAAAAGGAACACTCATACATTGCTGGTGGGGTTGCAAATTAGTGCAGCCACTCTGGAAAGCAGTGTGGAGATTCCTCAGAAAGCTTGGAATGGAAACACCATTTGACCCAGCTATCCCACTCCTTGGCCTATACCCAAAGGACTTAAAATCAGCATACTACAGAGATACAGCCACATCAATGTTCATTGCTGCTCAGTTCACCATAGCCAGATTGTGGAACCAACCTAGATGCCCTTCAGTTGATGAATGGATAAAGAAACTGTGGCATATTTATACAATGGAATATTACTCCGCAATGAAGAATGATAAAATTATGGCATTTGTAGGCAAATGGTCGAAATTGGAGAATATCATGCTAAGTGAGATAAGCCAATCTCAAAAAACTAAAGGACGAATGATCTCGCTGATAAGCGGATGAGGACATATAATGGGGGGTGGGACGGGCTAGCATTAGGTTTAGGGTTAGGTTTAGAGTTAGGCTAAGGAGAGCGGTAAGAATGAAGGAAAGAAGGACTGTGTAGAGGGAAAAGAGGGGTGGGAGGGGTGGGAGGGGTGGGGGGGAGGGGAAAAATAAAATAAACATCATTACCCTATGTAAACGTAAAAAAATAAAATAAATAAATAAAAAAATAAATAAATAAAGGTCTATCAACATCTAAAAAGTAAAAAAAAAAAAGAATTTGAACACTATCTTTTAAAGATATTATGTTGCTAGACCACACTAAGTCTACAAAGAAAGATGGTTCAAGATTTTCCTATATTCATGGTAATGGTATTTCTAGTAATGACTAAATGCACAGTAGCATTTATGGTGTGAAAAGTTGCTCTTGTTTGTTGAGTGCTCAGTGCCATTCTCTTTTTGTCAAAAAGTAAGTTAAGTATCTCAAAGAGGCTCTGTGAAGAAGTGTTTGCTCTTTTATTATATTCTAGAAAGTTGGGAATACAGACACCCTCTTTCTTTGCAGAAGGCAGTAAAACTCTGACAAGAATATAAGCAGAACTGTTAGCAAAGACTAAATGCAAATAACATGGTTGAAGTCCTGCCTAGGGAATAACTAGCACAAGAGTGATCCATTATGACACCAGCTTAAGGTTTTATTTACAGTACTGTCACTCAAGGAAAGGTATTTGATAAAGCTTCAAATTTAAAATAAACTCTTCCATTTGTCTTCTCCACTGTTTGGAACTGAATGAGCAAACCAGCTTTCTTTCACTTTTTAAACCCTGCTTAATGATTTTTCAATGGCTTAACAAAGGGAAGCTTTACTTTAATTCACTAGGACTCTAATTTCTCTCACCATTACCAATAAAAAGACCTAACAAATTAACTGAAACAAATCCACTCCAGTTGCTTTCTTTTCTCCATAAGCATAGGGTATTACAAAAAAACTCTGTAAAATAAGACACAAACTTGGAGAGGATCTGCTATACAAGGTTTTGAGTCCATCAATCTCCTTCATCAAGTATTTTACCCATTTAATCCTTTTTATTCATTTTATATTCAGATAGAGAATCAAACTACTAAATTGATATTCGATATTATTAATTCATTGAACCTCTTTAAAAATAATTTTGAAACTTGCTGTTAACAATAAATAGTGAAATATTCATAAGTTTTTGCGTGGAATTAACTCATTGAAAACAAAAATCACAGTTTTCTTTTGTTAGCTTATAGCAATATTTGTTCTTATCCTTAAATAATCATAACTTGAACAATTACTATGATCCTAATAATATCAAACATCATTTGGGGACTGTTTAAGTCAGCTTTTTCACTGCTGTGACTGAAAAACCTGACCAGGACAATTGTAGAGGAGAAAAAGTTTATTTGAGAGTTCACAGTTTTAGAGGTCTCGGTCCATTGACAGTCAACTCCATTCTTTGGGGCTCCTGATGAGGAAGAACAGAGTGGAAGAGTATGGCAGAGGGAAGCAGCTCACATGATGATCAGAGAGCAGAGAGAGAGCAAGACTCCATCCTCCAGATACAAACTATATACCCCATAGACACACCCCCAGTGAACCACTTCCTCCAACCACATCCCACCTGCCTTCAGTTACCATCCAGTTAATCCCATCTGATATTGATTCACTGATTAGGTTAAGGTTGTAGCCCAACCATTTCTCCTCCAAACTTTGTGTTGTCTCACATGTGAGGTTTTGGAAGACACCTCACATTCAAACCATAATAAGGACATGATCTATAGGAATGTTTCATGTGCTATTTTTCTACTTCACAAGCTCTCACACTTTATATTTTATTAAGAGCAAGTCAGTAGCTGCCGAGGAAGGAGGAAAATGTCTGCTGAACAACACAAGTATTTAATACCATTTCCCATTGATTGTCAGATGTTCGGACCACTTGAAGAAATCTTGAATACTGATCTCATAACAGAGTTAACCAAAATCTAAGAGCTATTGAAGAACTGCCCAATACTTATAAATAGGCATAAAATTAAATGGGAAATGAAAAAAAAAAACCTGAGTCTCCTGAATACGTCAAATTTCATGCAATTTAGTAACTAGTAGTTTTTTTGTGTTTAAGAATTTATATACATTTAGACTTTATTCCAGGAATTTTCAGATACTTCCAATACTTAGAAAATAGCAAACTACAGATTAGTTGAGATCTCTTTTCTATGAAACAAAAGATGGATATTTTTTTTCAAAAATTCCTTCAAGGTTATGGATTGAGTGTGCATGTGATGTGATGTGTGTGCGTGTGTGTGTGTATGTGTATGCGTGTGTGTGTATGTGCATGTGAAAGGAGATGGGGAGATATAAGAATGATAGAAGAAACATTGACTAGGAACCTACTATGTGTTAGGAATTCACAATCCAAAAATAAAAAAAATATATAGATTAGTTTTCCTTTAATTTTGAAAACAATGTTCTCCTTTTTTTTTAAGATAAAATCAGTGGTGATGAAGACTTCCATAGATAGTGCTCTAAGGTACACAAGTGATGTGTAGGAAACCTACTATGTTTCACTCTAGCTTTCTTGATGTGTAGATGTGACACAGGTTTTCTTATATCAGTAAATAGATATAAAATCAATAGGCTAATTTTACCAACACTATTAATCTAAGAATTGAAAACTCAATTTTATGCTAACTTGATTACTTTTGAATATAAATTTACTGAAATAATATGTTTTCATTTATTCTCAGTATCATAAGGCTTGACTTCGGAAAAATGTAACCTAGTACTTTACTATCTTAAGAAGGCCAAGAGGAATGATAAAATATCCTGTTAGATTAATTTATATGATTTTTCTCCTTTAGAATAAAAAGCCAGTATTAAACTGTCCTTTAACTAAGAGCAAACTCATAAAACCTATTCTGCCAGGAATTCCAACTTTTATAAGGACAAAAATGACTTTACCCAGGAGAAAATCACATTTGATCATCAGCATTAAGAAGCTAAAATTGCAGGATGATTTTAATTTTACTTTTAATTAGGACAGATAATGATTCTCTCTGATTACTTTTTGATTCTAGAACTTTTTTTGTTGATCTTCCAAGATTTAGAAGTCCATTCTTATTTTGGAACCTAATGGTTGCTCTATTGTTGTTTTAAATCTGTGCTTAAGTCATATTTTTCTTGCTTTGATATATGCCACCCAACTGAGCTATGGGATCAGCTTATTGTAAATCACAGTAGGAAGAACAGAATTGAAAGATTTTGAATAAATGAAGTTTATTCATGCTTGGACAAAAAGGAATCTGAAGCCTCAAGGGAAATTGTGTGTCACCTACAAACTTTCTATGGGGCATACTCAACTTACTGGATAAAGAATAACTCTTACTGGATAAGGAATAGCTCTTTGCCATGGAGTTCTATCTTTTATTTAAGATAAATATTTATCATCCAATGTATCCATGGGGTAAGAAGGTATCCATCCACAAATCACTTACTTTTTCTTATCTGTCAAACAGGAAAAGCCCTGAAAATAGGTTTGAAGGAAAAGTAAACAGCACCACCAGGAACTAAGTAATGAATATTGCCCTATGTTCAGACAAATTCTTCCAAGCAATTAATTTGAGACACCCACTACAGGATAACCTTATCTTTCTAATATCTGTTCTGAGCTTCTTCTTATTGAGGAATTTTTATACCCTCTCTCTCCTTGTTACACTCATGTAAACTTTCTCTTTACTTGTTCTTTGTTCTTCTTAGTCTATTGGTATAAATCATTTTTTACCAATGTTAATATTAGTCTTCATCCATGTAATGAAAATATTATTCGTATTTGTAAATACAGACACGGTTCCAAGTCTTTTACATAAATTAACTTGTTTCATCTACATAACACTTCTTTAAAGAAGACAATAACCATATTTGCATGTGACAAGTAAGGAAACTAAGGAAAAGTAGAGTATTAGAAAATGTCTATTGCACACTACATTTGTAATAGAAGTCTGACTTAGATTTCATTTCTGTTAAATTCCACTGGACTTTTTCCATATTTTTGTACTTTAGGTTCCAACAGAAGTGATCATCATTATTAGATCACTAATAATAAATTGTTTTCTTGGTGCAGGATGTGGGAGGAGTCATGGGGTATCATCCAAGCTCTTAAAAATCCCCTAGATATTTTCAATGTGCCACCCTAGATTAATAGGGCCCCTTGATCACTGCTTCATCAAATTCTATACCTTTGTATATACCCGGCTTCAGTGATCATTCAGCTAGTAACAACTCAATATGTCCAGCCCCAATGTGACTCTGACATATGCACTTGTGGCTCCACATTCACCTCAAACTGTCTAAAAATAAGCTCAGCATCTTTTTAAACAAAATGTCCATCTGTATCCCCTTGTCCAAAGGGTCACTCACAAGTTATCTACCTTGGGAGATCAGGAATCCTCCTTCAAGCTGTTTTTTTTTTTTTTTTCTGCTCCCTTCCCTACTTCCCTATCAACAAATCCTTCAGGATAAGATCAGGTTGGGTGATTATTAAAACAGCTTTTCCCTCATGTAACATTAAGAGTCCATATTCCTGTGCTGAGTGAGCACTGTAGGTTGTACATTTATTTTTCAGAAAACTAAGTTTCATGATAAGTGTTTACTTATAAGTCTATCATCCTAACAAAATTAAAAATGTCTCCAAAATATAATGTGCACCTTCTTCTCCCATGTAAAAAAATATTACTAGAACTAACATAAAATGTGGAGAAAAGTTTCTCTCTTTAGCAATTGGTGCTGGAATAACCAGAAGTGGAAAAGCAAGGTTATTGGAGAGAAGTTTTAAGAAGTTCTCTAAGGACAAATTTGGCTCAAGGGTGAACTCAAATTTTATTTCATAAGAAGTGATTTTGGATATTTAAGGAAGTTGATCAAATTTTCAGTAAAATCCACAGGATGGTGTTATAAAGACTTTGGTCAGAATAGAAATACCTATTATGGATTAATTAAATATTTTTTATTAGGGCAATGTTCTCTATCTCCCCCTAAGATGTTTTTAATAAATTGTATGAACTTATTCATAGAATGGATATTTTATGGTAAATACAAAGAAGCACTTTTCTAAGTGTTTGAAAAGAAATTTAAAATGCTGAACTTTTTTTCAACTCTTTCCATCTTTGCAAGTATAAGGAGGAGAATCAAACTGAGCAAAATCTGCTGGGGGGAATATATATATATAAACTATATAATATATAAACTATTATATTACCACAATATAATAGTTTTAACTAAAGGACATGAAATTTGATGGCTTTTCAGCAGTATTTGCACAGAGAATGCCTGTTCCTGAGTAAAATTTCAGTAGAGCAACAGCAACAATTTACATGTCAGAATCCAAGTAAGCTAAATGCTCATAAGTTTGCTAAGAAGAATAATCAATGAATTGAAAAAGTCACAACATAAGCAAAGCCATAGTTCTAGAATTTTACGCAAACATGTATACACAAATAGAATAATGACATAAATACTGGCATTTATTTGGCACTTGCTCTGTTTTACTCTGCTAAACCTTGTACATATATTTCTTAATTTTTACAAAACTCACAGGGTGTTATTTTGAGAATTTTAATGATTATTGAAAATGAAACAAACCAAATAGCATCCCAGACTATATAATATGTGACAATGTAGCAATTATAATAAGAATTCCTTCTCATAAATATTTATTGGATTCTAATATCCATTTATGTCCACAAGTCATATCAATTGATAGCAATTTTATATGCTCCTCCTAAGATTATCTATAAATGACAGAGCAGAGCATCATAATCTTCATGTATGAATATATCAAATTCAGGAAGGTAGTCTCCCAAATAAATATAGGATATACATTTTTTCCTGAAGAAAAAATTGGCTTATGGAAAAGAATTCCATGCTCCAATTACGTGAAAGCAGTGTAAATATATTTTGACACATCCTAAAGCACTGTACTAAAGTGATAGTATGTATTTTCTTTTATTTAAAATTTCTATTCCTCATTTCCTTTCCTCCAGTTCTTCCACTGAGCCAAGTATATTGAAATATTGGAGAGATGAATTTGATATCCTTGATTTCCTGGTAATCTCCATGTCTCAAATTGTAAAATACAAAATTCTGTAAAGTTGAGAGGAATACTTCATGTGAAATTCTCAGTAATTGTCCTAACTATACATTTTATCACATTAGTTATTGTGTATTTAATTCTTAATTTGATCTTTGATTTCTTAGTAAAGGCTTGGAGAGTTATCACTATGTTTAAAAATTTTTTTACATGTAATAGAAATTGATGGAAGGTGTATAGCTGATCATTAACAAAAAGAGCTAATGAAAAGGAAATTATCAGAACAGACCCAGAACAAAAGCTCTGTTTAAAATGTATTTTTTTTTCAGCAGATACCACCTGCATGCAAAAATAAAAGCCCAGTTCAGTCAAACTCACTTAGCACTTCTGTCTCAGAATAAAAGAGGCTACTGATGAATTGTGCCTAGGTCCTGCAATCAATGGCTAGTGAAATTCAAAATACTCAAATATCATCCTTTATAACCATTGCTATTAAGTCATAATGCAAATTATAACTGCTATGGTGATTGCTTTATACTTTGATTATGGGTTGTACTGTGAAAAGACATTGATACAGGTGCTGAATGATCATTCCAATGGACTCTGCGTAAGTGTTTAGCATAATGGGGCAGATGCAATCCAGCATATCTTAGAATTTCTTCTGCATTTTCAAATAAGCTAGGAAATGCATTTTTAAAGATTTTTTAAAAACCTTCTTTCAGGGAAAATAAATGTCTTCAGTTAGGCCCTTTAGTTCCCATAGACTTCAAGGTAATTATACCAACAGCAAGTATGATAATTATAAAAATGTACGCCCTCCTAGAAGGCACCATGTCAGAAATAGGATGAGGAAGCCAAAAACATACTAAAGGCCCTGGACAATCATTTCTCCAAACATATGAACAATTTATGCCCCCAAATACTTCATATATGTAAGATTATCTTAATACTCAGAAGAAGAAAGAAAAAAGTTCTATAAATTTCATACTCTTTTTTTCTTCATGTGTTTGTGTATGTTTGCATTTCATTTCACTAAGAATGATGCTCCCCGACCCTCTGCCTGTGGTTCTGGGGATTGAACACAGAGCTTCACTCATGCTAGGCCTGTACTCTACCACTAAGCTCTACCCCAGCCCTAAAGGATGCTTCTATGTGCCCACATAATAGCAGAGTTTATTGAAACAATGAGCATCATTTTATCAAGCTGAACTGCTGCAGGACACCGGCTGTATCTTGTTCATCATCATATGATGATCAATGCCTGCTCAGTGCCTTGCCCTCAGATGTTTTAAAAATTGAAGTTTTATTGAATTTGTGAATGAGGAAATTGAAACCAAAGAAAGAAGCCATTTACTCAAGATCCCATTAATCAATGAGAACAGAGTCAGAAGAAAGTCCTAGATTTGGGAATATTAGTTCATTATGATTCTCTGCAAGAATTAATAGACTCAGATAAATCTCAATAAAATAAAGTAACAATTGTTTCAAAGAGATTATTTACTTTTTGCAAAACATAAACGAAAACCAAATAGAAGCTTAATATAGTTGGATGCTAAAACTTCCTGGTGAGACCTAGAGTACTTAGGAGTTCTTGTGTCACAGATGAGTTTAATTAAAAGATAGACCAGCATTCCCTAGTTTCTTTTCTGTTTGCCAAAGTAAAAATACTAAAAGTGCAGTACTAATTGACTATTGGAAATTTCTAAATTGACAAGTTGGCAATCAGAAGAAACTGAATTATCTCTATAGAATGCTAACTAATTTAATTTAAATTTTAATTAAAAGAACATCTAAGTGAGTCTTTCCTTCTAATAGCACCTGCAACTTGAGAGAATGATGTGTTTGGATTGCTAGATTTCCATATTACAGAAGCAATTCACTGGACTCAAGTGCTTATTAAAGATATTTCCTGATGAAGAAACAAATAAGAATTGAAAGACAATTCACATCTAAAAAGCAATGAAAATGATTCATTTCTTAAAACAGAAAAAAAAATTGTGCTATCTAATATAGTAACATAAATATTGTCAAGCATTCTCCCTGATATGTGGCAATATTGAATACAGTGGTTAGGAATGCAGGTTTAGTATTTCACAGGGTCGTTTTTCCTTTTGTTTATTTAGCAAGAAATCATTTTGGAAAAAGTACCTCAGTGACACATGTTGATTATACTTTATCTTGAAATGAATACCACAAATTGCACTCTTCAATTTCCAAAAGTATTTAAATTTTCTCCAATATGCTACTTTATTAGTCAGCCTCATATAACTGACAAAACAGTGTACATATTCTTATTCTATTATAAAGAAAAACTTCTGAAAATTTTCCAGACATCTACTACTCAATCAATTTACAGACATACAAGCATAGTTCTTAGAAACAAATTAATATTTCCCTAGCTATTATAGAGATGAGAACATGGTATATATTAAGAATAGCATTCTTACATTATCACAAGGAAAGAAACATACTTAGATTTAAAAAGTAAGAAATTCTAGTGTTAGTAATAAGAGAAGTGCTTTACTTATTTATATTTATAAGTTAATTTTTAGTTATTCATCTCCTTAAGATTTTAATTTAAGCTGTTAAAAAATTAACAGAACAATAAGTTTTTCTAAACACTCAGAAGCATATTGTTATTATTTCTCCAGTCATAAATTACCAACCTGAAAATGAAAATAACCCATATCTCCAAAATAATTTGCATACTTTAAATAATTCTTGTAAATCAACCAGACCCTCAATGAGCCCTGGCATAGTAATTTTGCATACCAGGAAATATACAGAAAAGGATAAGACAAAAAGATGGAGAAAAAAGCAAGAGATGAGATAAGTAGGTAAATCAAAAAGAGCAAAGGAAGATTAAAAACTACAGTATCATTCACTTCATTTTTTTTATATAATGAATAAAGCTAAAAATTTCCCTGAATTGCTGAGACTGTTCATTTGATTATACAATGGTATGTGATGGCATGATAAAACAGACATTTTTAGCTACAATGCTCAATTGCATGATTTCAATAAATCTTTTCAATCATTGCATGATTTCAATAAATCTATATGTAGGTATTGGTTAGGCAGGGAAAATAGTACTTGAAGTAAAAAATATTTTGGTTTACTCTGGTCTTTATTTTTCCTTATTAATTTTTTCCTATAGTACATATTACTGTGAACTGAATTATTATATATATAAAAAGGCATAAAAGGAAAGAACATTCCAGCTCCTTTCTCATCTTTATAATGTCTTGGGTTCTATAACAACTTAAACCACATTCCACTTTCAACTTGCAGGAATCTGTTATCATCCCTCCATTCATGCACCCATTAATTAACTCTTTCCTTCAGTGATCATTTAGGCATCTTAAATCTCTTTTTGGCCCCTATAAGTGAAGCCCTATGATAGAATAAATACCACAATTTAGCCTTTGTGTGTTAAAACTTTTATTCTGATCAGAAGAACATTATTCTTCCATCAATAAAATGTGAAATACATTCTTACCTTTTGATGCTCTATTTTCCCCCTACTAACACCTACTTTTTCAATGTTCCATCTACATTTAATAAGAAATAACATCAGCCTAATTTTCACTTTATTTAGGGCTCATAACCATAGTGTAAAGGTTATGGGTAAATAACTATGAGATATTTCCCCATACTCATTAGGATGGTTATTACCAAAAAGACACTAGTTAACAATTGTTGTTGAGAATTAAGAACCCTAGCAGTAATTCTGGAAAATGGCATGAAAGTTCCTAAATAAATTAAAAGTAAAACCATTATATATATGAGTCTCATCTGAGTTTATCAATACCTCATAAAGATGTCTGCACTTCTATTTTCATTGTAGTGGTATTTACAATTGCCAAAATATGGAAATACTCTTAGTGTTCATTAACAGATGAGTGAATAAGTAAAATGTGGCAAATTCATAAATGTATGTGTGTGTACATACATATATATGTATGTTCCTGTTTGTATGATATATATACCTATCATATAATATTATTATGCCTTATAGAGGAGATCCTGCTCTTTGTGGTAACACATATAGACGTGAAGGACATTAAAATAAATGAAAAATGTCAGCTACAGAAAGGAAAATATTGCAAGATCTCACATATGGAGTTGAAGCAAATAAAAAATGGACCAAAAATACAGGTAGAATAAAACAGAGATCACCAGAGTTAGGGGCAAGAGGGTAGATGGTGAGATACATGTCAAAGAACACAAAGTGGTTGATATGAAGGATGAACAAGTTTAGAGATCTAATATGTGACATCAGGACTACAGTTAATAAAATTTTTATTAGGAACTTTTGTAAATATGTAGATTTTAGCTGCTCTTGTCAACAAAATAAAAATGTGACCCAATTGATATATTAATATTCTTTACTGTAGTAACTTACTATCAATATGTATCTCATAACATCATGTTACAAACCTCAGATATATATATATATATATATATATATATATAATTTATTTTTAAAAATTATGAGTAAATAGTACAGATCCCTTTAGTGAATCATGACTATAATGCATATTAGTCATGTGACTTCCTGCAAGCTATTTCTCTGAATTTCAGGATGTTGTCTTGAGTACATAAAACAGGATGATAGATTAATAATATACATACAAGCTGAGTGTTTCCTGTCAACTGCAGATCTTTCCCTCTTAATCATTGTACTGTTTGACTAAGTACCATGCTTTTCTAGCAATTAAATGAAATATATGGATAAATACACCTGGCCAAGTTCCCGACACATATTAGACTACCAAGGCCATATAATTTCTTCTAGATATGCTACCAGAAAATAACTAACTGTACAGATAGATAACCAGATGCTCGAGTTTCAAGTCACTTACTAGCCAAGTGAACTTAGGCAAATTATTTGACTTTTCTTTGTAATAAATCCACATTTAAACTGGGAATAATAATGTTATCTAATCTGTTGGAAAGGTGTGAGGATGAAATTGGTTAATGCATGCCAAATGATTAGAGCATCTACCACAGTATAAGCAATGAATAATTATTAGTTTCTATCATCATCATCTTCATCATCATCATCATCATCATCCAAACATTTTTACCACTTCTAAACCTTGAAGCATTTCAGGGCTAAATGCCAGGCAAAGAGTAGGAAGTACTTTAGACTTTAAGAACATAGGAATACTTACAATGTGTTACTTAGATCAAACAATTGTGATGATAGTATTGTGCTTTAGTGAAAGGACATGGACTTCAGAACGAGGCAAATGTAGTATTACATATGTAACCTTGTACAAATTGCTTCACCTCTTTGATCCTCAGATTTCTCATCCATAAAAGAAGAATAAAATCATTATCCCTGTATCAAAGAGTTATTTTTTAGAAATAACTAAAATCGCGCAAAGGATCTAACACACTCTTTATCCCATTAGAAAACTTCAATAAATATTTACTTTCCATCCTGTCCATTTACTAAGAGAGTTTTGAGGAATTCACAAATACATGTACAATAGATACCAATTATATATGTTTTAGTCAGCTTTTTTTCCACTGTGACTAAAGGAACTGACCAGAACAACTACAGAGGAGATTTACAGGCTCATGGTTTCAGAGGTCTTTGTCCATAGTAGGTCAGCTCCGTTGCTCAGGGCTCCAGGTGAGGTAGAACATCATGATGGAAGAGTGTGGCAGAGGGAAGCAGCTCACATGATAATCAGAGAGCAGAGAGAGAGAGAGAGAGAGAGAGAGAGAGAGAGAGAGAGAGAGAGAGAGAGAGATTTCCTCTTGCCAGATACAAATATATACCCTAAAGCCATGCCCCCAATGCCCCACTTCCTCCAACCACACCCCACCTGCCTCCAGTTACCACTCTGTTAATCCCATCAGGGGATTAATTCATTGACTGGGTAAAAATTCTCATAACCCAATCATTTATTCTCTGAATCTTCTTGCATTGTCTCACATGTGAGCTTTTAGAGGACACCTCACATCCAAACCATAACAATATGTTCTTGATA